>NC_046662.1:80561939-80589817 GCF_010883055.1 Belonocnema kinseyi | reverse complement strand
ATAATACATATAATATAAATATAATATGCAGAGATTTGCACGAATTCGGGGAATTTCCCAAGTTTTAATTTCTCTAAACATTACTATTAATTTTGAAAAAAGAAATTAATTTATTTTATTTTATTTATGAATTTCTTTAAAGCTATAAATTTGATATTGTACCACGTTGAACAATTCAAAATTTAAAATGTTCATTTTTAAATGCTTTGAATAAGAAATTAGTCCATTTTTAAGTTGTGAAATAAATTAATTTAAAAAATGTAATACCTTTTAATATTATATAATATTGAATGATAATAAAATAATATAGTTCAATAACAAAAACATCGATATGAGATTCTCAATTATTTAACGTTTATTCAAGCAAATGTGAAAATTAATTATTTAACTGATCATTGGTGTTAACTATTTTTAAATTATAAAATATAATTATTTTCAAACGATGCAATTTGACAAGATTTAAAAATAAAACCAAACCATTGTCAATGTTTTGATATGTTTTCAATTCAAGACTGTTTAATTTTAAATGATTCCAGTTTGACATAATTTTAATGTTGAAAGTTTCAATCTGAAAGCTGATCAACATGATTCAAAAAATTTTATTTAAAGTATTGAAGGACTTAAAAGGAAAAAGTACTACAAAAATTATAATATTTTTAATTATTCTGACTATTTTTAAATAATAAACTAACAAGGTTAAAGACTCCACTCATGCTTGTATTTGTAATTGTAATAAAAACAGTTGTAATAATGGCAATTGCATTATTTTCGCGGAAACTACTATCAAAATTCAAAAAGGTTCAAGGCTTCTTGTTTATTCCAAGTATTGTAAGCAATGCAATAATGAAAAACTTATTATCTATGATATATTTATTTTGAAAACAACTTTTTGAATTTTCTTGAGAATTCAAATTTTTAGCCAAATAACGCGAGTTATGGAGAAAATGTGTATGAACAGAATTATTGGTTTTAAAAAGATCTACAAATTTTCCATTTTTCAATTTCCGTAAAATTTAAAAACAAGACAATAAAAATACATATGTTTCAATATCAATGCATATTATGAATTTTAATATTATAAATGATGAACAAAATAAGGAAGAAATGTTAAAGTAATCATGAAAAATAGCATTTTTACGTTAATTTGCAATATCTGAATAAACAGGCCCAAACTGAGATACAGAGATAAATATAATATACATTTGATAGAATAGATTTGAACTCAATGCAGAAAAGCTCGCGCCTTGGACAAAATCGAGAGCAAAGCACGAGAACGTGATAAACGGTAAAAAAAATTGAGCTGTGACAGGGATATTATTCCTTATTATAGCTAAATATTTAGCTGAAAACGAACGAAGGAATTTAGAAAGATCCTTGGATCAGTGAAAATGAATATCCTTGACCATTTTCCATATACCAGGGATATCGTATAGTCAAACCCCTAATAAGTATAGCTATAACAGGGATATTAAGAATAGGTGTCTGAAGCAATTATGCCAAAATGTTTAACTCTTCTAACTAAACGTTTTACATAATCCAAGCGTACACTTTCTTTTAGTTTAATATATTCTCGATTCACTCGTTCGCCTCAAGATTTTTTTTCCGTGTAAGAATGTGTTCGTTAAAGCCGAAGGAGCTGTAACAAAAGAGAATTCACAATCACTAAATAACAGTTGTCGATGCTTTGACCTTTAATTTTAAAATGTCTGTGCACAAAGTTAGACGAAGTACAAAGTTCGAGCGCGAGATCCAGCAGACGTGCGCCTTGTCCGCGCTCTATGCTACGAAAATGTGCAGGTTACAAGAAAATCTGTTAAACTTATCTTTTTTAGAGATTCGAAAATTTGGTAAAATCTTACGTAAGAAATGTTTTTGAACATATACCTCCCCAACCAAAAGACTTCACATAATGTATGCACGGCCCCATAATAAGAATAAGTGGCCCACGTGAGTGGTCGAGGGTTAACTGAATCAAGATTTCGCATAAATGCCGCGGGCGGAAACGGAAGCTGGATGTAATTTATCCCCCGTCTCTTCGGTCGCCCCGTAACATTGGAAAGGGTGTGGAGGAGCTATGCGGACATCCGAAGAAGGAAAGAAGTGGGAGCGGGCCCAGAGTACTTTTCTCCTTCTGATGCTTGGGGTCGTGGGCCGTTCAGTTATTGTTGCGCACGTGTATAAAGCGCATCTTCACGCGCATCGCGCTCTCATATATAGTAGAAATAGTCAACTATAAACTAGTTTTTATTTTCAAATTTTATTCAGTGATCTTTGGACGTTCAAGTACTGGATTCGATAAAAGTACGAACTTGATAGTGGAGGGAAAAGTATATATTTTATGCTGCACCTTTGAAATAATCATTTTTAAAAATTATTAGAGAAATTAAAGAACATTTTAATTATACAATATTTTTTGGTGCCATCAAGAGGATGGATGGATATGAATTTTGTGGCTGATAAATTTTAGTTTCTGATAATCCTCCATTCATTAAAGAATGTTAGTAATTTGGATATAAAGTTAAACTGGTTATAATAATACATAATCTTCTTTTTTTAACTTGTTTCACTTCCTGATGCAAATTTTGTAGATCTATTTAATGTGAGAGGAGTTAACCAAGAATGGTGCTGATTACAGGAAGCCACAAGATATATCTCATTTCCATAAAAATTTCACTCTCCCGTGTCTAATAAATCTTCAACGTTGTACGTGTGCGATTAGGTGCTGACACAAGAAGCCGTGCTCAAGAGCGATGAAGAAGAAAGGAAGAATAGAGGTTCTTTGGGGAATATTCACTCTTGCAATGTGTCTGGTAAGTGAAAAGAAGAATATTTTGTAAACCACATTTTAATTCCAAATAATAGGTACCAGTCTAAAGTTGAAGAGCCGAATGTTAAAGGGCACGTAGTATTATCTCGTGTGAAAAGGAAGTCCCCTGGAGGCTTTAAAACAACTTCGGATTTTAATTTTTAAGCGTTATATCTAGATGTGAAATTTTATTTAGCATCTTTTTTCTCGAGAAAAATGGTAGCTTCCTTAGTTTTCAAATTATATCCAAAAAACTGACTTTTTTTTGAAAAAATTAATTTAATTCAACAATCCCAAAAGCTGACTCAAAGAGCACGAGTTGAAGTGAAAAACGGATTAAAATACATTTTTTTAAACGTCAGCGTTTTGATTAAAAATTCATTTCTTTTCGTGGAAACTTAATCATTTTTCGTTGAAAATGTAACTGTTTGTTAAAAATTCATCTTCTTTGGTTAAGTTTAATTGCTTTTTATTGAAAAATAAAATCTTATTTTGATGAAATATCTACTATTATATTATTTGTTCAGAATTAATCTTGTTTAACGGAAATTCAATGGCTTATTTGCAGATTTAACCACTTTTATAAAAAATAGTTTTTTTTTAAGATCTATCATTTTCGTTGAAAGTGCATCTATGTTTGTTTGAAAATTCGTTTGCTTCTGGTTGAAAATTAATTTTTTAAACTAAAAATTCACATATTCTAGTCAAAGACACATCATTCTAGTTGAAGATGTGTCTTTATTACTTAAAAGTTTGTTTCGTTTTTTAGAAATTCATATTTTCTGTTGCAGATTTATTATTATTTTATTTTAAAATTAATCTTTTTGTCAAAAATTAAAACTTCGGGATTGATAATGCATCAAATTCATCTTTTTCTTTGAAAATTCAACAACTTGCTTAAAAACTTATTTGTTCTTGAAAATTTAGCTTTTCGAGTTGAAAATGCAGCTGCTTTTTTTTAAATTCCATATTTTTGTTTGATACTTCGACCATTTGTTTCAAATTTCATCTTCGTAAGATGAGAATTCAATAGTTTGGCTACAAAATTTAACTATTTTATTAAAAACAAAACTACTGGTTTGTTATAAATTCGTCCTTTGGGATTGAAAATTACTACTTTCATGATAGAAAAGTAATATTTTGTTTTAGAAATAATTAAGTTTGAAATTGTTTCATTTCTTTCATAAAACGTTCTATGACAAAAAATTACAGAATTAAAATTCTGGTCCTTGAATGTCATTAGTCAGCAAAAATGAAAAATTTGTTAAGCAAAAATCAGGGAAAAGTCAGGAAATTTTGAAAATGAAATTTTACGATCAACCTCTGTTTCACACTCAAAATTAATTTGCAGCTCTTTTAGTAAATAACCAAAAGCCGCAATTTCTTCTTGAAGTACAAATAGGGGGTTATAAATCATTTATAATACATCACCGAATAATGACTGATAAATAATAATCGTGCACACACTTCAATTATTAGAATCGTCTTGAAGGTGGCATTGAATTAAAATAATTGTCACGTAGCTTTTCTTTTCGGTCGATGATCCCAGTGACACTGTAAGTCTTTGAATTATCGATGTGCATGATAATTATTTATCAATGTCGTAATTTATGTTTAAAAATTGGTTCATATTCTGTTTTTATTAACATTTTTTTCCTCGTAAAAACACTTCTTCCTATTTATTGTTTCACAATTTACAAATTGTCTCTATTGCTAGAAAATTTAACATACATTTATATGAATAATAATTAGATTTAAATTTAATTATATTGAATTAAATAAAAATTTAACTCTTAAAATCAATAGCTTAATTTGAAAATTAAACGGTCTCTTTAAAATTAATTTAGTAAAATATAACGGATTGTCAGTTAAATTCCATTGATTGCCTTAGCTGAATTCAGTCACTGACGATTAGTAAAAATATACTAATTCAAATAGTTAAAATTGCTACGTGCATTCGCAAATGGTCATACACAAATGAATTTAATGCAAGAAATATATTTATTAAAAAATTTAGATATTTATAACGAGTGCTACTTCATAATTTTATATGAATAGTGATAACAGGGTGTAATTTGAAATCAAAAAGTATGTAGTGGAAAATTAACTTTATTTTCGTAGCAAACTGAATTAATAGAACTCAACCAGAAAATTCAACTGTATTTGGTTGAAAGTTTAATCTTTACATTATTTTTATTGCAAAATCTATCATATTTTTCGCTGATAATTCATCTTTAATAGTTAAAAAATTTATTATTTGCTTGGCAACTGTTATTTTTGGTTTGAAAATTCAACCGTTTTCTAGAAATTTAATCTTTTGGGCTTGGAAATTCAACAATTTGGTTGAAAATGACCTTTCAATCAATTTGTTTGAAATTATTTTCCTTCTTTACAATGGGGTAAGACATTAGGTTTAAAATGATTTTTTTTGTTGAAAAATGTAACAATTTGATTGCAAATTTTTCTCTTCTTGGCTAAAAAATGCTTTGTCATTAAAAATGTATGTATCCCTTTTGGTCGAAATTTAATCTTTTTTGACTATAAATGCAACTGTTGGGTTGAAAATTAATCTGTTTTTGGTTAAGGATTCAAATGCTTTGTTGAAAATTTCAGCTTTGCTTGAATTCAACTATTCCTGATTTAAAATGAAAATTCTCTTTTTGGTTTGAAAATTCTAATATACAATTTTTTTAGCTGTTTGCTTGAAAATATACACTTTTTTTGAAAATTCAACTTCTTTATAAAAAAATTCGATTTTTTTTTTGTTTAAAAACTTTAACAATTTGATTGAAATCGTTTCTCTGTTTTGTTGACAATTAATCTGTTTGGTTGAAAATGCAACTGCTTTATAAAAGATTCTTTTTTTTTTGGCTGGAAAAATTTAACAATTTGGTTAAAATTTTGTACTGCTTGGATACATTTTTTTGTTGTTGAAAATGTAATTATTTTGGTAGAAATTTAATCTGTTTGGTTAAAAATGCAACTTTTTATTTAAAAAGTAATATGTTTTATGAAGAATTTAAACACGCTAGTGGCGGAAATTATCTACACGTCTCTTTTTAAGCTTTATAGCTAAAGTTCCCTCATTTTTAAAATTATAGCATTAATTTTTTTACAATACAGCATAGAAAGTCATAAAATTCTGCATCTTATTTCGATGATTTCGAAAAATTTTAATAACTCTAGAAATAATATTAGCAGTTTTGAATGCTCTTGGTCTGATTTTAAGTGTTATTTTTCAGTAGTATTTCTCTAAACTATCGAGATAATTTTTTATTCCTTTTTAATTCATTATTTATGAATATTTATTAATTTTGTACACTGTTATTTGAGTTTAAATGAGATGATTAAGATGTATTTTATCATATCAATCAAAAGAAATAAAATAATAAAACTGATTTATCAGTTAAAATGCTTAGTACTGATGTAATTAGTTGAATTTTTACCAATAAAAATTTAGAGAGATTGCTTACTATTCTTTTCAAATTACGTGACTATTGGCTAATGGAAAAGAAGAAAAAAAGGAAAATTTTTTTTTCTGGAAAAATTGTTTAGCAGGTGAGAAGCTAAATCAACTGAGAATGAAAATGAAGGTTCGTGGAAAAAGTTAACCTCCCTTATCGCACTTCTTTACACAACTAGCTTTTGTTTGCTTTTCACACGTTCTTCTTAATTCTGAAGCATGGATGCAAGTCGTAATTTAAATGGAAAGGGGAAACAAGCAGGAGTAAGTTAAAATAGAAAAAAAGGATGTAATAAATTAAATGAAAAAATAAATTAGGTAAATATGAAAACGAGTCTGGGGGGGGGGGCTTTAAATTGTAAAAAATCGAAATTTAGGATTTCAAAAATCTAAAATTGTTTATATCTTAGAGTTTCTAATTTTTATACTATTTACATTTTCAGTAAGATTTGGCTTTTCATCAGTGAAAATCCTTACTAATTTGATTTAGTGAACTCTTTCTTGTTATTTGAATCCTTGAGATTGCGCTGCAAATCAGTAAAAATTAATACTGATTTGAGCCAGTGGGCCATTTCTCACTGATTCAAATTTATTGAGTGTACTAATTATATAAATAATGACAAATATTTTAAATGAAATTTTTCTATTTTATAACATACGCATGAAGCGAATTTAATATACAAAGTGCAGTATTGTATTTCACCCGCTATGTTCTTTATTTATGTGGTTGTGGTTTTCTAAAGAGCAGTATATGGTTTAACGCCAGGTCGTAGTGATTTGTAATTTTATGCTTTTCTCAGCTTAAGTACTGTACTTCACATTATTTTTATAATGAAGAAACGGCTTTTTATCTAAAAAAATAATATTGTCTTCTACGAGAAGTGGCCAATATTATTCTATTCAATTTGTGCAGGCTTCATACTCTTTCCCATACTGTCCTGCTTCCCCCCTTTTTTAAAGCATTGATCTGTTTTCCCCCATTTTCAAGAAACATCCATTTTTTTCGATTTTTTGCTTATATTCGAACATAATAATAGAAAATAATAACAATATATTTTTCGTTTTTATTCAAAATTCACCTAGCTTGATTGAAAGTAGAAATACATTTTTTTCGTTTTTTTGCTTGAAAATTCATTATTTCAGTTGAAAATTTATCCTTTTTGTTTCGATATTAATTATTAATCTTAACGAAAAATTTCCCCTTTGAACTTTTTGTTAAAAATTCATCTTTTTGGTGGAAAAAAAACTATATTTCGTTGAAAGTTGAAGTAGGGTATAACAAAATTAATTTTTTTAGTTGAAAACTCATTTCTTTGGTTGAAAAATGAACCATTTTGTTTAAAGTTCGTCATTTTCCCTTCTAAGTCGATCTTTTTACTGAAAATTGAACTATTCCACTTTAGGTTAAATTTGGTTGATTTATTTGAAAATTGGTTTTTTAGTTCAAGATTCATGTATTTTGTTGAAAATTCGTCTTGTTTGGTAAAAATTAGTACTCCGTGTAATAAATTCATCTCTTTGACTGAAAGATGAACCATTTTCTTGAGAATTCGTTGTTTTTTGTGTTGTTCTAAATCGATCTTTTTACAACAACTTCAACTATTCCACTTTTGGTTAAATTTTGCTTATTTGCTTGAAAATTGATATATTTAGTTAAAGATTGATGTTTTTTGTTGAAAATTCGTCGTTTTCAGTGAAAATTTGTATTCTTCGTTGAAAATTTATCTTTTTTTTTTAAAGTAACCATTTTGTGTCAAAAAATTTTTTTTTTGTTCTAAATCCGTTTTTTTCGGGAAGTTGAAATATTCTAATTTTTTTTTTAATTTATAAAAAAGTTCATCTTTCCGATTTAAAATTAATGTTTTATAGAAAATGCCTTTTCTTTAGTAGAAAATCAATATTCTTGGTTGAAAATTCAACTATTGTTAGTTTGGAAGTTGAACTACTTCGTTAACATTTTATTATTTGGTAGATCTGTGTGTTTTGTTGACGTTTTGTCTTCTCTAGGAAAAAATTAGTATTCTTGGTTAAAAATTTATCTTTTTGGTTGAAAAAATTAACATTTTTTGAAAAATTCGTTTTTTTGTTTGTTCAAAATTGATCTTTTTACTTAAAGTTGAACGATTCCACTTTTGGCTTAATTTTTGTTTTTTATTTAGTTTAAAACTCATATGTTCGGTTAGAGATTAATACATTTTGTTAAAAATGCGTCTTTTTTAGTAGAAAATCAATATTCTTGGTTAAAAATTCTTATATTCGTTGAAAAATCAACTATACTTAGTTTGGAAGCTGAACTGATTTGTTAAAAATTTATTGTTTAGAAGAAGATTCACCCTATTATCCTTGTTTTGATAGAAGTTTGGTCTGCAAAGCCTGTTATAACTTATTCCAAGTTGGAAATTCTCGCAATTAATGGGCGCATGTTACTTAAACTAAAGCCAATTTTTATGTTAGGATTAAGCTCTATTAAAGGGCGCATATAAAAGTCCGGAGGAACTAAAATGATGATATACAGATATCTGCTAACTAATTGAAATGAATCCCTTTGCTTAAATAATGGCTGTTTTTGCGCATCTTTCTTCCTCATTCGTTCTTTTACATTCTCAAGGGTACGTAAAATAATTATAGAGTAAATTAAGGGCTGTAAAGTTAAAATAACAAATCATTGAAATAAATGCTCAGTTAACTAAAATACAGTGATTTGTACTACGGAAGGCAATGGTTTCGAGGTAAAAGTAACGCTGCAAGTTATGTGGGACCTATATTAATGTCTTAGCTCTTCTTTTTTTCATTATTTTTTTTCTAATTTATTTTACGTTCAATTTTTTTCCCTGCAGTATAGGAATAAATGTAATTCTTCTAAATGTGAGTTCCTGCAGCATATAGAAGGAATTAGAAACAGGCATTTTAATTATTTAAACACCAGTGAATGTAAGAGTGTGGGGTAAAAATTTATCTAAGCTTGCACGCAAGGTAGGCATTAAAGGCAAGTCGCATTCCATGACGTCATAAATTGGCGCCTTTCCCATGTATTTTTATCCGTCTTATTATTTTTAAACTAAAGAAGATATCTTGTTAAAATGGTAGAAATTGACAGAAAATACATCAGCGCACGTCGACCTGGCGTATTGAAATTTGTATTCAGTTTGAATAATACAATGTCATTATCTTAAATTTATAATCTAATTGAGAGGGGGCTTTAGAACCTTCATTCGTTATCCTGACGGGGCACTAGCGCCTTGTTCGAAAGTACATTGTCCTCTCTAAAAAAGTGGTCGAAAACCAGATTGGTTGCGACCCATTATATTGATAAAAGATAAAAGTTTAATTGTAAATGATTTTTTAATATAAGGAAATTATTCTGTTCTTAATATTTTGCTTGTACACTATAACCTGTTAAATTTTGCACACTTTCAAAGAAATGAGAAACATACAATTATGGATAAAAACTTAAAATATCCTTATTTAAGAAATGTATGCTTTGGCTCAAAAGATATTTAGAAGTTTAAAAATTTGAAGCATTTAAAAATAAAATGTAGATTTTTGAAAATGTCGAAAAAGAAGCTTATTAAGAATTTTGAAAAGTTTCAAGAGAATAAAAAAAAAATTCCCATGATTATTGAAATAATCTCAAATGATTTTTTATTTAATAAAATGAATGTTAAGGGAAACATGAAAAAGATTTCTTAAAAATTCTAAAAAAAAATTGGATGATTTTAAAGCCAAATTTTCCAGTCTTGAAAGATTTCAAAATTTTCGAAAAAATTCAAGTAAGTTGAAAAGATGTTTAGAATTTTCAAAAAGATTCAAAAATAGTTTAAAATCTGAAAATATTTCAAAACAATTTAAAGCAAAATATATATTTTCGAAGATTTTGAATAAGAAAGAATTTTGAACATCTAGAAAATTTTAAAGCAATTTTTAATTCTTTAACATTTTTTAAAATTTTAGGAATAATCGATTTTGGTTTAAAATTCCATTGTTTAGTTGAAAATTTATTTATTTTGGTTAAGGATTCAACTATTTGGTTGCATATTTGTTTTCTTTGGATGAATTAAACTTTTTGTTATTAGAAATAAAATAATTTTTAGTTGAAAGATCCAAAATTACATTTTTTGTTGAAAATTCGTCTTTCTTGGCAGAAACTTATTCTTCATCTTTGAAAATTAATCTCTTTTGGTTGAAAATTCATTTGTTTGGTTGAAAACGTAACTATTTCGTTAAATATCTTTCTTTTTTGTTCGAAAATTAATCTATTTGGTGGAAACTATTTTATAGAAAATTCGTCTCCTGCGGTAAAATTTTTTAACTTTTTTGGTTAAAAACGCAACTGATTGAAAAATAAAGTTCTTGTGTTGAGGATGCAACTATTTTATTGAAGATTTGTATTTTTTTTAAGAATTCAACTTTTTTTAATAAAAATAAAATCTTTTTAGCTAAAGTATATAAAATTATATGGTATGTTGAAAATTTATCTTTTTTGTTTGAAAATATAACTAGTTTGTTGAAAAATCCACTTTTTGGCATAAAGTTAATCTTCTTCGTTGAAAATTATCTGTTTTAGTCAAAAATGCAACTGCTTGGTTAACAATTGAACTAAATACTATGTTAAAATTTTGTTTGTTTATTGAAGGTTCATTATTTTAGTTGAAACTTCATATCTTTTATTCAAAATGTGACTATTTCGTTGAAAATTTTTCTTATTTTTTTTTTAGAAAATTAATATTTTGAATAAAAACTATTTTGTAGAAAATTCGATTCCTTGGTTTTCATCTTTCTTCTTTTCTTCATCTTTTTCTTTTTTTTTTTTTCATTTTTTCTTTTTTCTTCATCTTTTCATCTTTTTGATGTTGTTAAAAATGCAATTGGTTGAAAATTGATTTTTTTGGGTTGAGGATTCAACTACACTCAACACCCGATATAATCTTCACCGGTTTATGATCCGCAGTTTCATGATAAAAGGAGCTGTGGGAGCCGAAAGAGAGTAAGTGATTAGTCAAGACTAAAGAACATCTCGAGGGCCGCACTTTCATTGCGTGTTACATCAGGTTGCACCATGCGTCAAAACCCAACAGAAATGGTTCACGCAGCCCTGTCTGTTTACGTTTGGATTCCCCCAATTTGAAATTAAGGCTAAGGCAGGCCATGCCTAAAACGGTTTTATGTCGGGAGTTGAGTTTATTTTGTTGAAAATTTTTCTTTCTTCGATTACTTCAACTGCTCTCATTTTAAAAATAAATTTTTTGTTACAATTCAACTTTTTGGTTGAAGATGAATTTTATTGTTGAAATTTTGATTTTATCTACATTTGTATTTTATATTTATAATTGTGTCTGAACTCAAATCGAAAAGCTACAAGCGCGAGGAGTGCGCGATTGATGGCGCTAGTAAATGAAAAATCGATAAAATTGCATTATTTAAACAAAATACAAACCATAAAGAGTTGAATGGTGTATTGTTGAGTGATTTACGCGGAAGAGCTCGAGGGACTTTTTGCAATTTTGAGTCATTAGACAGAGTCTCGTGAATATTGATGTTTCATTTGACTGTAAACGAATGAATGATTTATCACAGAGAATTCTAAGAGTAAATAGATGAAGCAGTGGCCGATATACGATATCTGATGACTCTTGAACAGTAATTTAATTGCAAATTACACTCGTTAGCCATACTCATTAGAGTCCCGGATCGCGATCTCAATTACTGCTCTTCCTATATAAGCGTGGGTGTGAGTTTATGCTTCCCTGTACTGCATCTTTATTGTGAGAAATATGTATCTTTTATCGCGTAATCGTACACGAACCCCGGAACAGTAAACTACTTGGAAATTCCTCAGAAAAAATTCTTGTCAATATAGTTTTCTTATATATTATCATTTCTTATTGTTAATTTTTTTTGTAAGGGGTCGTCCATAAACTACGTAGTCTGCTCAGAGGGGGGAGGGACCACTTAAAAGACTACAATGAGCAACATGGGATGGGGGAGGGGGGTTCGTCTGCGATACGTGGTTTTACATTGATATACTTTTTCATACAACTAAACAAGCAATCAAGAAACCACACAGGTTATGTTTATTATCATTTTAATATTTAAAAGGACTATCGAAGTGTATTCGAAACGTGAACATCGTACTATGATTTGAGGAACCTCTCAGTCATTTTAATAAAATTTTGGCCAGTAGTCAGAAAAACTTCCACAATTTTTATTAACTAATACCCTGGTCGACATAAATAGCACCTATTATTATTATTATTATTATTATTTTATTTCATAAACGATCTATTTTATTTAAAAATTCGACTATTTTCTTGAAAATTCATGTATTTTATCAAAATTCACAAAATAAACTGTTTTGTCGAACATTTGTACATTTAGACCAAAAATTCGTCCTTTTAGATTAAAAATTCAACTATTTGGTTAAGAATTCAAAAGTTTTCGGTTGTCGTTGAATTATTTTCGTTTGAAAATTTGATAATTTTTTTTGAAATTCAACTATTTGCTTGAAAATGCTCTTGGTTGGAGTTTAATGAGTTTTAATGATCCATTTTAGGTAAAAATTCTACTGTTTCTTTAAAAAATTAAATTATTTTGTTGAAAATTCAACCAACTTGTTAAGAATTAAACTATTTTATGCAAAATTCTTTTTTTTTGTCAAAAGTTTAACTGTTCTGTTGCACATTCGTCTTTTTAGATAGAAAATCCCAGGTGGAAATTTAAGACGGGGGCTGACCATTATATAGCCGGAGAGCCCGGATTTAAGCCGGAGCTGGCCGGGGAGCCCGACTTTAAGTCGGGCTGTGGCCGGGTTTTCTGATCGGAATCCGGTCGGACCGTGGCCCGGACGGGATCAATTGATGCTTTACTGGAATCAAATAATTCGGGTTTCTATTGTGTGAAGACCATCTGTCACTGAATTAGAGGATCAATTTAATTCTTTTTTACTGCAGAATTGGAGCATATTAATATATGAAATTCCACACGCCCAGCACACAGGCAACATTAACTATTTTCACGTAGTCGTTGAGAGACAAAAAAAGTATTTAAAAATAAATATTAAATGATTGCGAGTATTTTGACTTTAAATATTAATTGTCCTGTTTAGAGTAAATACATATATTACATTTTTAAACATTATATTATAAATAAAATTTCCAATCCTCATAAGCTACAATTCAGACAAGTTAAAGTACCAAATTTTAAGTTCTCTTTTACTAATTATTTGTTATTATGCGTCGTTATGTAAATATAAAATACACGAACTTTTAACAGGAATATCAATAAAATACTTTTCAAATAAATAATTTAAATCGATTACAATTTTTCATCGGGGGATATTTTGGTTTTTCCGGTTGTAGACTACTTGACAACTTTTTACAATGACAGGAAATGTAATTTTTTATTAACATTAAAAAATTTTAACGATGAAACTCAGAAATTTGATTGTGAATGTTGAGAATTTCTTAATATTAAAATTGTTTAAACTTTCGTGTAAGGTTTGTTTTTTAGATGTTTTATACTATTTTACAACGTTCAAGATTGATTGGTATTATATTATTTAAAATTTATTATTAATTGTTTACAAAAGTTCAAAGAATTATAAATTTAATATTTTTATGTTCTTTGCCGTCATTAATTTATAGTTTTATCATAATCTTTATTTGAAAATGTTTACTATACATTTATCATGATTCGAGATTTGTATACACATCCATTTTTTAATAAAATAAGAAAAAGTAATTAAGTTATAAAGAAAGTTTAACAATGTTATTATTGCCAATTAGGGTCCGGCCAGCTACCGTCTGAGCATGCGATCATAAGATTTTGCCCGATCAGCGCCCAGTCAGCCCCCGACTGGGGTTTTGACATATATTTTGCCTAGCGAGTCCCCGACCAGCGCACGGTTTGGCTCTTAAAAAACAAACATAGCCCGGTCAGTCCCCGACCAGAAACCTTGTTGTCCTAGGGCTAACCCGGGCTATTTCTACACGGGATTCCTCCTTTTAGAATAAAAATTCATCTATTTGTTTGAAAATTCAATGATTTGGTTAAAAAGTGTTTCTTAAAAATTTGACTTTTGTTAAAAAACGTGACTGTTTTCAAAAAACATTTTATTTTTCGTTTTAAAAATTCAACTATTTTGTTGAAAATACAATGACTTTTGGTTGAAATTTAATCATTTTGTTTTTATTCTTGTAGGTTCAAAATTCAACTATTTTACTAAAAGGTCATCTTTTATGGCAAAAAATTCCATTTTTGTTTTATATTTGTTTTTTAAATAAAAAATTTGTCCTTTTAGAATAAAAATGCATCTGTATGGTTGAAAATACAATCATTTGGTCGAAAAGAATTTTTTTTAATAATCATATTTCTTGGTATAAATAAATTTGCCCATTTGTGTGAAAATTAATCTTTTTTTCTACAACAATTCATATTTTTTGTTTGGAAAATTGAGGTATGTGGTCAATCTTTTCTGTTTTTGCATAAATATTGACTTGTGTTGATGAAAAAAGTTAAGCTATAAAAATTTATTTTTCAAATAATCTAACTGAATATAACTGAATATAACGGAATAGTTTTAATTTCAGGCTATTATAGGATTTTTTAGGTTTCCTGATTAAAAATCATTAAATCGCTTCAGAATTTGAAGTTTTGGATACTTCTATGTTTAAATTCTGCATTTTTTTCACAAAAGTTTAAATCTTGAAAATTTGAACAAATTATATTACATTTTTTCATTTTTAAGTGATTTAACTAGAAAAGTATAAATGAAGGGTGACGGTACAGAAATAGATAATCAATTAAATGTGAATTTTGGGGGGGGGGGGCAAAAATCATTTGAAGTGTTGCTGAATTAGAGCCATAAGAGTTTGTTTAAAAAAATCACAAGGATCAGTTAAAATAAAAAATAAAAACATGCCCCAAAGACATAATTTTCCAAAATCTTAAAAAAAAGTTTTCGAAATCAACATTTTCTTTGAAGCTTTTTATGTTTAAAAGTTTTTTTAATCTTCTTACTATTAAAAAAACCTTTAAACCTTTTTAATATTTTTAAAAATGATTCGAATTGTTCCTAAAATGTTGAACAATTTCTGAAAAATTAAAAAAAAATCCTTTAAATCTATATAAAATCATTTAAAATTTGCTGAGGAATTTTCAGAAAATTTTTGTTCGAAATCTTTAAAAGCGTAAATTTTGTTTCAAATAAAATTACGTTTCCATCCATTCAAAAGTTCTAAATATCTTTTAAAGGTATTCGAATTTTTTCTAAAATTCTATAATCTTGCAGAATCAGAAAATTTTGCTTTGAAATTAAAATTTTCACTTCTATGAATAATGTTTAAAAACAATCAGAGGTAATCTTTACAATCAAATAAAATTACTTCTTTGAAAATTTTAATTTACTTAATTAATAATGCAGAAAAATCTTAAGCTGAATTAGTAGATAAATACATACAACCTCATTAATTATAGCCAAGGGGTTAGGAATAGAATCCTTTTATTATTTTTAAAACTTTTGGTTTAAACGTTAAGAACGGAATAGTGTTACCTTTATTATTAAAGAATAATTTAAAAATTAGATGCTCTCCTTTAGAATTAAATTTGTCGAATTAAAATTCCATATTAGGAAATAACGATTAAAAAAATTCTCGAAAATTGGAAAGAGCAGAAAGCAACCACCCAAGGTCACATTCAGGCAGTAATTCACCAATCAGCAAGTCAACAACAATGAGTGAGAGAATTTCGAAAATTTCGTTACATCTATTTTTTATATAGGGTTTATATAGTTATTGCACCAAAAAATAATATTTTGAAAAATCCTTTCGCCGCCATATTTATTTGACTCTAAGAGTTTTTTTATACAGTAAACCCAATTTCGATTAAAATAATATTTATCTAGATCTGTGCTACTATCCTTTAAATTTATAACCTGTTCAATTTCGCACTTTTCTAATTTTCAGTTCCTTATTTTCAAAAAGCGTGAAGTTCAATATAAATAATTCAAATTTAAAATGGTCCAAAAAATTAAGCTTTAATACAATGTTAATTACTTTCAACGTATTCACTCTCAATTATTTGCAATCTCTTAATTTAAAATTCACTAAACTTGAGATAAGTGATATTTATTTAAATTCACACGATTGTGGTCTGATAAAGCTCTTATCGTAATGAATGAAAATTGAATTTGCGATCTCTTAATGATGAAGGTTAGGAGTAAAATTAAAACTGATCATAAAACACGTAGAGAAGTTCCTTTATATCAGATTATACCTGTGATTAAGTTCAGTGCTAAGGTTTCGCGCACTGGTTCATATAATTTGCGCATTTTTCCTTATGAATTTTATGGTTTGATACCGAAATTAATAATTATGCATAATTTTACATGTGCACGTGTCTTGCACACCAGTAGGAAATACCCTTCACATGTTGTAACGTAATATCCCGGTTCGGATTCAAGGGGTAATTACCTACCTTGTAGCTTCCGTAGTACCAGAGAATATTGTGCACTCATACGCATGCCCTTCTTCTTGATGCGTACCACACACTGACTTTTATTATTGCCTCTCTTTTAATCAGAATGTTCAACAACTCAATTCTTGCACCCTTCCTTATTTTTCCTGGATGGCTGTTGCATTTAACAAGTCTCCTTTAAATTTAAAAGATCAACAAAAAAGAAAATTTTTGTTTTGATAAAACAAGACAACACGGAGAAAAATGGATGTTCAAACGTAACATCTAGATGTTCAGGGTAAAAATATTTTATGTTAAACTATAGGACAACAATCTATATGTTCAAAGCTAGCATCTGTAGATCTTAAAAAGTGAGATGTTACTTACTCTCTATCATCCAAAATGTTCAACTGAAGTATGGTTATGTCAAGTAACGCCTGTGAATATTTGAGGAGTTTGCTTATTTATAAGCATTTAAGTAATTAATTGATAACTTGCTTGTGAATTTAAAATTAAACTTTCATGTTCGTACACGAACGAAAAACAGATGAAGTGTATGAAAGTTCGATCAGATGATACATTCAGTCGAATTGAGGTTATGTTCAATATTTTTATTTCAAAACAAAAATGGGTGCAAGTAATCGGAGAACGAATGATCTGTAATCTGAATTTACAATTCTATCTATTTTTAGTAAAACTTAAACTGATATTCTATTTCAAATTTATAAACATTTTGCCAAATATGTTAAGTTAATAATCCTGAAAATTAAGATCTTTGTTTCCTTCTTTAGACAGAAAGAAGTCATTATCCAATTTTATTTAGGGTTATATCATTTTGACTCTTTGGAAATGTTAGAAATTTTAATATTCCATAATTTTAATATTGAAAATATATAGCCGTCAAATACAGTCGTAAAATTCCAATGTGCTCGGACGTTTTTAACATCTGAATGTGTTTCAGTTCAACATAAAAATATGTTTACGCCTAACATCTCAAAAAGGTAGTAAATGTTTGGCATGAATATCTGCACGTTAGGTGTTACATTCTTACCCTTTGAACACCGACATTTAAACATCCATTTTTCTCCGTGAAGTTTCAGCTTAAGATGAAAAAAAAGAAATTTTTTGTTCAACTTAAAACAATTTAATTTGATAAAAATCCAACAACTTACATGAACAATTTCTACAAAATTGAAAAAATTGGACAAACAAATATTTGAATTGATGAAAATAAAACTGTGCTTCCAACAAGTCTCTTTTAAATTTAGAAGGGTAAAAAAAAAGGATTCTTTGAAAATAAAACGAGACAAGTTTGAAGACAAAAAAAAAATATTTTTTAAGACAATTTTTAACATTTAAATATTTTTCCTTGGCCCCAAAGATTTTAATCTTTTCGAAATACACACAGATTAGAGGGACTTTATCTAAAACTAAAACACTGTCTGCAGTTAAAAATATTTAATACAAATTATATTTTATTCGCAATATTTTCAAAGAGGGTGCACACTGGACCGAATATAAAACGGGAAATGACCGGATATTTTACGTGAACCGCGAATAAGGTTTAATCATCAATAAAAAAATCTTAAAAATAATAAAATAATGATGAGTTTTAATTTCAAGAGCAACATATAATGTAACATCGTTAACGGTAAAAACTATATGTAAAAATATTGATTGGGTAAACAAATTCAATATATTAAATTTTAGTAAGACACTGCACACTCTTTCCCCTATTTCCATATTTTTTTAAGAATTCCTTTTTCTCTGTTTTCAAGAATCATCCCCTTCTTTCTCGTTTTTTCGCCTAAGTGCAACAAGAATTAATAGAACACAATCAGAATATTCAACTATCTTAAAATAAAAGCATCAAAAAATTTATCTTTGATGGTAGGAACCTCTTGTTATTTAGTTGAAAATGTATCTCCCTTGGTTGAAAGTGAAATCTTTTGGTTAAAAATTTAATTGTCTTTGATTTCAAAATTGAACTATTTGGTTGGAAATGCTTTCTTATTGATTTGAAATTTCTCTTTCTTAATTATAAAACAACTTTTTGGTAAAAAATACAATTTTATTTTTAAAGGTCGTCTTTTTAACTTAAAAATTAAAAATTTGGTTACAAATTCGACTGCTTTGTTAGAAAATTAGTCTGTTTGGATACAAAACTATTCTTTTATGGTATTAGTCACATTTTTATTTAAAAATTCATCTTTCTTGATTTCAAATAAACTTTTTTGTTGGAAATTTGTCTCTTTTGGTTGAAACTTCTACTGCTTGCTTTTTGTAAATGTACCTCTTTGGTTGAAAATTTATTTTTTCTAAAGTTAAACTATCAAAGTTTTGGTTTAAAAATTCAACCGTTTGATTCAAAATTTACTTTTTTCAGTAGGAATTTGAATTATTTAGTTGAAGATATATATTTTGGTCGAAAATTTAACTGTTTTCTTGAAAACTTATTCTTGTAGATTAAAAAAAACTTTTTTGGATGAGTTTGAATCTTTTTTGTTTGAAAATACGACAATTTGGTTATTTAAAGCATTTCATATTGAATGCAATATGTTACCTAT
The DNA here is from genome assembly GCF_010883055.1 of Belonocnema kinseyi. Lineage (NCBI taxonomy): Eukaryota > Metazoa > Arthropoda > Insecta > Hymenoptera > Cynipidae > Belonocnema > Belonocnema kinseyi. The sequence goes on along the minus strand of NC_046662.1, from coordinate 80,570,532 downwards.
TTATTAATCTTATTTTGAAGGATGTATTCCGCTATTTTCGAGGAAAATCACCCCATTTTCCCTTTTTTAAGAGCATTTTAGACTGTGAAGTCTGTAGTGACCAAAAACTACTTTTATTTCTACGGCCGAAATTTTTTTTGCTTAGGCGGGAATTTTTTCCGACGATAAAAGTGCCGATATTTAGTTTGTATAACTGAAGTTTGATAAATTAATACTCTATCATGTTGAATTTTTTATTGTAAGATAAAATTTTTTTTTTATTTACATTTTTTTTCTAAGCTTTAGTTTAGTAAGTTTCAAATTCAGAGGAATTCAATTTGGGCTGATTTAATTTTCAGTTTAGTTTTGATTACTTCGAATGAAAAAATTATCAGTTTTAACCGTTTTAATTTTTTAATTTAAATGCCCGGAAAAAAATTTCGTCCCAGTTGTTTTACCTTTTTATAAAAACTTCTGTATAATCGACAATGATTTTGTATAAAAAGTAATAATTTTACATATAAAAAAGTTTGAGGACATACTTTGGTTTATAGAATTGAAACCCATTCTCGATAATCCATTCCTTGCATGTGGCTAAGGGCAATAATCACAGTCCTATTTTGAGGAAAGAGAGTAAAGTATAACAACTATCATTCAAATGATTTTACTTGGTAACGAAAGTAGCACTGCGAAAGTCCCAAGTGCATACAAAAGGAGGACAAAGTGTTTATCATAACTTTTATTACCATACGAAAAGTAATTATTGATGGGACTGATTTCTCTTCCTGATGTGCAAATTTCAAACAATTAGTTCTTAGAAAAGAATACTGACACACAAATATTCAGGACATCATATATCAGAACTATAATTTTCCCCGTGCAATTTCTAGACAATAAAAATTTCCTTATTTTGTAAATCTTCAATTTGAACATTTTGCCGAGTCTTCGTTTGAAAACATAAAACCTGTGCTTCAAATTATCGATGCACTTTGCGTATAGTTAGTAGTTAAGTACGTAGTAGAAATTCTTGCATCGAAGTACCATGCAAAAAAAAGATGGTAAGAGAGAACTAATTGTGATGGAGAGAAGAAAAGATGGAAAAGGGAAGGAGAAGTCCATTCCCTTCCGCTTTTTACTGCAAGCAACCAGTCTGAAAATAAATTCCAAATACAACTCTCAGTTCTGTTAGAAAAAATTTGCAATTGCAGATGCAAGATAACAAGCAAGCGTAAGAACTTACGCTTTACTACCATACATCAATGTCAATAACTTATAAAATATGCTCATTTATAATATAGATTGATGAGGACATTTTGCGTTACCTGCTTTAAAAAAAATATTTCAACTAAGGATCTCAAGTTGAAAAGTTGAATAATTTTAAATTTTCATTAGATCATATAAGTTTCTGAGACAATTATGTTGATTTAGATCTGAATTCTTTCAAAAAATCGAGGTAAAAATTCAAACAATTTTAATTTAAAGTCGAAAAGAAATTTATTTTTTTCTTGATAATTTTTTTGCAAAAAGAATAAAAAGAAATAGTTATTTTCGTTAATAATTTCATGCAAAAAAAGAATGAAAAGATACATGAGCTATGTCTCGTGAAGGAAAAAATATTCTTTTTTATAAAAAAAGTTTAAGACTTACAAGAAATAATTTTCTAAACAAAAGTTATTGCAACTGAATGTTTGCTTAAATCATGACTTATTTTTTTCTGGGAAAACATTCTCTCTAATTGTGCTGTTTCTAATTTAAAAAATAAATAATTAAGCTTAAAATTTATAAAGAACGTTTTCTCAGAAAGAATAAGCCAAAATATATTAAAATTTAAGCAATGTTTCAAAATTCGTAAAAAGTGATAGTAAGAAAATATTTAATTGCAAAAAACCTTATTGTCAAAGTAAATGTATTTTGTAAGTGTTTCTCTGTTCCTGACTACTTTTTCAAATTTATGTCGTCATATCTTTTAAAATAAATCTTAAGATTTAATTTTTAAATACACGTAATTTTTATAGTTAATTGCAGAGTTACGAACTAAAACTTTTTTCTCGTTTCCAATTGTATTTTCAGTTATAATCACTTTTTTGAATATACCCGAATTTTCATGCCACACGGTAAAAAAAAGTTTTTTATTAATTATTTGGCTTGAGAATTTAATTTCCCCATTAAATTTAATTAATAATTGAAACTTATTGAAAATACTTCAAGACATGAAAAAATAAGTTTATGATGTAAAGATTTGGAAACACCAAATCAAACCATTCTTCGACCGACAATGCAATAATGAATTGTAGAAAAATTATTTCTTCTGTCTTGCGGTCACGGCAAAATAAAAACAAATTAGAGCTATCAATTCAACTCCATTTATTTTTAAAACAAAAATTAAAACTTCGACGACGTTTCGGCATCACTGCGTGCCTTTTTCAGAGTATCTAAATAATAATTATAATAAGCTAATACATAATGAAAATAAATATAAATAATTTTAAAAAAGTTATTGATTATGAGTAAAAAATATTTAAAAAATAATACCTTAGTTTAAAACGATTTGTAAGCGAAACAACAATCATTCCAATTTTGGAGTCAATACGTGTCAATTTTTTTTGTGTCTCATAAAATTGAAGAGGCTTTTTTCAGCGTAAAAACTACATTATTAACGATTATAAGAAATCTATAAAAAATATTAAGAAAGAGGATGTAAAACTTAATATTCAAAAAACTGTTACTAAAGTAGTTTCAAATCATAAAAACATAAATAAATTTAAAAATTTAGAAAAATCAGTCAAGTAGGTTGAAAATTTTCTAAAAGAACATCAAGATTTAATTTTTGTAAAAGCAGATAAGGGAAATCAAACCGTTGCAGCTAATAGAGATGACTATGATAAAATGGTTGAAAATATTCTTAAGAATAATATTCTGTATAAAACCAGTTCCATAAAACACTAATTCTTTTTTAAAAAATAGTTGGGAACTTAAAGATATTCTAAAAAAAAAATTGTACTTAAAACTCACTCAATAGTTTCCTCAGATGTGTCGATGTTTGATAGCATTCCGCTTGATCTTGATTTAGATTGTATCGAAGAAATGTTAATTTTAAATCATAATTTAAAAAAAATAACTAAGAATGAACTATTAATAGCCACTAGAATTGTTTTCAATGCCTTTTTCCGATTTGGGCCAGATCGGGCACACAATTTTGTGGTTGTTAAATTTTGAACCCTCTAGGCCTCGGCTTAACAGCCAAGCTTGCCAGTAGATGGCGCTCCATTAATTTCGGAGACTAAAGTGGGTTGACTCCAAATCGCCCAAGTTTCAATGCAAAGTGTCAAGCGTCAAAAATATTTCAATTATTATGTAAAAGTGACAAAATAAGTGGGAAAAAATGCCAAAAGTGAGCACAAGACGAGTGCGTAGTATAGTATGCTTCAAAATATTCCTGGGTTACGTGATGAAGACTATAATAAGTAAATTTATTAAAAATGTTAAGATGAAATCTAACCTCGAAATGAGCTTATTTATTTATAAGAAAAGTAGCAAAAGTAATATTTTATTTGTTGAATGTGAAAACGAATTAGATCAACAATGACGTCATAAACATATTTATTTTCAATACAGAAATTGAAAGCAACTTCAATTAAGAATCCCTTTTAATAAAGAATAAGAAAAATAAAATAATATGAGCCTGATCGGGGCCAGACATGGTTATCTCTGGGCGCAGCGCTTGGGCCCCGATCGGGCATCGCATTTCATTTCGAGTCTGGCCCCATCTAGATAGCCTTATTTGGGCCAAATTCTGCCCGATCTGGCCCCGATCAGATCCAAATTGGAATTTCTGCACGTGCATCAACGATTTATCGCCTTATTTATCTCCTAGTCATATGTTCGTCGTTGTTTCCAAAACACTTAGAACGGTTCCATAATCGTTAATAATGTAGTTTTTACGCTGAAAAAAGCCTCTTCAATTCTATGAGGCTTTCTTTTTTCACTCATCCTCAATAATTGTTTGGAGACTTACTTTTTTAAAACTTTAATAACGTATGAACTATTTTTAATTATGGCACACAAAAAATTGACACGTATTGGCTTTAACATTGGAATGATTGTTGTTTCGCTTACAAATCGTTTTAAACTAAGGTATTATTTTTTAAATATTTATCACTCATAGACAATAACTTTTTTTAAACTATTTATAATTATTTTTATTACGTATTAGCTTATTATAATTATTATTTAGATACTCTGAAAAAGGCACGCAGTGATGCCGAAACGTCGTCGAAGTTTTAATTTTTGTTTTAAAAATAAATGGAGTTGAATTGATAGCTCTAATTTGTTTTTATTTTGCCGTGACCGTAAGACAGAAGAAATAATTTTTCTACAATTTAATTTTAGTTAATATAGTGTCCTTATTTGATAGAAATAACCGATTTAGAAATTTGAAAAACATATATTCGGAAGAAGTTTTAGTGAAGGAAATATTAAACTAGCATTCCTGGACGAACGGTTTTATCCATAGAAAATGCCATCAAAAAACCGAATATTCCGTTTTCACGCTTAACGACGACAGATAGGTGAAAAAAGTTTGAGAGAAGTATTGAAGCTCTTCAAAATATCGACAATTTTTGTTCTAACCATTTTTTTATAGGACTCGTGTTTTTAGTTTTATGCATCAAATTTGAAAAAGTGGAAACTTCTAATTGAAGCCAAACAACATATTTAAGTAAAAACGTTTTACAGAAGAATTGTAGATTTTTAAACGGCGTACAATTTTTCTTTCAACCATTTTATCTAAAATACCATGACAAAAAGCGAAAACTCAAATTTTGAATCAAACGACGCAAAATATGGGAAAAAAGTGTCAGAAAGTCAGCTCTTGAAAAGTCCTGCGATGTTTTAACAATGAATTGCAGGTTCTCAAAAAGTCTCACAAGATTCGTTTTAACCATTTTTTGATAGTACATACTTTTCATTTTGGTTTATTAAAAATACCTAAATAATTTCTTGATAGGTCGCGTCATTTTAGGTTTTATTCTCCAAAAGTATTATGCAAAAAAAAACGAAAATTCAAATTTCGAAACAAACGGCGTAAGATACGAAAAAATTTCAACAAGGAATTAAAGCTTTTAAAAAGAGCTATGGACATGAAATTTGGATGAATTGTAGCTTCGACTGATATCCAGGTCTGATAGGATTTTGAGCTAGATTGGCCGTTTAAAAGTTCTTTTTTTTTAGTTTAGACTTCAAAAAATGTTTATCTTATTTACATGAGAAAAACTTCTTTATATTCAAAATACATCAATACGATATCTAGTGCATTTGTTCGCGTCTTCGAGATGCATCGACCGAACTGTTGTTGAACCTTTTATGACCCCCAAGTACTGGTTTTTGAAGTTAAAAAAAATGGTTTATCCTATTTATATGAGAAAAAATTCTATGATATTCAAAATACAACAATGCGATAGTCCATTTATTCGCATCTTCGAGACTCGTGGATTGACCTATTGACGAACGTTCTGACACCTATTATCATCTAGCAATACCGATATAAAAAATTTTTTAATATATTGTTTGTCTTGTTAATATAAGTAAAACTTTTTAAATACTGACAATACAATAGAAATGTATGTGATATATTTGTTCGCGTCTTCGAGATGCATCGATTGCCCAATTGAAAAACTTTTCACGACCTACCATAACCTACCAGTATCGATTTTTAATTTCTTAACAAAATTATTTATTGTACTTTGTTTTTAAGAGGATTTTTTTAAATTGGGAATATAAGATTATTATATTTGATGTAATTGTTCGCGTCTTTAAGATGCGTGGATTGACCTATTGGTGAACGTTCGATGACCATTCTTGATCAATCAATAGCGACTTCGAAAGTTTAAAAAAAAGTTTACATTTTCTATATGAAGAAATTTTTTTCCATTGTAAATATAATACTTCCGTAAGTTAAAAATGTTGTTTATTTTAGCAGAACATCTCGATTGACTTTTTGTAGGGCTCGATGATTTTTCGAAAATAAGATTTTCGGTAAAGCTTGAAAAGTATTGAAAGTAGTTTGTTTCGTTTGTCAGAGAAATAACTCCCCCTCGCGCGATTGATGATGCTCATTTAATTGAAAAACAATCCTTGATGCCTGTTATAGAGGTTTGAACAAAAGTTAAATTGCCTGCACATCCTCTATAACATAGACAATTCGTTAATTACAAAAACGGACCAATTTTGTAGCAAAAACATGTAATGCAAGGAAAATGTGCATCCTTTGAATGGGACGATAAATCAAAGTAGGATCAATGCTTTAGCCTGTACTTGTATTACATCTTCGAGGAAACCCCCATTCTCAGAATATCACATTGTATTTACGGTTACTGCCACAGAAAACGACCCCCCCCCCCTGATCCATTGTAATCCATATTTTATTGTTTAAGTGGCCCCTCTGACATATAGGTACATAGAATCGAGTACAGAAGCCTTTTGATAATGCACTCTTTTCTTGAAATACGGTCATCGATTATACATTAACTTGTGAAGTTACTTTAACGATAACGTACTTCAAGTCTCTGGATCTTTATGTTACAGAAGCAGTCTCTAGAATATCATTTCTAGTATTAAGAATATAAACAATTTAAGAAAATGTATTACACCATTTTTAAAATATTAGATTTAAACATTTTTTTAAATTGGAATGAATAATTTTGAATTGAAAGCGTTTTAAATTATACAGTAAAATATTGACCGATTTTGATTTGGAAATGTTCCTGAATAGTTTGCAATTAAAAGTGTTTTTAATTGTAAAATTTTTAATCAGAAGCTCAAAAATTTGAAAAGTTTCAGAATCAAATTTTGAAACTCTTTTAATTTCATTAGAAAAGAGTTGACATAGTATGATTTCAAATTCAAGGCGTTTGAAAATTTTAACAATTTTATTTTGAATAAAAAAAATCGAAATTGAATGATTTCAGAATAAAATGAAAAAAATAGGATAATTTAAAAACGTTGAAAACCTAATATGTTTAAATTAGAATCTTGAAAAATAGATCGTTTAAAACTAAAAGTTATTGAAATTGTCCTAATTCTGATTAAAAGCATTATAAAAACATTATCATCTAACATTAAAATCTATTCGAATTTTTTTTTATAAAATCAAAAAGTAAATTCATTGTCATATTCACCGTTGGAAATTTAAAAAATTTCATCTCTTATTCCGAAAATTGAATCATTCTAACAAAACGTTCCAAATAAAAAGTGATTTTAAATGCGAAAAATAAAATTTCTGATAATTTTTTTTCAAGTACAGCTATTCGTATAGAATTCGGAAACTTGAACAATTGACCTTCACGACTTTTTTCGGTAAAAAGAAAATCATCAGAGATTAAAAAAATTAAAAAAAACAAACGAAAATGAACATTTCAAGCAAAACAACGCACGATATGAAAAAAAGACAAACGTTGATTTTTGAAAGTCCTACAAGATTATCATAATAATTTTTTGGATTTGATTGAAAAATCGAAAAATACAAGTTTTAACCACACAAACAATATTGAAATATAATAAATTCCATTTTGTGCTCAAACTAGGCAAGATATGAAAAAAGATGAAAGAACAAAAATTGTGCATCTCAAAAACATCTAAAAATTTATTTATCCATGCACTTTTCGAAAGAAAGCGTAGTTTTTGTTTCATTCGCAAATGACATTGGTAATTAAACTTTTCATGATTAGAGCATTTCAATTATAATTGCAAAGTTAAAAATTATCAAAAGAAAAAATGGCAAATTTATCTCAACTTAAAAATCAGAACTCTAATATTGTAAACATTCAAAATTGTCCAAATCGTTTTATTTTAACGTTTCATTCAGAATTATTATTCATTCTTGAAATTTTCCAATACAATATGTTTAATTGAAAATGATTCACTTTTAAAAATCTTCAACTAAAAATTGAACTATTCAACATAATTTGTTAAAAATTAAAAAAAAAAATGCAAAACTAGATCGCCATATATAATTGCAATGTTTGAAATTGCACAATTCTAACCCTTTTAGTTCCATTTAAAAATAATTGTGTTTAATATTTTGTACAATTTTTGAATAAAAAATAAATTCAAAATACAAAACCCAGTTTTAAAATCTTCTTATTCTTCAGGCTTAAATTTGAGAAATTGTTGTGTCAATTTTTAATTGATTTGAATTTATTCTGGAGGCATTTAATTACAAAAAAAATGAATTACAAATCCCTTAAATAGATAATGGGATTGGTGCATATTTTCAAATATAGTTTTTCGTTATATTAAAGGAGCCATACAAATTGAATTTAATGTCTTGGGGATAAATTAAAAAAATATAAGTTTAAATTTTTTGTAACATTTTTAAAGTATATGTTTCATATTTTTCGAGGGAATCTGATGCACATTGTGCAAATAGTAAGTCTTTCAATTTGATATTTTACATTTTCGTATAATTTAAAAAATAAGACAATGGTACATTTAAAATTAATATTTGATTATTATATAAAATTGTGCTTCGATATGCAGTTACTGGGAAATTCGGAAACGTACTTAAAGATAAGTAATTCATAACAATTCATTATAATTTCACGATAAAAGAAAGAAA
>NC_046662.1:80540586-80561839 GCF_010883055.1 Belonocnema kinseyi | reverse complement strand
GAGAATTCTGGATCAATCTGAAAAATATCTATCCCATCCACACACTACTCCTTTCCCCTGCCGAGTGAGTCACGCCTACCCCGAAAGGGAAATGGCTTAATGATGTAATAATAATAAGTATCATGTTATGATTATTATATATTATATATTTGATTATTATATATTATTATAAGTATCATGTCATGAAGTATTAAGTAAAATTCAAAGAGACTTTTGCCCAAAAACTACCGTTATTTTCACAGTTCAAAATTGAAGAATTAAAAAATTGTGAACCTTCAAAGTTTAATTTTTCTAAAAGCTTTGAAAATTCTATGATTTCTAAATTAGGATCTTAAAGAAAAGTTACTAAAAATTAATCATTTTCAAATTTTGTATCACGCTTGGTAGATTATTATATTATATAATTTTATACTCTCAGTTTTTATTATTTCTTACGTTACTTGATGTTTAATTAATTAGAAACTTGTTTATGTCGTGATTGGGGATTTTTAAATGTAAGGATGAGGGTACATGTATAGGAACATCACAGTAAAAAAGAATACCTAAAACTATTTTACCCTGAAATTTGTTTGGCTTGGAACATGAAAATAAACTTAAATCAACGTAAAATTTATCTAGACTCAAGTAAAGTTTATTCTGCATTTGAAAAAGGTTGATTTCTCAATTCGAGTTAAGGTAATTCTATAGTGCAAACATTCTCAGGATTCTTTTTTACTGCACGGAGAGACTTTGGATATTAATATTTCTTTTATCGCAAATCCATAATTCAAATAAAGTGTACGAATTTAGGGATAATGGAGGTTCGGTTAGAACAAGTCGAATATTGACTATGAAAATGCAGACTAATATCTTTGATTAGAATAAATCGTATGAATTTTAGAATCTTACATAACAAAATTACAGTATTTCTAACTCGCTGCATTAAATTTTGTAATGGATTCGAATGACGAAACTTAGTTTATTGCTTTGAAACAAATGAAACAGAATGTTGAACATTTCGTTACGAACGCCTTGCAAGCTTTCTAAATCACTACACGAAAAATGGGGGTCACGTGACGTTGTGTTTCACGCTGGCGCATGGCAAAAAGAAAGACGAGAGAAGTGTCCGAACGCACACTATTGCATGCACTTCATATCCTTCTTAATATATAGGTGGGTATACGCTCGGATGGTCGCTCGCTGGCTACAGTGGGTTTGTTTACGAAGATTTGACTAATACCTATGCGCATTTGTAAACCTATCTTATATCTATAAATCGCACGCATTTCGCTGATACTCTTGATTCTTTCGGTCCTTATATGAGGTGTGTTAAAAAAATAAGGTGACTTTATGATTTTCTCAAAAAATATTCATTTATTCCTCAATATTATATTGTCCCCTTCAAAGTAATCCCCCTCAGATATAATACACTTGTGCCAACGTTTTTTCCAATCATCGAAGCACTTATGATAATCATTTTGTGGTATAGCCTTGAGTTCTTTCAGCGATGCAGTTTTTATCTCCTCAATCGTTGAAAATCGATGTCCTTTCATGGGTTTCTTCAGTTTTGGGAAAAGAAAAAAGTCACTGGGGGCCAAATCCGGCGAATATGGAGGCTGAGGCATGAATTTGGTGCTGAGTGCATTATCGTGATGCAAAAGCCACGAATTGTTTTTCCAAAGTTCCGGACGTTTTTTGCGTATCGCCTCTCGCAAACGGCGCATAACTTGAAGGTAATACTTCTTATTGACCGTACGACCTTATGGTAAGAATTCCCAATGCACTACGCCACGGTAATCAAAGAAGACAGTGAGCAAAACCTTCACATTTGACCGAACTTGACGTGCTTTTTTTCGGCCTTGGAGACTCAGGATGCTTCCACTGAGACGATTGGGCTTTAGTTTCGACGTCATAACCATATACCCACGAATCATCCCCAGTTATCTCTGATTGTAATTCGGCGATTTTTCAACACCATTTCTTCCACTGCTTGAACGTTTTCATCTGTTGTTGACGTGCTGGGACGTCCAGGACGAGGTTCGTCTTCGACATCCTCTTGGCCTTCTTAGAACAGCTTGTACCACTTATACACATTTTTCTTACTCAGAATAGACTCACCTAATGCAACTGTCAAAATTTCAAGAGTTTTAGAGCACTGGATTCCATTTTTCACACAAAATTTAATGCAAACTCTTTGCTCCATTTTTTTCGAAAGAAGAAAATCGCCGAGCACACCAAACCCTTCTAACCTTTTACGCCTCTGCCAGAAAAACAACACGATAGTCTAAACTGAGAACATATGATCGTGACGAGTGTACCAACACAACAAAACAAAAAATTTAATACTTGAATGTACGTAGCCCGCGAAAATTGAAAAGTCACCTTACTTTTTTAACACACCTCGTATACTAAACGAGAGAAACGTATCACTACTTGTGAAAAACATATAGTGCTAGGTCAAAAATTTCAGGTGCTCCGGACTTAATTAACTATTTATCACACATACCCACAGACACACACACAGATATTGATAATACAGTTAGAGATTTCGGAATATTTCAAATTCTGTGAAATCGTTGAATGAAAAAGTACAATTTCTGACTTGCCATTTTTTGAAAACCCACACACGAAAGAAACAAGAAATTAAAAGACGAAAGTTGTGATGAGAATTTTCCCACGCAGCAGGCGGATTTTATTTTATTTTTTTACTCTTTATTATTATTTTTTTCACGATTAAAATAAAAACTACGCGCCCTATTCAAAAGCGATTCTTAACAAATTTATACATCTTTTTCAAATGCACAATTTCTGTCTTCTCGTCTTTTTCCGTATTTTGCATGTGCTTGATGTTTCGAATCATTATTAGGATAAATTGTTCATCTTTTTGAATACTGTATATATCCGTAGAGAGAATGTTTAAATCTTGAAAAAAAGTTGTCTCAAAGATGTTTCCAATGCGCTCACTTTTTGACTTTTTATCCAAAATGGCTGGCTAAAGAACTTGAGTTTAACACACTCAAAAATATACCGAAGGCCAAGCCAAACTGTAAACTCTTTCGAAGTTATCGTGCTAACAAACTAAACATCTACAGACTAATAGACAGACAGAATAATTAAAAAAATATATATTTTTATGTATTAAGAGACAGTTCTGGAGTTTCAGGTTTTGTTTATTTTATAAAATGTAAAAGTAATTATTAGTTCATTTGAGAAAGAATCACGGTGATTTATACTAATAATCGATATATTCTTTATATATTTAATATGTTGAAAGATATCAATAAAACTATTAAAAAATATTTTGCTTATTCTGTAAAAAAAATTCCCTGACAATTCTAGGATGTTGCCAGGTATCTATAGATTTTCCAAAGGTATAATTTTCCTAAATAATGAGCCACTCAAGTATTAAATATCACATTCTTTGAAGCAATCCTGACCCTGCATTCCTTAAAAAGTATTACATAATACTTTAAAAAAACTTCCGTCAACCACTTGTAAATGGTTAAATGGTAGTTAACTAAGTTTATTAAAAGTATTAAAAAAATTGGAATAAATGAAGCGTGGTCCAAAAAAAGCTTCTTTCTAAAATGTCTGCCCTGAAAATTTTTCCTTTTGGTGTCAAAATGTCTCATGAATATTGTCATTATTTATAAAAAAAATATTTAGGGATCTCTCAAGTCAATTTCTGCACAAAATTGCTTTTTTAATTTCAACTATTAATTCATAATTTTACTTAAGTACATATGCATTTTATCCTTTTCTATTCTAATGTAAAAAAACCATTAACAGAGGAAACTAAAATAACATAAGCAATTTTTTGCAAATCATGGGCGTAAGAGATACCTAAAATTTTTTAAATTCTGCCAATATACAGTGGACATTTTACACGAAAAGGAACAATTTTTAGGCATGGAGCTATTTTAGAAGAAAAAAATAAGGATATTTTCTAGACCACTATAATATGAATGAAACAATTACGCGAGTTAATTATGAATAATCTTTTTCTTAGTCCTTATAAATATATGACTGTGTAGGAACAATAACATTTTCATATATAAAATCAAATAATGTTACTTAATATGTATGAAAGTAACTTTGTAGAAGGACAACAAATTCCCAAATGGTACAAGCCCTTAGGAAAGTTATAATTACCACTAAAAAAATCCAACTCTTAATAAAAAACGCCTTTAATGTGCAATTACATCAGACAACAATTTTGAACATTTCCCTTCAAAATTAAGATGAAAAAATAATTATTTATTATTTAAAGTAATTGAAATAAAATAATAAATATGGCAATGTGAACCTCCATATTTAGAATTTTCAACGTAATTTTAAGTTTTCAATATTTTACTTACTCTTAGAGCAGATGTAGTACTATCATTTACTGAATTTTATCTTCCCAATAATCTATATTTGAAGCTTTGTTAACTTATCATTTGTGGGGTAGCCGCTGGACGGAAAACCGGGAAATGTCCGGGAATTTTTTTAAACCGGAAAAAGCCGAGAAATGAGTATGATAGTGAATTTATTTATTTACAAGGAATTTCACAAATTTTTAGAAGAACCATCTATCAAATCAATTGGAATATCACAAATATCATATCACATAATTTATTTCAATTAAAAATAAATTCGATTTCAACTTTTTTTTAAATGTTAAGTTTAGTTTTTGACTGTTTTCATTCCTACATCATTTACTTCACAATGCTAAATCAAAAATGTTTTACTTGATAATTTTTCGATTTTATGTCGTAATTTTTCAACGTAATTTTTTTAATTAAAGGATTTAAAAATAAAACAATATAAATTAATTAATGGTTTTCAAAACTAAACTGAATTTTAAGTTTTAAAAATTGTACAAGAATTATTTTACAATATGATTCTAAATCGGTTTTAAATTACACAATTTACAGATTTTGACGTTTAAAATTCAACTTTTTCAATACGAAAGTCCCTATACTTAAGCAAATTGAAATGTGCTGATTCAAACTTTATCAAACATTTTAATATAAAAATTACCTAAAATGAATACATTTATTAATTAAACGATTATATTTTATTTAAAATCTTTTATAAATATTGTTTCAGTCGATAATATTAAATTTTTAACATATTCTGTTCAAAAATGTTTAATTAAAAAAATATCTGAATGAGCAATTATTCATGAAATATTCAAAAGTAAACAATTTGAAACTGAACCCTTTGAAATAGAAAGCCTGGAATGGTAAGAATTTCAGATTAAGACATTTAAACTTTTAACTTCACAATTGTTATTACAACTTTAAGTAACAATTGGAAATTATTAATTTCAAAGGACCAAAATTGAGAAAAATCAAATTAATTTTGATATTTAATTTCTTTGCAATTGTGAGAGAAATTTTTTTAGGTTCACATTTTTATTGTGTGGAAAAATGTGAAGTATTGTATTTTTAACATTTTTATCAACCTTGAAATTATATTTTTAAGATTTTTACTGTGTTTGAAGAAAGAATTGTTTATTTTCGTTTTTTCTGGCTATTCTAGCTGTTTTAATCTTTATAACCAACTGACTAAATGGATTTATCAATAAGACTATGTGAATCAGGCTTAACTTATATATTTTAATTGATCTATATTCATTGCAATCTATATTTTCCAAGGAAACTTTTTTTAAAAATGTTTTTATTGAGTTGGTAGATGGATATGTTTCATTTCTCCACACTTGTATTAATGCGAGTTGAAGTTGAGGGTAAGTGTTAATTTAGAGAATTTAAAACGATAGCTCTGATTCATATTCGTTAACCAGATATCTTTGTACAATTCAATGTATCAAAGTGTGAAGGTTTAGGTTTTGCAGTTTAATTGCACTTAATTGAAAAGTGTTAAAAGCTTCTATTTTATATGTGTCAATTATTGAGAGTTTGAATAAAAATTTTCAAATTAAAATTAGGTTAAACTTTAATTTAAATTTCCCTATTTACGAACATTTTTATACTACAAACGCACGCATGATTGAAGAGATTTGTCGGGGAATCCCAAATCATGAGCCCAGTACAGTCGGTCAGATGGTGTGATCGTCGCGAGTTCGACTATAGACGGAATAGCTCGGAAACCTTCGGGTGTTTTTAGTATAGTCTTTTAGAATTCTTGCAAATCCCTGTTGCAGATATAACTAGTGGTACTCATTTCGATACACCTTTTGTTATTTAAGAATACAAAAATTTCTTATATTTCTTACAACTTATGTTGCTTAATATTCTAACTTTTAACAAAAGTTTTACAAAACTTATTATTGACCGTTATAACTTTTTCACACTTACCATTTTCATACAGTAAATAAGACTTTTTCTTAACGTGGATTAAAATTTTTGTTCGCTCAAGTTTATACTAATACATAAAGAAATATCATCTCTTATCATAGTAGGAATCTTTATAGCAGTACCCCGATTATCCCTAAATTCTTACATTTTATTTTAATTAAACATATAGAATGAATCAAATATTGATATTTCAAGTCTCTCCGTGTGCCATAGAATCATGAAACGTGAATAAATTTAGATAAAACGCATTTAAAACAACATATTAACCCCAAAATTAATTTTTCTTGAAGGAAATATAATTAAATAAATTTTGTTTTAATTGCGAAATTATGCAAGTTTATTTTTTTATTTTGGCATATAATATTAATTATTATTAAAAATCTTTATACATGTTCTACAAGTGAAAGTCTACGTTAAACACAGAGAAAAAATCTCTAATTTAGTCATTGTTTTTATTAAAATCAATACTGATATATTTTTTTATTATCAGTATCTGATATACTTAAAGAAATTAAATTAATTTTGAAATCTCCCAGGTGGAAATGTCGGTAGTGTCCCGGAGTTCACCACCGGCGCAGTACTGGCCCAGTACTGCCCACCAGTTCAGACAGCCGGTGGTTTGCCCAGTTCTGGCAAAACGTTGGCTGCACGACCGGGGCGGCAGTATGCCAGTAGTACAAAAATAGGCTTAAAAAAAACACGTCTATAAATGTTGTCAAGGTGTTTCGAAATGTCGAGAAATAAACTATACAATTAAACTATACAAATACAGATTTTAAATGCTCATGAAATGTTATTATCAGAACTTGAAAAATTGTCTAAAACGCGAAAAAATAAAATATTACACGAAGAAAAATTGTAATCGATTTAAATTATTTATTTAATAATTATTTTATTTATATTCCTGTTAAAAGTTCGTGTATTTTATATTTACATAGCGTCGTATAATAATAAAAAATTAGAAAAAGAGAGCTTAAAATTTGGTACTTTAACTTCTCTGAACTGTAGCTTATGACGATGGCTTTTTCATAAAATTTCAACTTGTCGGTTTGGCGCAGTGGTTAGCACTCCGGACTGCTAGGCGATGGATTTAGGTATAGATATGTAGGTTCGGCGGGTCCCCCTTAGCATTAGAAATTTTATTTGTAATATAATGTTTAAAAATGTAATATATGTATTCATTCTAAGCAGCGCCATTAACATGTATTGACAAAATACTCGCTGTCAATTATTATTTATTTTTAAAATACCTTTTTTGTTATATCTTTAGATTATAGAAATAGTGGTTGTTAAAATTAAGCAATTAGTCTGAAATTTATATTTTTGTAATTATAAATAATATTCGGACGATATGCAGTCGTATGATGATAAACGGATGGTCTTTAAAACAATTAAATAATTTTTTATCATTTTTAAAATTAACTGCGGCATTTTCGTACTATAGCGGTTTGCTAGTACTGCGCCAGTGCTGGCACGCCAGTACCGCCAAGCATTACAAGCCAGTACTGGCCCAGTACAACCAACCAGTACTGGACCT
The DNA here is from genome assembly GCF_010883055.1 of Belonocnema kinseyi. NCBI lineage: Eukaryota > Metazoa > Arthropoda > Insecta > Hymenoptera > Cynipidae > Belonocnema > Belonocnema kinseyi. The sequence goes on along the minus strand of NC_046662.1, from coordinate 80,554,021 downwards.
CCGGCAGGCTGTACTGGGCCAGTACTGGGCCAACGGTGTATTTCTACCTGGGCTATTTTTTGGACGAACTTAATTCTAGCCCTATAGTGGCTAGGTTTAAGTTGTTATTGTGAAGAGTCTTAAAGCTCCTATTAAAGTCTAATTTTTGCGTTTTCAAAATGCCTATACCAGCTGAATTTTGACTGAATTTGTACTTCAATAACTAATTAACAGAAAAAATGAATGATAAGCTTTAACTTGATTTCGACGTAAAAATTACCTGAGACAAAAATTAAATTCACAACATAAACTTTATCCGAATCTCGGTTAAAGTTTCATTTATTTTTCCATGAAAAAACATGTATCTTGAAAGACGATTACAACTTTATCCCTTTAAAAAATTACTTGCAACAAATTGTATCCTTAGTTTTTTTGTTTTATAAAGAATAAAAATGAGGACATAATAAACATATTTTGTTCACGAAAATCATTTATGTCACAACTTATCATCATACGTGCAGCAATTTATGTTTATTGTCCGAAGGAGGGGCTTCTAAAATCAAGTCTCAGGGTTAATTTAATTTCGCGACGTGTCACTTGTATAACAGTTAATTCTACGTGACTGAATTCTTTAGAGGCAAATGTCAAAAGAAAAGTATACTTTTTTATAAAACCAACAAAAGTTATAAGCACTGAGGAGGTGGTGGGGGAGGGAGGGAGGATTAAATTGTGAGGAATTTTCTGTTTGGACACAATATTAAATCGAAGAGGAGATACTTGAAATATGAAGATATTTTAGAAAATAGATAATAAATATTTTTTATCTAAAAGTACTTATGCCTTAATCTTAAATGAGGATTAGCCCAATCTATATAATTTTTTTAACATTTTAAGATTAAAAAATTTTTTTAAAATGCTTTTAAATTTTCTGAATTCTCATGAAATCTTATACATTTCTCTGTAACCTCATAAAATCCCTTATAATAATTTCAAATTAGACGGGGCCGCTGCACCAAGCCGCCACCGCCCGTCACCTTGCTTCGAAGCCGCGCGGCCGTTGAATTGAATTCAGCGCCGTTGGCGCGAAATTGTATCGGCGTGCCGACGTAATCTCCGGTATATTTACATGGTAACGAATTTCTTGCCGCCGGGTGATCCGGCGGCTTTTGATTGGTTTCGAAAATTCCGGCGACCAATTAGGAGTTAAATTGAACGAATTTAAATAAATATCTTATGATAGAAATTGATCTTTTGTTCCTACATATTTTTATATTTTTCAAGCTGTAAGTCAGCAAAAATACTAATCCAGTGGGCATAAAACTATGAAAATCTCAAGAATGTCCTTGGGACGTCTTATGTCAGGCCAATCAACGTCTCTAAGACGTTCAATGTCCTAAATATGTCATAAATATGTCTGAAAGACATGGACGTTCTCGGAACATTTTTCGTACTGACCTGAGACATTTTAAGAGCATATCCCGAGCATGACCAAAAGGCATATTATAAACGACGTCTTAGGGATGTCCCAAAGACGTCTCTAAGACACCCTTATTCTTTTTTCGCAATGGGAAACTAGACCGTCACACCGCCCCGCCGCACAGTGGCCGATTCTGGATTCAAGTGTGGATAACTTATGTGTAGTGTCAATTGTAATTCGATTTGAACCGCTCTTTTTTTCAAATTCTTGTGAATACTTGTAGTTTTAAAAAATATAACGAGAAATAGGTTTCAATTTGTCAGAACGCTGCCTAAACTAAAAAACCACCGGAAATCATCATAGCCAGTGACCTAAAAATGCCCGTACTGAGCACCGGTTATAGATGGCATGAAAATGACAATGAAATTGTAAAATAAGTAAAAAGAAGAGTACCCCTATTTATTTTTTGTTTTGCCATTTTGACTTCTTTTCAAAAAATTATTTAAGAAACATATAGCGAAAAGACAAAAACTTTTTTTTCAAAAAACTAATAGTATCAATCGATTTTACGGGAAAAATCACGACGAAAATGTATATGACGTTTTTTTATCAGAGCTCATTATGTTAGTGTAAAATCGTTATAAACAATTTCGACGTACAAGGGCAAATAGAGGAATCATATCCGGTCACGATTTCATGCCACTCAAGTCTACGAAAACATTATCAATGTAATTTAGCATTGAAAACACAAAAGCTTTGAATTTTATCTATTACTTTTTTCATTATTTAAAGAAAATTATTTAAATAAATAATTTAAAAAATTCCAACTTTTTTTTCTTCGAAAAAACAAATAGCAGCAATTGATTCTACGGAAAAAATCATGATGAAAATGTGATTCACGTTTTTCTGTAACAAAGGGTCGTATTTTTAATGCTAGTGTATTTTTAATAGCTAGCTATGACTTGATTGGCGTGAAATCCTGGCGGAATATGATGCCCCCATTTGACTATGTATCACGCAATTATTTATAACGATTTTATAGTATCAAAATGATCTCTGACAGAAAAACGTGAATAACATTTTCATAATGATTTTTTCCGTAGAATCAATTGCTACTATTTGTTTTTTCGGACAAAAAAATGTTGGAGTTTTAAAAATTATTTATTTAAATAATTTTGTTTAAATAATGAAGCAAGTAACAGATAAAATTCAAAGCTATTGTGTTTTCAATGCTAAATTACATTGATAAAGTTTTCGTAGACTTGAGTGGCGTGAAAACGTGGCCGGATATGATTCCTGTATTTGCCCTTGTGCGACGAAATTGTTTATAACGATTTTACACTAACATAATGAGCTATGACAAAAAAACTTCAAATACATTTCCGTCGTGATTTTTTCCTTAGAATCGATTTGTACTATTAGTTTTTGAAAAAATTAAGTTTTTTTCATTTTGCTATATGTTGTTTAAACAATTTTTTGGAAAACAGTCAAAACGGCTGAACAAAAAATAAGGGTACTCTTTTTTTTACTTATTTTACAATTTCATTGCCATTTTGATGCCATTTATAACCGGCGCTTAGTACGGGCATTTTTAGGTCACTGGCTATGATGATTTCCGGTGGTTTTTTAGTTTCGGCAGCGTTCTGACAAATCGAAACCTATTTCTCGCTATGTTTGTTAAAACTGCAAGTATTCACAAGTATTTAAAATAAGAGCGATTCAAATCCGATTAAAATTGACACTACACATAAGTTATCAACGCTTGAATCCAGAATCGGCCACTGTGCGTCGCCGCCGAGTAGCCTCAAGATTTTTTTTCATCCATTAGCTTAACATTTGATATTGTGCAAAATAAAAGATTTCTCATTTCAAATTATACAATTATACGTACTTCAAACTAAACAAATTTCCAGTTCAACGTTTTGAATCTTAAATTGGAAATTATTCAGTTCATAAAAGTTTCGTTTGAAATAAATAAAAGTATTGCAATTAATAGTTTGAAATTGCAGAATAGTTGAATCCTCAATTTAAAAAAGTTAATTTTTAACCAGTTGTATTTTTACAGCAAAAAACACGAAATATTTTCTAAAAGAGGAAAATTTTCAAAGAAAAAGATTTTAATTTTAAATAAAAAACTAGTGAATTTACAAAAAAATAAAACAAAATAGTTAAATCCTTAACCGAAAAGAAAAATTTGAGAGATAAATTTGGAACTAAAATGATGAATTTTCAAGCAAAAAAATTAATTTTTGACAAAGCAGTTTTACTTTTAACCAATTAATTAAATTTTCAACCAAAAAAATTTGAATCCATCCAAGTGAAATTTGAGGTGAGTGGATTGTGGAAGTGTGTAGAAGGGCGTAGATACAAGAGATTAATTGAAGGATTGTGAGATTGAAAAGGGGAGGTAGATATTTTTGAGGATTGAGATAGATTTGTGTGGAAGTTCGTTTGGAGATTTGTGACAGGGTGAGAGGATTGTGTTGATCGGGTTGGTAGTAGCAAGGTGTGGTAGCAACAAAGAAAGTCGAGACAGGTACAACATCGCGACTGTAGATAGAGGCAGGGAAGCATAGAAGGTGGGAGAATTTGAATTTCAATCATGGCTAGCAGAGTGACTATCTCCGTGGAAGAAACAGATCTAGAGCAGGAAGTGTTCAGTACGCCGAAAGAAGAGATCATGGAAAGGAAAGCAAGGGAGAAGTATAAGAAAGCTATAGAAAAGGAAATATTAAGAGCAAAAAGCGTAGGTTCAATTGAGGCTTTTATCAAAAGGAAGAAAGGGGCAGAGGCAAAGCACTGAAGAGAAAGAAGATATCGGGGCGAGCGTTAAATATCAAAAAATGTTTAGATCGCCGCCGGAAAAGCAGAGTTTGGTAGGAAAGAGTGATAATAGTAAGGGGGATGACGGAAGCGAAGATTAAAGTGAAGTTACGATGAAAGAGGAAAGACTAAAGGAAATTCGCGAGGTGATGATAGAGGTAATAGGAATTTATGAATAAAAGCAGGAGAAAAGGGAAGAGGAATTAAAGAAGGAAATTAGGCGGGAAATGGCTGAAGTTAAGAAGAAAATAAAAAAATGTGAAGAAATCAGGGAAAAGTTAGAAAAGAGGATGCAGTCAGTAGAACAAAAGCAAGAAAAGCAGGAAGAAGATAATAATAAAAAGGTAGAGGAGATGCAAGGTAGGATGAAGAAACTTGAAAGCTCGAACCGGGATTCTGGTGGGAGCGAGAGTGGGAATAAGGAGATGGAAAGGCTGAGAAAAATAGAACAAAGAATAGAAAGGAAAAAGAGGGAAGAAAGAAAATTAAACATTGTGATAAAGGGTATAAGATTAGAGGGAAAAGAGCTGAAGGAAGGGGTGGTCGAAGTATTGAAAAGGAAAGGAAAGAGTACGGAAAAGGTTACCAAGAGATTACAAATGGCAAGTGCAAAATGCAAAGAGGAAGAATAAAAAGGCAGAGCAATGGGAGGAATGGTGATGGGAGTTAGGAATGGAGGTATAACAGGGAAAGATAAGAAAGCCAGGAAAAAACAAAAAGAAGGATTAATAATAGAAGAGGTAATAATGGGAGGAGAGAAATAGAAGGTAGTGGGGGTTTATGTGAACGGTGATATGCAGGAGGAAGCAGAGGAGATGAAAGAAATGATTGAAGAAAATAAAAAAGAGAGTAGGCTGATAATAGGTGGGGATTTCAATGCTAGAACAGGTGACAGAGGAGGAAGGGAATAGGGAGAAGAGAGAGGAAGAAAATCCAAAGACAAGGTACTAAATGGGGAGGGAAAAAAGTTGTTAAGAGCTTGGGGGAGTTGGGATGGTATATCTTAAACGGAAATATAAAAGGAGATAAGAAAGGAGAATATACACGCTCAGGAGGTGAAAGCGGAACGGTAATTGATTATGTGCTAGTGGATGGTGAGGTAAGAGAGAAGGTTAAGAAATTAGAGGTAGGTGATTATATTGATTCGGATCATTTTCCCTTAATAGTGACATTAGGGGACAAAAAAGCAATAGCAATATGAATAAAAGGAGAGCAAATGTAAAAAGTGTAGGAAAAGGGGATAGAAGTGAAAAGGTAATAGAAGTGGGTGGGATGAGGAATGTAAAGAGAAGAAAAGAAGGTCAGAAAGAAATTAAGAAAGTCGAGAAAAGAAAAAAGTAGTGGGGAAGAATATAGGGAAAAAAAGAAAGAGTATGCTGAGTTGTGTTCTTAAAAGAAAGAGGAAGAAAATAAATGGCTTGAGGAAGAGGCGGAGAAGGCTAGGGCGGAAGAAGAGGTATTGAAGGTAGTAAATACAGAAAGAAAAAGAAGAAAAAGAGTAAACCAAGATATTGAAATCGTAGAATGGAATAAATATTTTTTGGATTTGCTAGAAGAAGTAGAGAGGAAAGTTATAAATGGAGGAAAATATGGTAGAGAAAGAGACGAGGAAGAGGACATATTAAGGGAAGAAATAGTTAAGGTTTCATGAATAATAAAGGTTGGAAAGGCACCTGGTATAGTTGAGATTCCAAATAAAGTATGGAATTATGAAGGGGAGGAACTATAGGAATGGGCATGGATAATGTATAATAGAGTATGGAGAGGGGAGGGGTATCAGAAATTTGTAGAGAGACAGAAAGCAGGGTAAAGGTAGGAGAGCAAGTATGTTCTGTGAGTCCACATTTATTTAATTTATTAATATCAGACATGGAAGAAGAAATGAGGAGAAAAGGTTGGAGAAGAGTTAGGATAGGGAAGGAAAAGATATATACACTGGCATACGTAGACGACATAGTGTTGATGGCAGAGGATAAAGAAGCGATGGCGGGATTAATGATAGGATTAGAGAAATACTTAGATGGGAAAATGCTTATTGTAAATGTAGAAAAGACAAAGATAATGAGGTTTAGAAAAGGAGGGGGGAAGGAAGAAAGAATGGACAGGGAGATGGAAGGGATTAAAGATAGAAGAAGTAACAGAGTATAAATATTTCGGATATATCTTGCAAACGAATGGAGACAATACAGCTCATATAAGAGAAAGGATAAAAAAAAAAGCAGCAGGGGTAATGTAACAGATATAGGGAATAGGAAAAAGAAGGTTAAAAAAATTGGAGAAGGAGAATGTAGTTATTTGATACGCTGGTATGGCCGGTATTGGGTTATGGAGCAGAGATATGGGGATGGAAAGAAAGGAAAGGTATTGAGAGTTTACAAGAAAGTTATATAAGGTGGACACTATGGGCAGACTGGATGACGCCAGGAAATATGGTGAAAGAAGAAGCGCAAAGGGATAAGTCGAGTATTAGAGCGGGAAAAAGGGCATGGAAATTTGAGACGAAGCTGAGGGTGGGAAAGGGGGGAGTTTGGCGAGAAAGTGTTTGATGGTGGTAGAAGGTAGGAGAGGGAGGGACATCGAATTAACGAATTGGGAAGAAGAAAGGAGGGAGTTCTTTAATGATAGAGAAATAGAAGACGAAACTGGAGTAAACTAAGAAGAATTGGAAAAAAGGGAGAGGGAAAGACAATTAATAGAAAGATGGGGGATAATTGCGAAATCAAAATACAATAAATGGTATAAGATGATAAAAAAGGAAGGAGTGCTAAAATATTTAGAAAATGGATGGGGAGAGAGAAGATGGACCGGAATAGCAAGATTTAGATTGGGAAACGAAGTAAGGGAGGGGATGTACTGGGAAAAAGAAGAGAACAGAGAGTGTAGAATGTGTGAATGGGAGGAGCAAACATGAGAACATATATGGGAAGGATGTAGGAGAGGAATGGAAGATAAAGGAAGCTGGAACGAGAATGTGGTTACGATTCTAGGGGAAGATGGATTAGAAGAAGAATGGATGAATGAGTTGGAGGGTGCTAGAGGAGCGAATGAGAGAGAATAAAAGAATGCATGTGAAAAAAGGCAAATGGAGCCATAAAAAAGTGAAAGGAAAAGGAAACGGAAGTCGCTTGTATTAGAAGCGTAAAGATTGTAAGTAATGGTGAGGTAAAAGTTAAGTAGAATAAGATGCGTTTGCGTTCTCATGCACTCTCTCTCTCTCAAATCGCTTTCGTTCGCTCGCTCACTCGTTTGCTAATAAGTCCTAAATTGCGCTATCGCAGGAAATAGAGATAAGGAACTAGATATAAGACTTATGTAAATAGTTGTAAATAATTGTATATATAGAAAGGATAAGATTGAAAAAAATATAGATATAAGCGGAAAGATTGTAAGGAATAGAAGTCATGTAAACCCTTAGGGCAGCGATTCCCAAACTAGTGCCGCCGGCCGATGAGGTTGCCGCCGACAGGGGAATGCCACACCGGGCCGGGCAGCTAGGCAGGCTCCGAGGCAAGCTCCCCGCTGCGACTTTCGTGAACCTACCACGAATGACCCTTTCATTTTTATGAACTTGCAATGACTGAAATTATAAAGACTTAGCTCAATTAAATTTTAATTGGCTGAATGAATTTCGTGATATAATTTCAAGAAAATGAAAACAAAGTTTTTGAAAATCGGTTAATATCCGAACTAATAAATGAAATATTTACACATCTTATGAATGCAACAAAAGTGCGATAACTCTTGAAGTTATTATCTAATCTTCTTCTACCTTTTTAAAATTTTATTTGATAATCTAACAAATCCAACGGAACTTATTAAAATTCTATTGATTAATATTTAACAAACTTTTCATTTATCTCAACAAGCTCTAATTCTCTAACAACGAAAAGGTCAGCGAAGCAAGCAACCGAGCACGAACGACTAGCGTCCCAGTGTCTCACTTGCGTTCCAGTATTGTGAAAAAATTTGAGGGTGGGGCCCCTGCCGCTCCCCAGAAAGTGCATAAAAAGTTTGGGAATCGCTGCCTTAGGGGACACATTATGAATAAAGAAGAACTAAGCATTTGCAATTTTAATACAGAAAAACCATCAAATTTCTACCAAATGAGATGAATTTACAAAGTAAAAAGATGAATTTTCAACGCAATTAAAAATTGAAACCAAGAAGGATTTTTCGATTAAAAATAAAAAAAATGTAGGCACATAATAAATTAGAGGCAAAAATAATTTAAAATAAGAAAATGTTAGATAACTTTTGTTTTTAATTATATTTGTTCATTTGCTTTAAGGTTATATAAATATAATATTCCAAGGCCTCCCGAGAAAATTCAAATGTATTTTTGAAGATTTTAGATGAGTCGAAAAAGTATCAAAAAAATTTCTAAGAATTTTATTTTACATGATTTTAAAAAGTGTTAGGAAATTGTTGAGTCCCTTAAAATATATCTAAGGCTTTCTGATGTTTAAAAATTTTTTAGAGTATTTGATAAATGTACGGAAATATGAAAAAAATTAAAAATATTTTTAATCTCCTAAAAATTTCGAAAATCTTAAATATCTTTTCAACTGACTCGAATTATTCCTGAAATTGTTTAAAATTTAAAATACAACATATTAAAATCTTTATACTACTACAAAATTCTATTTAACACCTTTTGTTAATAATTTATTTGCTGTTATTGTCTTTCTTTTGAGTGACCTTTGGGATTCATTGTTCACAGAATGATTTTTATTTTCAGGCCGTACTCGTTCGTTGAAGTCCAAGGTTCGGGTGCGTGTACTCATTACGACTCTTGAACCAGTTTATTGAAATCAAGTGGGCTATTCGAGACGATTTTATTAGTATTTATTTTAAGATTTATTTAAAAGTCTTCTGTTGTTGTAGGAAGTGACGAGTCGGATGACGTATTACTTCCGGTTGCGTCGGGATCGATCGTTTGGTGAACGATCTTGGCCGTAGCTTCCGAAGGTTACATCTGCTCTAGCTTTCAAAAACAACCAAAGCATTTTTTTGTTACAAGGCTATATGTGATCGACTTCAATCGAACCGGACGTAAATCCTTCCCTGCCCTACACCTGTACGCGAGTAATTGAGTAACATTTTTGGTCCTTCGAGTCGGATCGTGGGTGAATGGAGGAGCAGAATCTCAGACATGACACACGTGCTTCTTGACTATCTGATTGTTCTCAACATTGCAAACATCCCGAGACAGGCTCTTAGGCATGACAACCATGCTGCTGATAGATTGTTTGCAACATTGCGAACGCCTCGAGACAGGCTTTCAAGCATGGCAAATTTACTGACTGTATGCTTGTTCTCAACATTGCAAACGTCCCAAGAAAGGCTCTCAGGTATGGCAACTATACTGCTAATAGATTATTTGCAACATTGTGAACGCCTCGAGACATGCTATCAGACATGACCGTGTGATTGTTTGCAACATTGCAAACGCTTCGAGACTGGCTCTCAGGCATGCCAGACATATTAATTGTGGACTTTTTTAACATTGCAAGCAGCGTGAGACAGGCTCTCAGACATGACTGACTCATTTAAAAACTTATTAAGCTGACTTTGGATTTGTTTCCCCGCCCGGAGAGGGATAGATGTTCAAAAGTGGATATTAAATACCTTTCTATTTACGTAGTGGCTAGCCTTCGGACACCGGCAACATTGCATTTTGCCGGCTTTTTTTATCCTTTTTCTTTTTTTTACATTTTTCTAAAATAGTATACTGATGTATGTTGATGTGCTGATTACAAACCTGGACATAAAAACACCTGCAAATATAATTTGCAGTATTAAAACTTTAAAAAATTACATTTTTTATTTACGAAGTTTATATACACTGACTGTTCCGGCAAAAAGCATATTTCAAGCATACGAAAGGGACTTCTACGCATTTTAGAGTAAGGCCATGTAATTGAGGGGTTATTTTGATAGTTATTGGCCTTTGGCGCTTTCAACGAAACGTTATATGTATAAAACTAACTTTATAGTCGATTTGCGACTCAAGAATTACTATTGACGTCTTGTGGGGGTGGAAATTCACCCCTGTGACTGATCACAGAAATAATTTTGATCATACCCCTACCCCTTCTAACATCTCGTGGGGACGGGAAGGCACCCCTGTCTCTAGGCACAGAAATAATGTGAGGTCGCACACCTCCCCCCTTTCCAACGTCTCTAGGGAGGCGGAAATGCATCCCTGTGACTGGTCACTGAAATATATTTAGTCGCACCCCTACCCATTTTGCAACGCCTCGTGGGGGCGGCAAGGCACCCCTGTGATTAGTCACATAAATAATGTTGGCCCCTACTCTTGTCAACGTCTTGTGGCGAGGCTAGAATGCATTCCTGTGATTAGTCACAAATAATGTCTTACATAGTTTATTGTACATAATTCTTGTAATTTAATCAAATAATGGTTTGTTTACATAGATTTTCGGCTTCAGGAATGAATTATTTTATAATCATTTATTTTTACCGTTACTGTAAGTTTGTTCTTGGTTCCCATGTTTTATACATAATCCTTTTTTAAATGGTTTTTCGTACTACTTTTTGGCGAGAGTTTGCATTAGGTGACACCCACCCCCATTCAGAACCTCGCACCTATCCAGCAGTCCCACTCGTTTTTCATATCACTTCTAGAATATGAACAGAACCCTATAACTTATTTCGAGTATCCCATTTTCGAGTATCGAATATTTCGAATCTTCTTTTTACAAACACGATTTTTATTAGTTTTGACCTTTAAAATTATATTTTCAGGTATTTGCATGACTATATACGTAATTCGCTTTTATTTCGTATTTTGCTCTTCACGAAAAGTAGCCGGCAAGAAACAATCTTGCCGCCGACATCTTCTATTCAGTGCACAATATATTAAGGGGCTACTTTTGTTTATATTTCAAATATAAAGTGCGTGATATTGACTATTCATATCTGGAATATTTAAGGAAGCGAATCTTATTGGAGCGGTGTCGCTGGCGGATGGCGTGGCGACAAACGACTTAGACCCGCATTGTCCGTATCTTGAACAATCATCGTGTGTGTTTTCGGATATATATTGCGTTCACAATTTTGGTGAAAAATGGATTAAGTGCTTTTGGATTTGAATATCATAATTTTCCCAAGAAAATGAGGACTTTGCGCAACAGGTATAATTTCTTTTAGCATTGAGCAGCGTTCAGCAAGGCTACACGAAAAATTTAATAACTATCAAGAAAGTGCGAATGCACGGGGCTTCCGATATCAAAGGCATAGGACTACGACATAGGACCCTTTTGAATTTTATGGAAACGTGCATGATTTACAGGTAATTCTTGCATGAATAAAAAATATTTTGGATGTCTTGGATTCTGCCCTTTGATATCCCTTTTATTAAAATTTCGGAGATATAAAATAGATATTTGTAAATGAACGAATATTCTATTATCCATGTAATTTGTATTTCAGTATTTACTCGTTCAAAATTTTACGGATTTATATTAATTAAATAACATTTTTGTTGCCACCTACGGAAGGACATTTTGAGAAATTGAGCAGCCTTTAAAAATCTACATTTTGTTTTAAGCTTTCTGAAATGTTTTGAAAACTTTTAAATATCTTTTAAGATTATACGAAGTTTTTCCTAAAGTTTTGAACACATTCTGCAAAATTAGAAAAAATCGCTTTAAAATCTTTAAAATTCTTTTTTAATTAATTATTATTTTGATTTAGTTATTAATTTTAATTTTCCCGGGAATCTAAAAAAAATATTGGTCTTAAAACCCTTAAAATCCTCAAAAACCGAAAAATTGTATAATATTAAAAAATCTACATTTTGCTTAAAATTAGTTGGTACAGTTAATTTTTTGGTCACCGCAACGGAAAATTTTTTATCGTTACCCAGTCTATAAATTTCGTAAACTAAAATATTCTAATTTTTTGTCTGGATTTTCTTTTTCTCATCTCTCCGAGTGCCCAAAAAGTTTACGAATTATAGTCTGGTAGCAAAATGTTAATATCAGAATTAATGTCGAAGACTGAAAAACATTTGCGATTAAAATTTTCTTCGTTTATCAATAATGTTTAGAAACATTCAAAAATAAATATTATTATCAAATATAATCAATTATTTGAAAATTGCGACTTACAAAATTCTCGAAAATTGAAAAGAACAAACTGAAAACAGCTACTTCAAGTCACCATTCAAAATGTTACGTCTGTAAAAGGCAAACAAAGCGATTGTTTTTCTTGTATGACAAAAATTAAGCTTCGTATATGCATGCATACATACATACATACATACATATTATGAACAACGATTGTCGCGTACTTACATCTCGAATCTTGCTCGGAGAATCGGTTTAGCTTTCCTCTCCTTCCACTTTATATCGTCCTTTTCCTCATTCTCCTCAATGTTTCTACCAAGAGTTCGCATTGTTTGCAGATCGTGGGAAACGTGGAAGCGATTACTTAGGAAGAAAGGCGCACATGGTCGTAAATGCGAGTGCGAGTGCAATTTCATCGAGAATCGGCCAAGATCACACAGAACCAAACTACAATTTCTCACTCCTATACTTTACCGAAAAATCGTCACTTCCTTATTGATCCGATACTACCGACGCATATCGGATCACTAACCGGATTATTAGTTTAAAACTATCCTTGACTTTGAAAGAGAATAGCTCCATCCAGAATGTAGATAATAGTGGGATAGTGCTCTACACAGGCTGGGACACTGTATAGGTTGGCACACTGCATAGGTTTGGACAGTGCGTTTTCTCTATTTCTTCGCATTGATGCTACCTATTATAACTGTCAAATATTGGTAATTATTATCAATAGTAGCTAACTTTCTATGTTAAATCGAGGAGATGGTTCATTCTTGTTCCAGTTGCACTAAACAGTGTGTTTATAAAGAGTAGAAATATTATTGTTTTGACATCATTCAACCCCCATTGACTCAATAATTTTCATTGAATTTCCAAAATATATGAGCTAAATGCAATAATTCCGTTAAATTAATAGGTTGTCACACGTTTTTCGTATAGATCGGAACACATTTTTTTACACCTATACGTTTTTTACACGGTAAAAAAATCTTGAAACGAACAAGTGAATCGAGAATACATTAAACTCAAAGAAAGTGTCCGCTTAGATTAGGTAAAACGTTTAGTTAGAAGAGTTAAATATTTAGTTACTTTATGTAAACTGTTTTCGTAAATCAGTAAT
>NC_046662.1:80539058-80540486 GCF_010883055.1 Belonocnema kinseyi | reverse complement strand
AACAATTGTAAATTATTATTACCGCATCATAAACTCTATTTAATATTAACAGTCGCGCACATTTTAAGCGGTAAAAAGCGTTTAATTGTCCAAAGTAAATCTCAACTGTCACTGCTCCCGCTTAGACCGCCGCCATTTTATTTCGCTGCTCCCACAATGCACCGGCGCTCTTCCGATAATTCCTTCTGGCACCTATTCTTAATATCCCAATTATAGCTATAGTTATTAGGGGTTTGGCTATACGATATCCCTGGTACATGGAAAATGGTCAAGGATATTCATTTTTGCTGATCCAGGGAGCTTTCTTAATTCCTTCGTTCGTTTTCAGCTAAATGTTTAGCTATAATGGGGAATAATATCCCTGTCACCGCTCAATTTTTTTACCGTGCAGTGTTACCTTTTATCTGAAGCCCCAATGGAACAAATAATTATTTACTAAAAGGTTCAATGTGGTGTTTTAAAATGTTTTCTTACACTTATTTTTCATGTTTTAAGAGGTGTCCTAACCTCCACTACAAACATTTTTTCACAGATTTGAATAAATATAGAAAATTGGCTGTAGGAAAGTTATGGGCCAAAAGCATAACCCGTCCCAACCTTTACTGCATTCCCCTATTTTGTTCTCTTTGAGGTAAAAGAATAAGCCATAAAATAATTTTTGAAAAATTCAAAAAACTAAGGAGATATTACAAATTAAAAATGTTGGTACTCTTGTTAAACTCTTATAACTTTGGTGATTTTAATGATATTAAAGTGAGTTTTTTTGACATTATTCCCGATAAGACGCAGTTTTGAAAAAATATTTTTTTAAACCAATTTCTTTTTAAACTTCTTGAATTTTTCGAAAACAAATTTTTAACACACAGTCAATGATCACGGAATTTTCCGTAACTCTAACCTAATAACGATCCCATTTTTATATTTACAGGCATTTAAGAGAAAATTGCAAGCTATTTAGAAGAACAAAAAATAAAGAAAATAAAAAGTGAATTTTTTCAGAAATTCAGTTTAGAAATTTGTTTTTGAAGAATCTAAGAAGTTTTTAAAATTTGTTGTATAAAAAATCTTTATTCATAACTGCGTCTCATTAAATTTTATATTGTAAACTTTAATAACATTGAAATCACGAAAGTTAGGAAAGTTAAAAAAATGACTAACATTTTAAATTCAGAATTTATCCTAAGTTTTCTGAACTTTCAACAAATTATTTCAGAGGTTTTCTTTCAATGCCTAACAGAATGGATACTAGACTTTTCATACAAATTACTAACAATAACACAGCCACACAAAAAAAATAAGTGTGCGGTTCTGGTAACAAGACACACTTATTCCTATGGATTTTGGGGCGCTGAATTCAAATTCGGTATCAAAAATCACCCATCACGTCATTGTTGAGCCATAACCTCAAAAAATGACGAAAAATCATGC
>NC_046662.1:80537875-80538958 GCF_010883055.1 Belonocnema kinseyi | reverse complement strand
GAAACACAATTAAACTGATTGTGTTGTCCCGTTGTGTTTGCGGTACCGTCTGAATCAGCTTGGGCTTAACCTGCAAAGAGGTCAAACCTATCCTAACCTAACCTAACCTAGCCGAATGAAATTCAACCACAAGTGTAACTATGTAAGCGTGCTGTTCTCAGTCTTAAATGTGTGCTATATTTATTAGGTTAACTCGATCTTAACCTACAAATGAATCTAACTTAACAGAACCTAACGAAATTTTGCTTAACGCAACACAACTTAACTTAAGTATTCCAGTTGTAACACAATAAAATTCATTTCATTATACTACAGCTGGTTAAAAATTTAGACGCACATTACTCATTTGAAGAAACTTAGAACTACAAGTAGAATTGACTCCATTTCAATTAACCTGACAATGTTTGTATCAATTAAAATGTAGTACTGTAACTTAAGGGGTAACACCTATGTAGAGGGCTGTTTTTGAAGGTCATTTTTGGAATTTTTTTTCAGAAAGACATTATATTAGCTGCAAAAACTAATTAGATGACTTTATTATACATGTTTTCAAGTACGTAAATTAATTTTTGCAAAGTATTTAAAAACAAAATGGCGTCTGTACAGAGCTATAAGCATCACAGGAATTTTGAGAAAGGCCTTCACTGATAACAATTTTTCGTCGTCGCTATAGATCTGGAACAAAAAAACAAAGTTTTTTCTTGTTGTTTGGACTAAAAACAAGGGAACGAAATAGGGATTTTAGAAAATATCAAATTTTTAAAAATTGGCGGAAGTTCGAAAAAAAATTTTTTTTTCCTCTAAAAAAAGCATGAAAAATCGGTCGTAAAACAAAAAGTTTTCAACTTTTCAACAAAATCCTACGTACTTCTCTAGAAAATGATGTTACAAAACTTCTGTCAAAATTTGAAATCGATCGGATCAAAATTGGCTGAATAATTGTGTTGGCTGTATTAAAAAAAGTGGTTTCGAGAAAAACGTGTTTAAAGTTTGAAAATGGAAAAAATCGTACATAATATTGAAAATATTAACTTTTAACGGTTTTTACCTTTAGTCAGCAATACCAGCACCATAAAGTTGACC
>NC_046662.1:80528404-80537775 GCF_010883055.1 Belonocnema kinseyi | reverse complement strand
TTTCCCCTGCCGAGTGAGTCACGCCTACCCCGAAAGGGAAATGGCTTAATGGTATAATAATAATAATAATAATAATAATAATAATAATAATAATAATAATAAAAAATTTTCAGTGATTTGGAAGTATTTCAACAGATTTCAAGGGATTTTAAAGTATTTCAAAGAATTGAAACATTTTTGCGGAATTTAACGTATTTTTCCAATCTTTTTAGGGGTTTCATGAGGTCTCAAGATATTTGTAAAGATTTCAACGGATTACGAAAATTGTATGGTATTTCAAACGATTCCAAAATTTCAATTTTCGAAGAAGTATTGCGGGACTTCAAGGAGTTTAATCATATTTCCGCAGACTTTACTGAATTTCAAATGATTTAAAGGGATTTAAACAGATTTTAATGGAGGTTAAGAGATTTCGAAACTATTCAAAATAATTCACTAGATTTTCAAGGATTTAAAAAGATTTCATGTGATACGTAAGTATTTCTACACATTTTGGAAGATATCAGGGAATTTATTGGAATTTCGAAGAACTGATTTTAACGGAGAGATTTAAAGAGTTTTCAAAACATTTCAAAGTACATGCATGGATTTTAGAGATTTTCATAAGATTTCAACAGATTTATCGGAATTTCAAAAGATTTTAGAATATTATAAAAGATTCTCAAGGATTATAAAGAATTTTAATTACTCTTAAAATATTTCATCATTTTAAATATTATTATTTTAAATACTAAAATTAATTTGAAAGGGATTTCAAAAACCTCAAGGGATCTCGATTTAGAGATTAGAGATTTTAAGTATTTTCTTGAATTTTTATTAGTATAAGTGATTTTTATGGGACTTTGATGTATTTAAGCGATTTCCCAGTTTTTCAGTTTTAAAGGGTTTGAAGGGATGTCCAGGGAACTTCATAATTTTAAAATGATTTTGAGAGATTATAAACAATATCCATGGAATTCAAAGGATTTCATACAAATTTCAAATGATTTAACAAATTTTTATATTTTCAAACGAATTCACGGGTTTTCAAAGGATTGCAAAAATTTTTAGGGATTTTATGAGATTTCATTAAAGGTATTAACCAAATTTTAAAAACGGTTTAATTCCTCTACTCTATATTTATTGGCCACATGTAATATAAAACATTGCATAATAAAAAACATACAAAATAATTAATTATTTACCACCTCTCCGATTCCAAGAAGCCTTACATAATTAATGGACGCTCCCTTACCGAAAATAATGTTTTCAACATTTTTAAAAATCTTCGTTATTTACTGTTATAAGCCAAAACGGTTCTTTTCCACTATATAAAATCATGTACTTTTATAAACCACAAGATTGCTTCAACCAATAAATATTGGTGGTTGAATTGGCAATTTGACACACCACAGAAACCGCGCTGTGCATTACGGTGGATAACGTAGACCGCAAGAATTTATGTGAGTATCATAATTTCGATTTTATCAAGAAAAATATTTCAGAAATAAAAACGCGAATTTATTTCACGATTATTAAGATTGTTAGAGTTGTTTTAAATACTAGAAAAAAATTAATTCTTACGCCCTAAACATGTGTGTCTTCGAAATTGTAGAAATCCTTCTTCGCACCTGCATACCCCAGCGAGACAGCTGCTATTTGCTACTTTTAATGAGCATTGTTCTTTAATGACACAATCCTGGCCAAGAAGATTTGCTGTAATAAGGAAAAAATCATTTTAAATTTACCTTCTGGATGCATAAAAATAAAAACGAGTAGGTCCATTCTTGAACTTTAACTTCAGCTTTAGGTAACAAATTTCAACTGTTGCAGCTAATAGAGAAGACTACATTAAAACAGTTGCAAATAAAATTTTAAGAATGATATTCTGTCTAAAAACATAAAAGCATAAAAACAAGTAAGATTCCAACAACTAAAAATAAATGTTACAATATAGACATTAGATGGGGAAACCAAAGATTAATCAATTATTATTATTGTGCATACCATTTAAAATCACACAATGGTGTTATAGCAGAAGCTTATGGTATCCCAACAATCTACAAACCAAACTCAAATTGAAGACTGATTGTTTCTATAATTGGTCCTCCTACTTACAATTTATTGAAATATATTTCAAATATTTTGAAACAAGTTTCTATAAATACTAGTTGGTTTATATAATATAGTTAGAAACTTGAAGATATTCTAAAAATCATCCATGTACCTAAAGTCCATTTAATCTTCAAGCGGAAGCGTGGGCGGTAGTCTATCGTCCAACTATTATTAGACTATTTATTGTCTATCTATTTTATATATCGTTCGAAATTAAATAAATGTTATCTATTGTTTGAACCTCTGTTTTTACGATTCTTTGAAAAATAATCCCGATTAAAAAGGTTTACGGTGAGATATTGAGCTGTAAAATAAGTGATAAAAAAAGGCGTGCCCGCATGAGGGTTAATAAATTTGCTAGACGTTATGCCGATTTTCGATAGCACCCCACTAGCTCGTGCTTTATTTGTATTTAGGAAAAACTAATTTTAATTCATAACTTAACCAAAATAACTAAGAATAAATTGCTAATAGCCCCTAGAACTGTTTTAATTGGGTTGTTCTGCGGGCTTTGCTTTATCTTAAGCAGTTTAAGATTTATGATGTTACAAGAAGTTGAAAAAGAACTTTTAATTATTAGAATTCACACAATATGTTGATGACATTCTAGCAATTGTTACTTCTGACAAAATTTCTGTTTTCAATGTTTTAATTAGAATAGAGATTGCATTAAATTCACTAATGAACGTGAACCGGGTACCCGCATACAAAAATAATGGAATTTACGTAATTTATCACGAAATTGGAATCTTTTCATAGAAAATTGGGGTAAATAAGATCAAAAAAATATTTTATACTAAACAATATTCATTTCAATTGTTTATTTATCAGATAAAATAAATATAATAATCACGATCTCGATATCTCTTCCATCTTTTCGCATTCCGCAAAATGCGCAAACTCAAACTATTTTCCGTTATTTTATAATCAAGAATAATGGAAAATAAATAATCAGTTTATAAAAGACGTTAAAAAATTAGCAACACAAGAACACACGAAAATATCTACCAATACTCGAGCTGACTGTACCGATTGTCCGAAGTTACACTAGAATAGGTTAGACGTTTTACTTCTTTGCGTAAACGATAGACACTAAACATAACAGGTTTTCAAATTTCTAAATACGTTTTAAAGGGGTTCTAGGATGTTTCTTAGGCATAAAAAAGTATAAAGATCCTTCTTTCTGTTTACTTTTTCAACTCAACACATCTGAACTTCACAAAATGAAGAAATTCACGGTACAGCTGTCCGCGTTTTATATTTGACTTTGGATTTTACAGTTCATTGTACATAATTCTACAATTGTATTTAGCTTAAAATACCTTCGTTATCCATAAATAAATGAATATGCATCTAATAAATTCAAAAACTGTAAGTTACAGTGGAATTTTACCTACAAATTCGTACATGGGTACCCGGGTACCCAATTGGCCAATAGTGTAAATTTATTTGGTTGTTTACACATGGTTTAACCGATTGGTACAAATAACTCTTTTGTTCAGAAATACATCTTAATTACAATTTAAATCATTTATTTTCTCATTAAGTTGGTTTAATAAAAGGATTAGATGATAGAAATTAAAAATTAAGTGATATTCAAATTATAAAAGAAAATGTAAATGGAATAAAAACAACCTTAGTACATAATAATCATTCGCATCATTTAGGTACTAACATTATTATACTGAACGCATTCATGAGATTTATTAGAAGTTAATTTAAAAAAATGCAATATCCATGTTTACTGCAAAACACTAATACTTAAGATGATTATTTTTTAAGGAAGAAAGGCAGTGAATAATCTATAAAAATTTCTGTTGTTCATTTGATAAAATTCAAATGTTTAAATAAACCTTATATAGGTGAAAATAGTAGGAGATCAGAACTGCCGTACATAAGAGATTTTCTTTTTAATGTAATAATATGAAAATATCAGCTACTGAGCAAAACACGCATGAATGACGTTTTTATGTCATTAATACACACTGTCTGTATTATTGTTTATATCACGATAAAAAATGTTTTTCTTACTTTAGCCTACTAACAAATAATTTTAGTTAGTTTAGATACATACATACGGAATACATACGGTCATTAATATCTCGGGTGATTTTTGTAAATTTAAACAATTTTTTTTAATTTAAACAGACTCGAAATTATTTTTGTAGTTATATTTATTACAATAATTAATGGAAGTTAGTCATTATAGATGGAAGAATGACGGCAATTTTTGAAGAAGAAAACATTGAAATTAATTTTAAAGAATTTTTATATTCTAACTAGAAAAAATAGAAAAGTTCCATATTCATCCAAATGTCTCTTATGTAACATTATAATTTCAGAAAATGTTATTTAAATCGAAAGTTTAAATCATGCAAAAGTGACTGACCAATCATTAAGAAGTTATTTTTAAAATCTTTAATCAGTCAATTCAACTCACTGACGGAATTAGTCATTTTAAATGAACCAGCCTGTTTTGAATTTTCATCTGAAATGGATCACTTTTCGAACGAAAATGAAATAGATTAATTTTTATTTTACGTAATTGACAAAAAAAGAATTTTTGATAAAGAAGTTCAACTGTCAACCTTGAACTTGAATTTTTAATTAAGAAATATGAATTTCATGAATTTTAATAAAAATAGTTCAGTTTTCAACCAAACAGATAAATTTTTAACTAAAATGATAAGTCATTTACAAAACGAAAAATAATTTTTCAATAAAGCATTTAAACTAACAACAAAGTAGGTTAATTTGCACCAAAAAATGAATCCGCCAAAAAAAATTTTCCACCAAAAAAGATGAATGTGTAAGAAATTACGCGAATCTTCAACCAAACTGCTGACTTTTCAACTAACAGAGGAATTTCCATCTGAAATAATGAATAATTAACCAAAATAATGCATTTTTATCAAAGCAGTTTAAATTTTAACCTACTCTAGTTAAATTAAAAGAAATAATCATTAATTTACGGCCAAAAATATTAATATTCGACCAAAAATGCGAACGAATCAATTCAAAAAAGAACATTCAGTCAATAGTAAAATTTTGAATAAAAAAAGTTGAATTCTCAATAAACAAATATAATAGTTGATATTTCTACGGAACAAGATTTCAATTTTAAATGAAAAACAGTTCAGACTTCAACCACAAAATTTTTATTTAAAAAAAATAAGAGTTAAAGTTAATCAAAAACAATAAAATGATGACATATGAAAGTACATAAAATTTTATTCAACTGTTGAATTTTTAACATAAGAAGATCATTTTTCAACAAAAAATAGAATAGATAAATTTTCAGTTAAAAAAAATTAATTTACAACCAAAAAAGATTTTCAAAAAAGCTGTGAAGTTATTTTTAACTAAAGTGATAAATTATTAACATAAAAAAACTGCAACAACAAACAGAAAAACAAGAACGAGGTTTAAATAACATAGTGAAATCTTCAACCAAACAGATGAAGTTTCAACTAAAATAATAAATCATTACCCGAAAAATTCATTTTGAATTAAATAGTTCAAATTTGAACTAAGTAGTTGAATTTTCAATTTAAAAATATATGAGTTCTCAACAAAAAATCTAAAATTTTATATTTCAGCCTAAAATATTTTAATTTTTAATCAAAAACAGTCGAATTCAACCAAAAAGATTAAGTTTTAAGCAAGAAGATTTACTTTATATAAAAAAAAGCAAATTGTTCTGATCAGTAACGGCCAGTGACTGAATCAGTAATTTTAAATAACCTTAAAAAAGTTATTTTGAATCACGTAATTTGTAACTTACACCAACTAAATTAGAAATTTTGATTGATCTAGTCCATGAAATTCAATGTGTTAATCAGTCAGTTGTGACTAATTTTAATTATTTATTAACTTTGGGAATTTAATTCGGATTTTTAATTTAGAAATACAATTTTAATATTTTATTATAGCCTACGAATCAGTCATTTTCAATGACTGAAAATGACTCACTTCCATTGATTGAAAATTAATCTGTTTCACAACGACTGTTTTTTCAATAGGAATGATTGAATTTTCAGTCAATGAATGCTTGATTTATTTGAACAGTTAATTTTTGACTGATTTAAATAGAGTAGAACGAATTTTACTATACTTCCGCCTGCAGTAAAGCTACTACATATAGTGTTAGTACCAAATATGGAACAATATCATGTTATATTCAAATTTAAAAATTATTTTTTCTATCTCTTATCTGAAACTCACATTTTAAGCAGTGGGTTCCATTATATTCAGCAAAATAGGGAAGGCACCGACAATAACCCAAGTGACAGCGACTGTTGATTATACTGCCTTCACACTCTCGATCTTTGCTGCATTCTCCTCCTAATAGGAACGTTTCTTTCGTTGGTATTGCAATCGCTTTTTTCTGAAAAATAAATAAACGTCCATTGTTACGTCTTGAAGAAACTATTTACTCCTTCAGATAATAATTCATGATAAATAATTTTGATGAGTTTAACTTAAGTACAGAAAAAATGGAGATTTTTGTCAAAACAAGTTTTATTCGCCGGAAAATTCGCTAAAATTGCGCTATTCATAATGATGAAGAATTTTTATTTCTAAATTGGTTAGACAATTTTGATTTGAAAAATTTTGTTTTTAATAAGTTTATTATAATAATTTTTATTAGTGGAAAATAAATAATTTTTCGTTGAAAATTTATATTGTTGTAGTAAAAATGCAACCATACTTGCTTGAAAATTGTACTTTTTCAGTAAAAAAATATATATTGTTTTGTGGAAAATTAATATTTCTGGTTAAATATTTTATTATTTGGTTGAAAATTTAATTCTTTGGTAATAAATTTGTTTTTCGTATTGAAAACGAATTAATTGAAATAAAATTTTAACAATTTAATTTTTGTTTTGAAAAGTGATATTTATTTTAATTAATTAATCTTCTCGGTGCAAAATTTTTGTTTGTTTGTTTTACAATTCAATTACTTTGTTAAAAGTTGAACTACTCTGTTGATAATTTATTTCTATGGCTTCAGATTTATCATTTCAGTTAAAAATTCATCTCTTTGGTTAAAAATTGATCTTTTTTAGTTGAAAGCTTAGCAATTTGGTGGAAATTTCGTCTTTTTTAATTAAAAATTAATATTTTTTAGTTTACAATTGAAATTATTGGTTGAAACTTCTTGTATTGTTGGAAACTAACACTTCGTCACACAGGTTTTCTTTTGCTGCTTCCGTCACACAGGTGGGTCGCTTATGTCCGGCTGTTCTTTATTTTATCATAAAAGCTTTTTAAAAATCTGGAAAAACGCATGTGTATTCCTCGGAATTCCTCCTACATATTCCAATTGGTTTTAGAATTAAATATGTCACTTATTTCAAAATGATAATCTAAATATACACAGAAACTTGAGAGAAGGAAAACTTAGTTAACTAATTCATATCTTTGCAATAAATAAATATTAAGAAACTGCACTTTAGGCTTTTAAAGATCAAATCATGACCTGTCAGAAAAATATATTCATATGTCTTCCAGTTCCAAAAAGTATATTTATTTGCACACTTAAATGAAAAATCCACTTTTCTTTTAAAAATCAATACTTAGTTATTATACAAATATCTAAGTTTCCTTAGAAACTTAAATAAAATGTTTAGAAAAATTATATGAGAGTAAATAATTCAAGCAGCGCAATCTTTACAGAAGTTCGTGCGATGTTCTTCACGCACCGGCTTTTCACAGATCGCGTAAGAATACGAGGATTTTTATCATCCTGAGACGGGCATATCGCACACCTTTTTTCTTTTTTCGAACCTCGTATGCAAATGAGGATTCATCCAAATCGTCGCGAAACACTAACGCGGTCACACGAGTGGGTCGTTTAAGGCACAAGTTTAATTTGAAAATTTTCTTCCTCGGAAACAGAATGATCAATTGAAGCGTGCCTTTGTAGTTCAGTTCCCAATACCAAGAAGTTTTTTTAGGGAGGGGGGTCAAACCCGAACATCATTGGGTTTCAGAGATACTTAAGCGGGAAAATTTGACTGGGTCGTAAACAACCCACATATGTTACGAAGATTTAAGTTAACCTGTAAAAAACTCATATTTCTTGTTGAAAATTAGAACTTTATCTATTCCATTTTCGGTTGAAAATTTATCTTTTTTTTGTTGCGAACTCAACTTTTGTATAATTTAAGGTGACTGATTTCATCAGTGAGTTGAATAGGCTGATTCGAAAAGTCCTTTTAACTGATTTCTCAGTCGTCAAATCCGCATTATTTGAATTGGTCAAAATGTTTTCCAATCAGTCACTTTTCATTGATTCAAGTTTTGATCCTAATGCAGAATTGAATACGTTTTACAACGGTTAGTTTATAAATATTTTTTGTAACGCATGCAATAAACATTTATAAAAAGAGTTTTTCCATCCGCTACCTTTGCGCACTTTTAGCAAGATTACTGATTCTAGCTGTAGCGCTTGCGAATTTTCATAGAATTACTTTTTAGGACTGCGGGGGTCATAACTTACTTCATTATGAGATGAATAGTAATTGGACCAGTCGAAGTAATAAGTTACCAAAAATTACTGATAAATTACAATAAATTACTTATAACCTACCATAAATGTCCATAAATTACCGCAAGTTTTCGAGAAGTTTGAAACTTTTTGGATTTCATCCAAAAAGCTTTAGATGCTTTAAATTTACAAAAATTTTCGGTAATTTATAAATTTACTCAAAATGTCTCGTACTTTTTGATACTTAAAAATTTTTCAAAATATTAGGTAATTTTACTATAAATTTCAAAAATGTCCGGAATATTTTTTTTTATTGCTTCTCAAATCGAAAATTCTCTGAAGTTACCAAAATTATTGTATGCAACTGACGCTGAAAGAAGGCAGTTGTAACTTTTGTAAAGTTCACAATACTTGCCATGGGCTGATCTTCGTACAGCAAACTTCATACTCGTTTAAAACTGCTTACTTTTCGCGCTTGAACAATTCCATATCAAACCATCCGAAAAATTTCATCAATTACACAGCCAAACAAAAAAAAAAATAAGTGTGCGGATCTGGTAACAAGACACACGTATTCCTATGGATTTTGGGGCGCTGAATTCAGATTCGGTATCAAAAATCACCCATCACGCCATGGTTGAGCCATAACCTCAAAAAATGACGAAAAATCATGCACTGAGGTAAATAAATTTCAAAATAATGCCAGTGATGCAAATTTTCACTTCATAAACATGTCGACAACTGTGAAGGATCAACCCTTGCCTGATATCAACTTATTTAACAT
>NC_046662.1:80494996-80528304 GCF_010883055.1 Belonocnema kinseyi | reverse complement strand
TCCGAATTTCCCAGTAACTGCATATCGAAGCACAATTTTAAGAAAGTTTATTTATACCAAATTGAAAATTTTCTATTTTGCTTTTTCTCCAACCGAGTATACAAGAGACCGCTCTCTTTCAAATTTCTTAAGGAACTGTTACGTAAAAGACAAGATAATGTGGGGGTCCGCTTGGGACTGCGTCGTGTCCGAGAGTCGTTAAAAATCGTCCTGTTTAAAATTCTTAGAAAACCCATAAATACACACACATGTATATTGAAAGTGAAGAAAATTTCAATTCTAAATGTGCAGAATTGGAGCAATATAAAATGTAGATCCAGAAAAAGGAATAAAAAAAGACCAAAAAGACTCATATTGGAATCGTTTGAAATACCATACAATTTTCGTAATCCGTTGAAATCTTTACTAATATCTTGAGACCTCATGAAACCCCTAAAAAGATTGGAAAAATACGTTAAATTCCGCAAAAATGTTTCAATTCTTTGAAATACTTTAAAATCCCTTGAAATCTGTTGAAATACTTCCAAATCACTGAAAATCTTTTAGCTCTTTCTAATTTGTGAAAATCCCTTAAAATCTCGTGTACAGTGAAAATAACTATGGTATAGTTTTTATACATTGAATAAAAAGTATAAAATATTATATAAGAAGCGGGGAATCATAAAAATCTTATGAATCCTTAAAATTTGGAGGGCATAGGTTTGGAATTTCAAAAATGATCTTTGTACAATTCATAGACGTTCCCTAACTTCATTGTGGACATTCCAATTTTTAATTTGTAATCTTTAATGTTTTTACATTTTTTCGCGCAGAGCAGATTTTTGTTCAATTACTTGTTAGATTTGAGAAAATTCAAGCTGTGCATTTGGTTTATGGTTACAATATATTACCCAAAATATAGTTTAAAATATGAAAATTAACATTTAAGTATGGAATTGATTTTATTTTTGCACTGACATAGATCTGAGGTCACACAGACGACTGTATATATTTATATCTAATTGAATGACTAGATAAGTTTTTGTTATCTATCTTATAAAAGTATATGAAGGAACATTGGAATTAGTAAGAAATTATGAAATTTTATGAACTGTTATTATGAATAACCTTTTACACCAGTGGAAGAAGGGAACCATATACCAGAAGCATGGTGCGGTATATGAGACCTCACGGCTATACGTCGACAATAATTTGTCACTTTCTGCCCAAATAAGGAATAATCGGGACGTCAAAATTTCCTAGAATGGCCACGTTCCGTACTTTGGGGTGATTTATGGAGGGGGTACTGTGTATGACATCTTGTTCTTTAAATACCTTGAATCAAATTTAAACATAAATATAAAATTGTGACGCTACCGTCGACGCGTGGTATTATGGACCACCTATATGCTTTCAGTTGATATTAATTACCAATTAAACCAAACTCTCGCTTTCAGTCACCCTGTTCTCAGCCTTCCCAGTACTGTTGGCTCCTGCAGTTTCTCAGGGGAGCAGGGCGAGAGCGGCTACGACATTATATATATATATATATATATATATATATCAATTGAAAACGAGTCGATCGGATACGATTCGTTCCCCCCGAAATCAGTGTCCAAGGTTATTTGAAAGCAACCCCCGGCACTTGACTGAAAGCGAGATTTTGTTGTATATACTCAGGACCACACGCTTTGTTTCTAAGCACACTTCAGAAAAAAATAATTCAGATTAAAATTGTTTATTTAACTGTAGTTATTTAGAAGTTTAGTTTTTCCTTTCTCTTTAGGGGAAAGTTACAACTCTTATTTAATACTATTGATAAAGGCCTCATTTTATTCTTCGAGGGATTTTCTAAATTTATATTTGGTTTGATTTTATTTAAAAAATTAACATAGAAATCATACAGGTATTATTATTATAAACAATCATAGCTTAAATTTTAATTAGCACCGCCCGAATAGAATTGTAGAGAATCCTTTAAAGAATAAAATGAGGCCTTGATCATTAAGATTCAATAAAAATTGTTGTAACCTTTCTCTAGAGAGAAAGCAAAAACTAAAACTCTAAATAACCACTGTTGAAAAAGCAATGATATTTTAACCAGATTTTTTTTATAAAGTATACTCAGAAGTTTCCGTCAACACTTCTAGAAATCAATAATAATAGATATATTTTATTCGATTTTATAAATCATTTAAAAGATTGGCGACTTTTGAGATTGCTTGTACGTAGCGTACATCCTTAAAGGTTGAAGAACACACTTTAAAAATGAGAGAGAAGAAATTTATTATGAAAATTAATTAATAGTTATTAAGTAAATTTTTAACATTTAGGTATTTCTGGTTTTTTTTCAGCTGCACAATTGGGTCAAGTTTGTTATAGTAATGCTCACTGTCGATTATGGGATAGTGACACCCATTGTGATTTTTTGATTCCGGATTTATTTGGACGCTGTCAGTGCACTGCGCCGATGCGAAGAGATGGTGATGTTTGTCGTCCTGATCGGCTCGTTAGACCAGATTTAGAGTTGCAGCAGCAATCTGTTCTTCAGAAACCAAGTGATGAGGTTACACAGCAGAATTATGTGACAAGCGAAGAAATAAGCCGGCAGGAAGGAAACTCTGGTGAGGGTAATAAGATACAATGAATAAAAAAAAATAGCACGAGAATAAATAATAACGGGAAAAAGCGAGAGATGATTATTATACATGAATAAATTAGCATCAATAAAATGTAGTCTAAAGCAAATTATATTCATCAGCTAATATTTTAAATACAATTGTTGAGTCTCTTAACTTAAAACAAAAATATTAAATATTTTTCCTATGTGTAAGTGACTGATTTTTTAATCTTTTTATGATTATTATTAACAATAAAAAATATTAAATACTCATAAATGTGTGTGATTGTTAATCAATTGGAAACATATTTGTATTTTTCATGATAAAACTCATCTTTACCTATGCAAAAAATGTAAAAATGAATAATTATTTTATAATTTTTTTGAAAGAAAGAATTTTTGTTAGTGAGAGGTATCAATGTTGGAATTTATTAATGGCAATTATTATTTATAATATAAAATGATTATTAGCAATAAATTCAAGTTTATTTATTGTATAAATAAATTTAAAAAAACGAAATGTAGCTCAAAGCAAATTATATTTATCAGATAATACCATTAATTCAATTCTTTAGTCTTTCAACTTAAAACAAAATGTAAACTAAAATACTTTTTTAATAAAAAATTCATTTAAAAGACTTAATCAATGCAAAAAATGTAAGGATGAATATGTATTTTATAATCAGTTAATTACAATAACAATTAAAACTCAATGATACATTTTATTAATGGACTATTTTTATTCACTTGTCTGAAATATTGTTAAGTAGAAGAAAAAATAATTCTGTATGGAAGTAACTAATTTTTAAATTTTGTTTATAATTTTCAATTTTAACAATAAGAAATAATTATTATTTATAAATGCAGGCGATTATTAATCAATTCGAAACATGAGTGAAACTGGTTTCATGGAAAAAACTATACACCTACGAAAAATATTAAAAAATATATGGGCAACGCATGAGATTATTATTAGATAAGTAAATAAAACTTAAGAAAATGTATTGCTAAGCAAATTAAATTATATTTGTCAGATAATATCTTCAATTTAAGTCTTGAGTCTTACAACTTAAAAAAAAAATATAGCCTGTCCTTGGCGAGTGGTTTTGATGTTTTCTTTAAACTCAAGCATAAACAAACAAAAGCGGAGCGGGCTATAATAATTAAGTTCCCACCCACTGTTAGCCCCAAAATTGGCGCTATAGACGAGTTTCACTGTTATGTATGGTTCCCCACTTGGGTCCAATAGTAGCCAAG
Organism: Belonocnema kinseyi; assembly: GCF_010883055.1. Taxonomy (NCBI): domain Eukaryota; kingdom Metazoa; phylum Arthropoda; class Insecta; order Hymenoptera; family Cynipidae; genus Belonocnema; species Belonocnema kinseyi. The sequence goes on along the minus strand of NC_046662.1, from coordinate 80,524,448 downwards.
GACTTTTGTTTCAGGCGTCATTCACTCTACTGACACTCTTTTTATTAACTATTTGCCGCCATACTTTCCTGTCCTGGCATACTTCTCTAACTTCTTTTATGTCCCTGCATTTTTTCATTCAGGCTCTCGTGTTTCTGTGACTTCTTATGTCTCTTCTCACTAGGGTCTCATTCACACATTCTAACCATTCTTTCCGCGGTCTACCTCTGGGCACGTTGCCATTTACTTTACCTTGATACACTTGTTTCGTTAGTCGTTCATTTGGCATTCTCTCAACATGTCCGAACCATCTTAATCGATTTCTTTCCCATGTGTCTACTAGCGTCTCTTCTGCACCACATTCTTTTAGAATTATCTCGTTACTTACTTTGTCCATCAGAGTTTTCCCGCATATTATGCACATAAACCTCATGTCAATTGCGTTAATTTTACTCTTATCTTTTTTTTTTATAAATCCATGTCTCGCTACCGTATAGTACAGTCGGTACAAATATAGAATTATGTATTTCCATTTTAGCTTTATTTGAAATATTTTTACTTCTGATAAGGGGACCTGGTCTACCAATAACCTTCTTACCTTCGTTTATGCGTCTATCTAATTCCTCATCTATCTTCCCGTCCCTAGTAAATAAGCTACCAAGGTATACGAACTTATCAACTTGTTCAATTCTCTCATCATTTAATAAAATATTGCATAGTGTTTTCTCACTTTTTCCTTCGAACACCATAGTTTTTGTTTTATTTGCGTTAATTTTGAGGCCCATGCTCTTCATGCTTGCATCTAGTTTATTCAACATTCTTTGTAAGTTTTCGATTGAATCTGCCATAACAAACTTATCATCTGCGAACGCTAACCCACGTACCCTTACTGTTTCGAGATCCACACCCTCTTTGTCGAAAGGAGCCATTCTTAAACACTTGCTCATAAATAATATAAATAACCATGAGAACATAACGCATCCTTGTGTAACTCATTGGATAATATCGAAAGAGTCACTCAATTTCCCATTTACCCTTACACTCGCCTTGCTACACGTACGTATTATTTTTATCCATTGACGCCATCCATTGACTCCATACTCTTTCAGGACTTCCAAAGTTCACTTCTATCTACCTTATCAAAGGCTTTTTCTAGGTCAACAAATGCACAGAAAACTTTTTTTCCTACTCTCAATATTTTTCCTGTTATTTGTCTTAAGCTAAATATTTGATCCGTACATGACCTTCTTGGCATAAACCCACTTTGTACTTTCGAAAGCTTTGCTTCTGTTATTTTCATGACCCTACGAATAAGTATTTTTGAGTATATTTTACTTACGGTACTCAATAAGCTCATCCCTCTGTAATTATTGCAGTCGCTTTTACCTACCTTTCTTTTGTATATCGGTACGATAATTTTTTTTTTCCAATCGTCTGGGACGTCTCTCATCTCGAAACATAAATTTATCAATTCGCACAGTCTATGTGGAATGCATTCACCACGTGTTTAAGCATTTCAACGTTAATACCGTCTACCCCGGCAGCCTTACCGTTTTTCAAGTTCTTAATTATATCCCTAACCTCAGTGACACAGACTTTCTGAATTGAGTTTTCTATCGCATCGTGTTCAACATACGAGTAGCAGTTGTGGTGTCCAATAGCTTCATCTCCGAATTGTCTCCTAAAATAGTCTCTGAAAGCCTCTAGTATTCCGTCTGCGTCATATACCATTTCACCCTAGTATTGATTTCTCGTAAAATAAATTAAGATTATGTTTTTAAGTGGTTATTAATCCTGGAACATGTGACACATTAAACAATAAGAACGAAACAGCTTTTTCAAGCGAAAGCAGTTAGAATAAAGTATTTATTTACTAATTTCTTAGAAACAATTACAATTAATAATAAGACTTATTAACCACTTTATAATATATTCTTATTTACTTTTATGAGCAAAGCAATGTTAAAATAAGAAAAAAATGTACAAATTAATACGCATTTAATAATGAACCAATTGTTTATATTCTTGATGTGTACCTGCATTTATTCTAAGGTATTGCAACTTTATTTAAGTCTTTTTCTCGAAGATCAAAATAATATTCTCAAAAAGTCTATATTTTTCAGTTTATTTATTTAAGCAATAAATAATTTAAGCATTATATTAAATATTTGAGTTAATTAAATATTAAGCACAAAATATTACTCAACTACCAAGGCATTTAATCGAAGTTATACAATTTTGAACGATCTAAATTTAAAACAGAATGATCTAATTTGCAATATTTTAATTACAATTTCATCTTGGAACCTTTTCTAATTAAAATTTCATAATTAACCTTTGTAGGGTTTTTTAGTTTTAAACAAAATTTTTAACTTTGAATTAAAAAATTACAATACTGTAAACTTTTAATTTGAAACATTTTTAATTTCATACTTGTAAATATTAAATGAAAAAATATTTTATAAATGCCTTGAATTTAAAAATTCCAAAGTTGTAGATTTTTTTTTTTTAATTTAAAATTGTATCATATTCATTGCTTCAATTTTACCCGTGTAGGAATCCAATCAGGGATCCGGCCTGGCCCCAGCCGGATAGCCCCGCTTTCAGCCGGGCGCTGGTCGGGGAATCCGGCCGGGATTCGGCTAAAAACGTCACGGTAAACGGATCCGGTTAGGTAATCCGGCCAAAACGCGGTTAAGAAATGTTGCTTCAGGCGAAAAATTGGTAATTTGTTTTGTCTTTTAAGGCTCATTGTAAAGATTACGATGAACTTTAAAAGTCAAATCAAGTGAACCAATTCTGGCAAGAGCATTGGAGTAGAATTTTATTTCCTGATGATAGAATCTCATAGCAATTTCGAAGCCACGTGGTGATTTAAGGTTAGGAAGGAAGAAAGTAAAAACTGTATACACAAGGTATATTTTAATTTAAAATAATAATTATTCGCACACTAAGTGGGGGATTTAAACTAATTACTGAAATAAGGTTGATTTTAAGTACAAGTCTCGATTTTATTTGCAAACTTCGAAGAGGCGACGCGACGTGAGTGCAAGGAGCATTCTCGTTCCAGGTGCGAAACTGAAAATTACTGAGTGTCTATGCAGACGACAGACACAGCAGGCGCTATATATGGCGGTAAATTTGAAATTGTACAGGCTAAAGATGGTCTGAATATAGAGAAGTTAATAAAAATTGTATCATTTCTGTTGAAGCACATAGCAGAATCGAGAACAGTTTAATTTAAAATGCTGAATTATTCGAAAAAATTTAATGTTTTTTTTTAAAGAATTTAAAAAAGCTAATTTTTGTTTCACTGATTTAATAAATCTTTAAATTATAATTTTCAAATAATAATTCATCTAGCATCCATAATTACGTCTTTGATAATATCATGGCTCTTAAAAAGCGTGTAATTTTTACAAAAACATTAACCTGACCAGTGCCCAGCCGGCTCCCGACCATGGGATATAATCAGGGTTGGCCCGGGCAGTAATCGACCGGCCCCAGACTACGTGATTCGAGAAAAATGTAGGCCGACCGGCTCCCGCCCGGTTCCTGTCCATGAAACCCAGCCAGGGGTAGCCCGGCCGGGATCCGACCAGAAACCTTGTTGTATTAGAGACAACCGGGGAAATATCTATACGGGTATATATGATCGAATTGATCAAATAACAAAACAAAAATGCTTTAGATTCCAATGTATTAAATTTCAATTAATTAAATATAAAACCATAAAATTTAAAAAACGCAATGTTTAACTTTATATTTGGAAACTTTTCAGTTTCATTTTGCAATGTGAAATTATAAGTTAATTTAAAACCAAATTAAGTGAACAAATTGTTTAAAAAAAATGGGAATAAGATGAAATAACCAGGTGAAAAAGTTATCTATAATTTTATATATAGTAGATAAGCCAATGATATTTTTCATTTGTTTCAAAAACTTTTCTATATAAAATAAATGAAAAATATCAATATATTTTCCACTATGTATAAATTATATATAACTTTTTCACCAGGGTATTTTATGAACTTGATATTAAAAAGGGTGTAAAGTGCAAGAAGTGGATCACTAGAATCTAATAGGCTAAAAAGTCAAATTATTTTCTAAATATTTGTAAAACTGTAACTTTATGAACATAAGTTATACCTATGTGGAAAAATTATGTATAGTTTATATATAGTATGAAGTTTTATATATAATGTTCATTTGTTTTATAAAAAAATGTATACAACAAATGAATATTATATATGGGACATTCCACACGATATTTGCCACGCAAATTTTTTTTCACGTAAAATATTTTATTTTTTGTTCAACACTCAAGAATATTCGATACATATATTTTTATTGCAATATGACTCGCAAAGTTTTCGAGGACATTTAAAAAAAATGGTATATTCATAAAGAAGTACCTTTTTTCAATTTCTGATCATGCAATATTAAACAAAGATTTGAAAATTCATTCGGAAGATCAAATGTGGGCCTTTCACTCAACTTTCAAATAAAGTATACTTAAATTCACCTTATTTATTTATTTAATAATATAAATAAAATATTTATAAATAAATAGATTTTTTCAATTTGGACCTGTTTAAAAAAAGATTATTTTTAAGAGTGGACTAAACGGTTTTCTTAGTCTGGTAATAATTTGGGAGTGGGTAGTCAAATACTTTTGAAGAAATGAATTTTTAAATAGCAATAAATTTTTAATATTTAAAATTAACAACATAAAAATAGACTACTTTGCAAGTGGATGGATGTGTTTTACTTATTCCGTAGGCAGTCGAGTCTCAGTCCGAGCGAGTCGCTCTGCGGTCACTTCTCATACGCGAGCCGCTATTCAAAAATGCATGGCTTCGAAAGTATTTTAGTACCCATTCTCAAATTTTTGCCAGATTTAGAAAAAAGTTTAGTGCACTCTTTGAAGAAAAACAGGTCCAAATTGAAAAAATCTATTTGTTTATAAATATTTGATTTAAAAGGCCCACATCTTATCATCTGAACGGATTTTCATATCTTTGTTTAATATTGCAGTATAAGCAATTTAAAAAAGGTTCCTTTTATGTACACGAATATTTTTAAGTGTTAAACAAGACAAAAAATATTTTACGTGAAAAAAACTTTCTTAGGCAAATATTGTCTCGAATGCCCCATACGAGTATAATACTTCACACTATGTATAAAGTAAATGATTATAGACTAATGTTCAATTCTTCTTTTATTATAATATTCGAAAATGTTAGAAATTTAACATTTTGAACTCACAAAATTACAAATGTTAAAAGTTTTGTATTTAAATTGCCTAAAACTGTATAAATTAAAATTTGTAACCATACAATTTTGGAACATTTTAATCATGTCCAGTCAGTTCTAAGAAAATTTTAAAAATCATCACACTGTATTTTAAAAAGATATCCCAATATTTCTAATATAGGTAATCTACTTGATCATTAATTATGTAGAACTTTTAAAATGTATGCCTCATAGAAAAATGTAATTATTGTAATGCTTGTTGTCACCTATATTGAAATCGTAATTATATCTTATCGATCTCTTAAAAAAAGTGTGTAGTTATGAAAATGATCTGAATTAAAATTTTTATTAAACCGAAAAATTTTATTGGAATAATTTCTAAATGTAATTTTGATAATAGCTCAAACTTTCGATTGAAATTTCCTAATCTCTAAGAAAAATAATTATTCTTTTTGATTCTCCTAAATTAAAAAAAATGTTACAGCACACCTATAACTTTTTTAATTTACAGGCATCCAGACAGATGCCATTTTTTGTTCATTTTCGGACTCTGTGAATACCGAAACGTAAATATCCGTTAAAAACTAGTTTTCGAAAAGTTTGCACGATTTCATTGCACTCATGAATAAGAATGGAAAAATTAATGATTAAAAATGAAGATAATTCAAAAGTCGCTTGATCAGTTCTAAAAATAATTCAGCATTTTTTCAATTTACAATGAAGACAAATGACTTTGCGAAAATTTACCATAACGAAGTTGTTTTCCATAATGTTTTAAGCTTTCGTGTTAATGGCACTTAGCATCAGTATGCTTTTACACGTTATATTATGCGAATGAAATTGTCAGATTAGAATTTTACATGATAATGCTATTTTCTTGTGTATAATACACTTTTATAAGATACATAAATTATATTTTTATGTCACACTTGACTTTTTACAATGCTATTTTTTGTCCCCTAATATAGTCCAAATTATTCTAGGAATTCGAATTTTGAATGATTCATCATAATCGATTAAAAATGTTGAAAATTATGTCATCGGCAAATAAATGTATATGCACAATTCAAACTATTTTCGCTATTTGTCTCTTTTACCCTTTTTTCAATCGGATTCCTATCTCTCCCTTTGTTTTCAATAAACTTCGCGTTTCTTTACCCCTTTCTTCGTTTTTGTTTTGTTTTTATTATTTCGTTTTAATTTCTCGTTCGTGAATGAACAGAACCCAATTAGAAAATTCAACTATTTTGTTAAAAAGTCTTTTATTTTTGGTGAAAGAATAACCTATTTTGTTAAACAAGCGTCTTTTAGGTTTGAAAATTTATCTTTTTTTTGCAGAAATGTCGTCTTTCTTGGTTAAATTTTTTTTTTTGTTAAAAATTTCAATGTCTTCTAAAAAATTCGTCTTTTTGGCTTTTTTTCTTGAAGATTGTAGGCTAAAGATTCAACTATATTGATGAAAATTTAATTATTATATATTACGTTTTTTGGCTTCAAAATTCAATTATTTTTATAAAATCTTAATTATTTTTTGGAAAATTCAATTTTTTAAAAATTGGATTGGTTTTTCCAAAATTTAACTATTTTGTTCGTCTTTTTGGATATAAAATTCGTCGTTTTATATATAATGTTTATGTTTTCGGTAGAAATGTCATCTTCCTTGTTTTAAAATGTAACTACGTATTTAGTTAGAACTTAATGTATTATGTTAAAAATTTGTTGATGATTCGTTTTAAAACATGAACTTTAATTTTTTAACGGAAAATTGAACTATTCCATATTTATTTAAAAATTCATTTCTTTGGTTCAATCTTCAGTTAAATATGTTTGTTGTTAATGCAGCTGTTTAATCGAGAATTATTTTTAATGATTAAAGGTTCATAATTTTAATTGAAAATGTCCCTTTCTGGTTAAAAATTAAGATTTTCATTTGAAAATTTAACTATTCCATTCTTGATTAAAAATTTAGCTTTTGTTTGTTGAAAATTCGTCTTTTTGGAAAGAAAATTATTTTTCTTGGTTAAAAATTCATATTTTTGGTATAAAATTCAACTATTTTGTTAACAATTCAGATATTTGATTGAAAATTTAACTATTTATATGAAAATTAACTGTCTTGTTGAAAATTCAATTGTTTGGTAGAAAATTTGTCTTTTTGGTTCAATTCAACTGTTTTTTATTTAAAAGTAAAATCTTTTTGGGTTATAAATTCATCTTTTTAGTTATAAAACTTAATTATTTGGTTGAATTTTGAGCTTTTTGGTTCAAAATTCAATTATTTAGATAAAAATTAACTTTCTTGTTGAAAATTCAATTTTGTCATAGAAAATTCGTCTTTTTGGATCGATTAAACTGTTTTGATTTAAATAAAATTTAAATTTTTATAAATTAAATTTTTATTTATAATTTATTTATTTATAATTAAATTAAAATTTAAATAAAATATAATAAATAAATTTTATGCCCCTATTATTCCTCTATTTTAGTGAAAAAACACTCTATTTCTCCTGTTTTGAGTGAATTTTGGACTGTGATGACATTTTCAATCACTTTTTGAAGTTTTTATTTAAAAGATGTAAAAAAGTGCGAAATTAAGACTTATTTAGTAGTGCCAGAATTCAGTTTCGGAGACAATAATAAACGTTAGATTTCTAGTTTTTCTCGTTTACTCTGTCTAGTAAAAAAATGTTGTAATTTTTTAGGTGTCCAAATGTCATGGTTAAAAAATGCAACTTTATTACTTTCAACCTCACCGCCTACTGAGCCGATGCCTGTGATGATAGTGACTCGATCGAAGGGCAATTCAAAACCAATTCCAACTGGCAACAACGCTCTCCCAGAAGAAAATGATGCTGTTATTGTAGACGCAGATATCACTGGACTTGTTCAAACAACATCAACGGCATCATCCTCAGGTACCTTTAAATATTTTGGTTCAACAATTAAATAAAAAACTTTCTGTAAACAAATAGAACAATTATTTATTTAAATCAATCGTTACATCAAACACTCTTATTTTATTTTTTAAATTCTCTATGTAACTCATTCCACAAGAAAAGGTAATGGTTCAAACTACCCTCTATCTCACAAAAAACTAGGGTATCACTAAAGTTGCGCCTTGAATAAAAATTGATACGTTTAGAACTTGAACTCCAATACAAACCTCTGGAGACCCAAAAAGGTTCTTTTGGTTGGAGAACGCTTTAGTAGAACAACACGAAGGCTCATTTACAAACCAACCGCTCGCAAAGTGGGGTTGGTAAGTTAGGAATTTACAGAATTTGTAGGTAAAGCAAACCATATTTACATTACCATATTCATTACATTATATTTCTTAGATAAAATTTCAAAGTAGGCAAAGCGAAAAATAGGTTCTTTGGAAAAAATCTCTATTAAAATTGGGTTCTTTCGGATTTCCAAGTTGAGTCTCCTTTGGAACAAATTCACCATGTTGAGTTTCTTTTCAGCAAAAGGGGTTCATTTTTCTTCCATCTCCTTAAAAATCCAAAATTGGATCTAATTAAATGTACGATATATGTTTTTATTGGTTATCACAAGGTTTTCATCATTTTTATTAACTGTTGATTAATTTTCATACGAAATTATTGAAAAAAAAATTGGATAAGAGGAGTTATTAATTAAACCTTGTTTAAACAATTATCTTATGTTTGCAAATTATTAATAAGAAATTAATAATAATTTGTAAAACAAAGTAATTGTTTAAATAAGGTTTAAAAAATAATTTCTTTGAGCTAAACCTTTTTTACGAACATCCTATCAAAATTATTAAACAGCTGTAATTTTGACAAATTAATTTAAAAAATTATTAAATTTTTAAAAGAATCATTTTTTACTTCACTGAAAAAAATGGTCTAGATGTCCCAGCTAACCGTTTAGCTGAATTTCGCCGTCCAAGAAAATATAACTGTGTCACCTAGATTTCTAGCTCTTTCACCTAAATTTGCCATCTAGAAATTATTTAGCTAATTTACCTAGATAATTTCTAGATGGCAAATTTAGCAAAACAGCTAGAAATCTAAGTGACACAGCTGTATTTTCTTGGAAGACGAAATCCAGTTAAACGGTTATCTGGGATAGCTAAACCATTTTTCCAGTGTAGAAACTGAAAACAATGCGCGCGGGACAGTTTCGGAAATGATTGAAAAAAAAGACGGAAAGATACCGCTGGGACATTTTTTGCTTAATTCTGAAAGATTCTGAAAGAAAATAGCTGAACAGTTTTGGACAGAATTTCGGATGCAGATTCCGGAAAGGGTCTGAAAGATATGGAAAGCATCGGGTATAAGGTTCTATCAGAAGTTTAAACCAGACAGGGAGTTTTTATTAGGCAAAAAAATGTTTCGTCAAATACAAGCAGACACACGTTCTGTTGGTTCCTTTTTTAATCTAAATAAGGTGCCAGAATGGAGAAGCCGATCGGATAATTTTGAGAGGTCCTATATCAGCATTAAAGTATAATATGTATAAGGATTTATATATCTCCTTATACATATTATATAATATGTATATAAGGACAATCAGATTAAATGGAAAAAGTTACATCCCGAATAGTTCTTTTATGCCTTCAATTACGTTTTTTAATAAATAAATTAATAAATAATTAATTTTGTAAATTTAATAAAACTGTTTATGTTCATAAGGAAGGCGAAGAAAATGCAAATACCACATCAATTATTTAGGTGGTTTTTGAGTACGCTTAATCCGCACATGCGATTAGTTTTGTAAAGTTAGTTTGTGTTAACAATTTGCTTAAACAAATTGTTTAAAAGACTGAGTTGGTATTGGCCTTGTTATTATACAACGTTTTTTATCCGACATAATGGACTCGCTATTGATATTTTTAAAGTAATAATAAGAAGGATTATTGAAAATAGGTTTTTAAAACGCACATTAAAACGATATTACGATATTAAAACGAACATTACATACAAATGAAAACATTTATTTTTCGGCCACCATTTTGAATCCGCCTTTTTGAAATTTAGCATTTTAGTAGTTTATTTATTGCCAGCAACACCAAAAATATCAAACTGAATAATAATCTCGAGTTTCTCATTGTTTTTTTCAACTTAAAAATGGTAAACCTGGAGAGTATGTGAAAAAACCACGTTTTTTTAGATATTTTGGTCCGCCATTTTGAAAAAAAAGTAATTATGAAAAAATATGATATGAAAGTACACATGTTAAAGATAATCGGTGAAAAAATTTGATGAGAAAAAAAACCGTTTACGAGATTTTCAGGTGGCCCAATTGACATGGAATTGCCGTTAGAGTGGTCTAAAAATGCATTGCAACATTTTTTTCACTCTAGAGGGCAAGATCCCCCCCCCCCCACACACAAAGTTTCCATTTCCGGAGAAAGAAAATAAGTAATTTTTTATTCGAAATTCGAAAATTAACACATTCCACGGGTCACTTGAAAATCCCATTTAATTAAAATGAAGACATTTTTAATTTTCACAAAATTGAACTCATGTTCCAGGGTTTGATCGAAACGTGCCAAGTTTTTTTAGGGATTTAATGGGAGTGTCTACGAAATAAAATCATACTAATAACTTTCACCCCCCCCCCTCCCCACAGCGCCCCAAATATGACCAAAAAAAAACATTTTTACGAACTATTGTTACTTTTTAGCAATTTTCAACGTCTTTTCCATACAAATAATTACTAATAGACAATTTAAATACTAACCAATAATTTTTAAGCAATTTTCAATTGTTAACACAAATGTAAATTATTTAATAATTATTTATTTCCTAAGAATGTAAAAAATAATCATATTTTCGTATTGAGATTCAATATTTTGTAATTGTTTGGAGTATTACATTTTCTAAACACATTATGTTATCATGTCAACAGTTAATTATTGTTTAATTTGAAAATTTCTCAAAATTGAGCCAAAGACGTCCACTTTTTTCAAATTGGTATCCTATTCTAGTTTTTATTGAATAATTGCTTATCTTTGATAAGTTTCTTCTAATTTTGAACAAATTTCTATTTGTTTAAACAATTTTTATTTGCTCAAGAAATTATTTTTCGATTACTAAAAAGAATAAAATAAAATAGAAGACATACAATTAATTACCACTTTATAAGTATTTTTGGAAAAGTAATTATTTAAACAAATTATATTTGTTTAAGCAATTAGGAAGTGGTAAATGTATTTTTTCTATACACTATGCAGTCAGAAACATAATTGTATGTGGTCTATTTTATTTAATTGGTTTAGCTATCAAAAAACTGCTTGACCAGATAAAGATTGTTTAAACAAATATAAATTTGTAAAACATTGAAAGAAATGTATCAAAACTATGTAATTATTCAAAAAGACGTAGCACAGGATACGCATTTAAAAACAAAGCTGATATTTCGGGCTCCAATTTTAGGAAGTCTTAAAATATACAATAAATAATTATTTAAATGATTACATAATGTTTTTAGAACAATATACTTCTCCAAAATATGACAAAAATTACATTTTATTCAGAAAATACGATTGTTTTTTAAGCATTTTTCAGAATAAATAATTGTTTGAATAATTTAAATTTGTTTAAACAATTGAGAAAACAATCGGAAATTTCTAAAAAGCAACAATAATACGTAAAAATGTAGTTTTTAATTTTTTGGTCATATTGAGGGCGCTGCGAGGAAGGTGGATTAAAAATGAAAGCTATTAGTATCATTTTATTTCGTACACACTCCTCTTAAATCCCTAAAAAACTTGGCACGTTTCGATGAAACCCTGCAACATCAGTTCAAATTTTGAAAATGAAAAATATGGCCCTGTTAATTAAATGGGATTTTGAAGTGCCCGGTGGCACGTGTTAATATTTGAGTTTCGAACAAAAATTATGGATTTTCTTTCTCCGGAAATAGAAACATGTTGATGGGGGGGGGGGGGGGGGGGGGGGGGGGGGGTGTCTTGTCCTGTAGCTCGAAAAGCTTTTTTTGGACCACGCTAATATACATATACACAAAAATTAGTTGAAAAGAGTGTTTATTTAGTGTTGTTAAACATTGTTTTTAAATATCGTTATGATTATTAATTTACATATTTTACTTGATAATTAACTATCCTAAGATGACTTACGGCAAATCTTATAGAAAAATGTGAAAAAGAATAAGCCCAACTTTGAATCGCTTTCATTGATATTAGTGAAACTTTATTTTTTCAACTACATGCAGTATTGGTATACAAAGGAAAAATTCTACGGGCATATAAAAATGTATTAAATAGACTTACAAGACATTTAGAACTTAAAAATAATTTAAAAATTTAATAAAAAGAATAAAGCTCGAATAGGGGACCTCTAAAAAATAAACGATTTGAACATTTTTTTGTTGTTGAAAAATTTTGTCATTCACAAAGGTACAACTTAGGCTCGTCTCTGAGTTCTCATTCAAAAATAATTAGTTTTTAATCACCCTTCTCTATATGGAACTCGATACTGAAAAAGTAGTATCTTTTCTTACGAAATGACATATTATTACATTTGAAATAACAAGTGATTTATTTATATATATTTGTAAGTTCCAGTTCCAATAAAGACTGACCGACACGAGGGAGAAAAAATCTTTTCAGCAGTCAGCCTCGGTTTGTCTTGCACAGCAGACATCGAATGCCAAATGGCAGATCCAAAATCGCGATGCATAAGCGGCTTTTGTGATTGTATGTATCGTGGAAGAGGAAACTCCACCTGCAGTGCTCGAAGCACCGGATGTGAACTTGGAACCTTTCAGTGTAGAAGTTCTGGAGACTGTATTAGCTGGTTCTTTGTTTGTGATGGAAAACGAGACTGCAAGGATGGTTCAGACGAGGAATGCTCAACCGCACGATGTCCGGCCCAGGCTTTCCGTTGCCATCGAAGCGGGATGTGTGTCTCTAAGGCTGGACTGTGTGATGGAAGTAAAGACTGCCCTAATGGAGAAGATGAGGAAGGGTGTAACAATCGAAGAAGTATGGCAAATTATTTTCTATTTATACTTTTAAAATATCAGCTTTATTATTTCAAATCTTTTGTCATTTTTCATTTAATTTTCAATAGGAAATTCCTCAAACAAAACGAAAACTAGAGGAAATTGATTATTTGGGCTTGTTTGATAAGATTTTTTTTCAGAAGCCAAGATTGGAAGGTTTTATTTTGATTTCATGCTAGGGAAGCAATTTATATTATTTATCAAGGAATCTGTGTTATCGACAGAGAATAACATAAATTCTTAACGTCTTTTCAGACTAGATGGAGCCATTAAAATTAATTAAACATTTTCAAAATTAAATTTTTCCTGAAAAAAGATCTTCTACTTTGTTCCTTTGGGAACCCGGTAAAAAGACAAGAATTTAGATAAATTCAGAATCTGAATTCCTATTAATACCTGCATTTTCTTCCGTTGAAAGTTCCACCAAGGAGTAGAAAAAAAGCAAAATCTATTCTTTTTAAACGACTTAGAAAAATGTAATGGAAACGTATTAAGAGGAATTAAAAAATGAAGGAATGCAACAGAAATAATACAAAGAAAGAGAATAATATTACTTTGAAGACGAAAAACCTAGTCCTTTTAATCAATCAGTTATACATATAAAATAATTTTGTTAATGGAAATAATTTGTAGTATTGTCAAAGAATATTTTTATAATTCTGTTTAAAGATAAAACAATTTTGATTACCTTACACAAAATTATTAAATAAATTTATTATTACTTATTATATTATTAAATATATAATTTGTTTTACACAATACAAAATGTTATAATTAAAATTACTCCACTGTTATGGCAAACAAAAAATTGAAATTTCCAAACTTATATTCCACAAAAACGATTAAAAACTACGCATGTGCACATAATTTGTGGACAGATTAGAACAAATTAAAATAATCGAAAATAAAGCACTTAAGTATGGAATTAAAAATAACCATGAGAGGTGTGTCTACTCATCGGATTAAGAGTAATTAAGAAAGTGGAAAATATATTCGCCTACAAGGAATCTGTATTATCATCAGAAAAGAACAGAGATTCTTAACGTCTTTTCAGACTAGATGGAGCAATGAATTAAAAATGTTCAAAATTAAATTTCGTTTGAAAAAACATCTGTGTATTTCTGAAAAAGGATTCTTCTTTCGATATCTCTACTAGCTTAAGGGAAAAGCACCCAACCGGCAATTTGAAATTCTATCTTTTTATTCCCAGCGGAGTGAAGATCTTTGTTGAGAAAACATTTAATTTTGAAAAATATATTGTTTATACTACATAACACTGGCACTTGGATTTAATCAGCCCGGGCTTACGTCGTTCCGAGAATTGATGACCTCAGCAGTTTCTTGATTAGAAGAGTCACGCGGCCGAAAGAGAAGCGATGTTTAGATAAGCGTAACAAATATCATGATATTTGCATCCGGTTGCGTCATGCGTCCTATTACAACAGAAATGCTTAATGCGGACCCGAATGTTTACGTTTAAATTCCCTTCACTGTAGATCAAGTCCACTGTAGACCATGGCCGTATTCATACTTAATTCCTAGTTCTAGTGAATATGCCATAACGACTCTGAAGTGCACCTTTATATATTGGACTAACCACTAAACCTTTCCTTCTTCATAAAAATTGACGTGAAGTGAAAAGAATAAATCCTTCAATAGAAAATTCTAATATTTTGGATTATGGAAACTCCTGTTTGACAAGAAGAAAACAACTAAAAATATTTTAAAATCGTAGAATATCTTTTGCTTAAAATTAACATTGAAATTTTTTATTTTGTGATCTTTCAAATAATATACATTCAAAAACTGAAAAAAAAAAATTTTTGTACTAAATATACATTTTTTGCATATATGCCTCAATCAATTTATTTTATTTTCTTATAAAAATTAAAATAATATGTTAACAAGACTTAAAAAATACTTACAAATTAATCAAAATGGACAAATCTAGAAAATAACTGAATAATTCATTTCGATAGTTTTCATTAAAGAAATAAGTGAATATTTTAATTTTTTGTAAATGATTGAAGCATTAACGCAGTGTAAATTAATGGTTTCGTCTTAGCCATTTTTCATTATATGATAATAATTTAAAATATAAATTGTTTTCTGTTTTTGTCCATTCTCATTCGCTCTTATCGTTACAATATTTCGCTTGAGTGATAAACTTTCTGAAAAACTAGTTTAAAAAAATTCTGTGTAAAGTTTGTGGTTGATATTAATAATAGTGTAAAATAGAAATTTTTCAAGCTGTCTTTAGCTTTTCAAAGTTGAGAATAACTTATTAATTATGAAAAATTAACTGAAAGTTCACAGTTTAATTTATTACCAGTACTAGTGGTAACGTGTTACTTTTTTCAAAAAGCAGCGGTAATAGTAACTCTTTACCCATTTTTAGAAAGTAACAGTAAGACTGCAAATTGTAGAGAAAAGTTATGCTGCCCCCATTTTTATTAAAAAACCTGCAGATTTTATGGATTTATGTTTGTTAGTGATTGATCAGAATTTGATGTCAGTCCAGCTGTTAACTTTCTCTTTAATTAATTTAATAGAAGCAATAATAATTGAATTTCCATAAATTTAACTGAATTCAAATAGAATAAGTTTTATTCAAGTAATTTCTGATAATTTCGACGAAATAAAAATTCAATTCTAGCGAATGAAAAATTATTCCATTGCTATTTACTTCACGTGAGTTCAAATTAATTGATTATTAATATCACAGAATACAGAGAAGTTCATTTCAATCTAGTCAAATTAAACAAAATCTAAGTTGATTCATGTGAATTTAAATAATTTATGATTAAATCTAATTAATTTAACGGCATTCATGTACAATTTTAATTAAATTACAATTTATTTGTAGTAAATAAAAAAATAATTCCTTTAACGTAGATTCAAATTTATTAAATTTAGCTTAAGTTTTATTATTAGGGAAAATAGGTGAATCTTTTCGTAAAAATTTTCCTTCTTATTAAAGTTTGAATAGAGTTTTTTCTGCTTCTTTATTAATTAAAGGAATTTTTTTTATAAGTAAATGCTAATACGATCAAAAGAAAGGGTACGAAAACCCTTAACGTAACTGTAGTAATACCGATTTCTTTAAAAAAAAATAATAATATGACCAATAGAGCAGTCGAAAAGAAAAGAGTTAGAAATCGAAATTAATACATACAATAGCTAAAAGTAGAGCAGTGGGTTCCCCATATAAAGTATATAAATGTGGAATCGATCGATTTAAATCTAGATAACGTGCGTGGACAGTATAGGTTTAACAAATTAGTATCTACAGAGCTTTTTTTAATACTATATTTCTTATATCATTTGTGGTTCTAGAGTCTTATAAATTTGAGTCCTATTTTAGGATAATAGTCTGCACGAGATAATTATGTTTTGATATGACCGCGTAATTCACTTTGATTTTTTAATAAATATGTGGTCAAGGAAAAATTCGAAACTTTCTTTTTAGTCTCAAACGCGAAAAAAAGAACCTTCAATTTAATGGAAAGTCGAATTTTGGTTTGAATTTAGTATTTGAAGGTGAAATATTTTTTTCTCAAATAATACTTATGAATAATGGAAAGGTCATGAAAACCCTAATCGAAAATGAATTTCGAAAACAAAATTGATGGTATCCATACAAAAGAAAAATATGTCACCTTCTTTAGATAAAGATTTGTTCTAGCGATTTTGTTCATGAACTGCCATCCAATATACTTCACTTTGTCTAAGTTTCAGCTCGATCAATTTTTAGGTTAGGTCAGTGGAAACAATGCCTCTGATCAAATTATCCAATGTAGATTCTTCAAATAAAAAAGTCCAAACCTCTTCCATCTACGATGCGTTCAATTTTGAGACAGGCCCACATCGACCATTTCTGTTATATTTGGACGAATGACGCAACCTGATGCAACCAATGCGCTGAGAGAGCGGCTCTCATGCTCTTTGCCACGCTTGACTGAGAAACGCCCCTCTCTCGGTCCCGTAGCTCCCCTCATCATAAAACTACTGATGACATCAATTCTAGGAATGTCGTAAACCGCGGGTTCTTGTATCGGGAGTTGAGTGTATTTGCCTTGCCCGATGTGGATATTTACCATCGGAGAAATAGTCCCTGATGTTAAACAAGATAAGATATTTAAATAAATTCTACTGGCTCGAATCTAACATTTTGTATATCTGATGATTTTAGAATGCCCGGAAGGAGCCTTTCGATGCAACAATGGTCAATGCCTACCAGGTTACGAATTCTGCAATGCAGTTGTGTCGTGCAGAGATGGGAGTGATGAGCCTCGAGGTGCTTGTCGAACGAGGAACCGAGGCCGAATAGCTCCCAGGTTTTGCCCTTTCAAATGTGGAAATGGAAGATGTCGATCTGATGCCATTACTTGTAGTGGAAGGGATGGATGTGGTGATAATTCTGATGAAATACATTGTTCTGTCTGCAGTGAGTATTTCATTAATATTAAATGCGCTATTTAAAGTTATTAAGATACAAAATAAATAGTAAATGCTTTTACAAGATACATTTTTAAATAATATAAATAAAAGCTCTTTAAGTACAATCTAGAATTAAATTTACACGTGAAGACTAAGAATGTAATTGTTAATTTTAAATAAAGCCAATTACCTAAGTATTAATTTTCCAAAGCAGTAATATACACTCAGTCGCCGTTTTCAAGAAAATCGACTTTTCAATATTCAACAAAGTGGATATAGAGTTTTGTTCAGAGCACAGCCGAATGGCGGGTAGCTTCAAAAATTGTATAAATAATAATTTTTTTAGCGAAGTGTTTATATCTATCAAAAAATGCGGCTATTCGCATCGAAATTTCTGTAAAATGAACCCGTTCGCACCGGAATGCGTACCAAAACAATCCAGCTGTTCATAATTAAATTTCGCTACACAGAGGCCAGGCCTTTTTTTATTGGCTTTTTCTCACGGAAACCGGACTTTTGTAACTTTGTCATGTTTAATAAAAAGCATAATTTTTAATTTCAAAAAACCTCTTCCATACAAAAACCATGATAATGTTACAAAAAGTCAGTTTTTCGGTGAACAAAGATATTGAAAAAACTATTCTTAGCAGAATTTTCAAAGATTACTAAGGGAAATTGTACTTACAACATTTTCGCAAATAAAAAATAAATAACGAGTGTAAGTGGCGAAAATCGAACACGCAAACTTCAGACTATTAATTCGAAGCGCTACTGTGCCTGAGCTATACCAGCAGGCAAATATTTCAGAGTCGATTTTCTCAAAAAAAGGCCAAAAAGCACATATTACAGACTATTTATTAGGGTCAATGTTTTTTGTTACAAAAAACGAATCTTTAGAGTTTCCGCAAACCCCATGAAGTTTAACACGTATTTCCATGAGAACAAAGATTTTTTTGGGTAAATTTAGGGCAGAATCGTCAATATACTCTTAGAATAATACTATAAAGTTTCTATTTTTCTGAAATCTTCAACCTTTTTTCAAGTTTATACATACGGTGAGATAGTAATTAATTAATGATAACAAGAGTAATTGTTTAATCAAATTATTATTGTTTATAACTATATTTTCTTAGAGCTATGCTAGAAAGTTGCAGTTTTTTCTAAGATTTCAAACTTTTAATAAACTTTTCATTTGTTGCACTCAGAAAAATGTTTGTTTGAATCAAACAACAAAATTTGTTTGAATTCATATAATTGAATCAGACAAATGTATTATTCTGAAGCTTCTGATTTACTGTAAAATCTTAAATTAATTGAAAAATGGACGAAACATCTCTAGTTTAGGAATTACTTGAATTGCAGGGCGTTTACCTTGGATATAATTAAAGATTTCGAATGTAGGTCTTTTTCAATACTAACTTCCTTTCTTTATAAAGATGGTTTATGACATCAATCATATTTTTTTATATTATAATTATCATTGTATAATTAAAATTAGGAGCACTTACATAAATTCAATTGAAATGTCTAACTGTGGTTCATTTCTTATTATTTTAATTTATGATTGTTTTATTTAGAAATGAGAAGCACAGAGTTAACAATTAACCAGAATTAAGCTTCGTAATGAATACGTGTTTGTGGTTTTACATATACAACGATAATTATGATTCAGAATAAACATATTATCGAGCTCATACATTATTTTTATAAAGAATGTTGAATTTTGAGGTTAAGTGTAAAAAAAAGATTTACTTCACTTGAACAAAGTCTATAATTAATTGAAAAAATATATATTCAATGTAAACAAGAACTTTAATTATTTTAAACAAGAGATTTATTTAAACAAACCAAAAATGTATTTGAACCAAACAAATAAGGATGAACAAAAAATTTATTCGAATTAAAAAAACATTTGTTTGACCCCATATTAAAGAAATAATTTATTTAATTCAAACAAACATTTTTCTGAGTGTGCAAGGTAATAATTAATTGATTTCAAAAAATAATTCTTTGATAATTTTATTATTGCTTCTAACTCTTTTCTCCTAGAGCTATTATAGAAATTTCAAGCTTTTTTAAACAATTACTTTGTTAAATTTAAATAATATAAATCTTACATTAACGGAAAATTAGACCAAAATTTGGAAATTCAAGAAAAAACCGCAACTTTCTATTATTCTAATAGAATCTGGTCATGATTAATAAAATATTTTTTGTGTGAATTTCAAGTAATTATTTTCTGGCTTTTACAACAAAATTTTAGAAACAAGTTCAAAGAAAATCAATAAAAAGGCGACTTTCTACCTCAATTCTAAGAGAAAGTTGCAATAAATAATATTTTGTTTTCAAATTTGTTTAAACAAACAAACATTTGACCTTAAAAAATGAATGTAAAAAACACAAAAGACTTTCCTTGGAGAAGAAGCATATTTTTTTCATTCTTTCCATTTGAGAGCTCTTAGGTTAAAAAGAAAGATTTTTATTGTTTATTTATTAAAATAAGCGATAAGTGGTTTTTTCAGAATCTACCATCTGTGTTTAAGATTTGTAATATGTTTATAAGATAACTATGTTTTTGACAGGAGTTTTCACGCCTTTTCCACTGGAGATAATTGTTAAATTTTGAATTGCTAATAAAATCGGTTGAAAAACTTAAAAATTGTTTTCGTAAATAAATAATAAAACTGTACTTTTTAATCTCAAGTCAAAAAAGGAAAAATAGTCAAGCTTTCTTGCTAACCTAAACAAATTTAAAATAGCGTGCTTCTATGAAAAAAGTACAATATATTTTTTACTCTTAATTTTTGATGATCAAATATATACTTTTTCAAAAATGGGTACATTGATGAAGTAGTCATCCATGTACTCACTTCAATTATAATAAACTTGCATGCAGTGCGGCATACAGTAGGAGTGTCCAAAAAAAGGAAGTCAGAATCTCAACTTGCATTTTCAATCTTCTATTCTTTTTAGGTCAATAATGAACCTCGTGGTAGGAGAAATAAATCGAATAGTATTTAGAGGTCGATCATCGCAAATTTGTTTGCTTTTACAGAAAAATTTATTTTTCTCGAGAATGTTAACATGCATTTTTTTGAAGAATCTAATATTAATTCTAATGTATATATTAATACATCTCAGTAAGTAGAATAAATGATTCACGTTCTTTTGTAAGCAATTTTCTTTGAATATATCTTTAGGCATTCTTAATTATAAACGAAAAACTTATGATAAAAAGTACTTATTTTGCTCAAAACCGCATCTTTCATATCCTGTGTAATATTGCGGTTTGATTTGCCATTTAAGAAAAATTATTTATTCTCTAAAAACATACAAATTTTTGATAAACGTCCTCTAAATATTATCGGAACTGATTTTTGACCCAAAAGGAAGAGAAAAATCGAAAATGCAAGTTGACATTCAGACTTCGTGATTTTTGAACACCCCTAGTATAGAGTATGCATCCTTATCTTTGAAGCCATATGGTGGGCGTGTGATTTTTTTACGAGAACTTTAAATCATATCACTGCACATAATAAGATAAAAAATATGCAGTATAACAGGAAGTAAATTGTCGACACTGAAATCTTTGCAGGATGTGATGATGTGCCTTAATTGCCCCAGTTCAAGAACCAGATCCTACAACTACTTGGCAAATTGGGAGCGCGGATTGAAGAGAAGAAACATTTCTTCCATTTTTAATCTTATTTCTACTATCGAATATTTTTGAAGCTAGAGAAATATGATTGAAACCTAACAATAAAGAATTTTAATGAAATTGAGAAGAATAGGATAAGTATTGGTTGCTGCAAATGACCAAAGATGGATGAATCAGTTCGTCAAAGAAGCAGATTCCAAATCCATATATTTTTCTCATTAAAAAATACTTCTTAGAACTGTGCTAATAAGTTGAACAATTTTACAATTGCCTGTTTCTTCGACGAATGCTCTTTCAAGCACTTTAGATTAGTAAATTGCAAGCCATTAACTTGATTTTCTCACATTACACCGTATTTTCATGTCAATTACGGTTACGTCCGTATTCTTCGGGCATTGAGCAATCATGTATAGTCTAATTTAGATAATAAATAAGATTGAAAATTGAAATAAAAAATATTAATGTCTTTGAATTAGTGGTAATTATGACTGAAATCTTAGGACGTAACCATCAACTTTTTTAATGATTGGTTAGTTCGCAGAAATAGAAGATTCCTTTGAGGAGAGAAAATGAAATTAATGTTAGGTTTATAAATAAGGGACTTAATGATAGATTCGAACACAATGCATGCGAAGATATATGTATTTATTAAGTAGAATTAGCAAGAACAATTCAGACCCGTATGTATTAAGCTGCGGCTTCTATTGTTGAATTTGAATAGTTCTTTCAAGTACACAGTAAACACATTTTTTGTCATTTATCGCCCACATCCCACGTCTATAAAGATTATATAAAGCAAGTACGGACTTGAATCTGATTAAACTTCGTACGAAGATTTAGACAAAAATGTTTTTGGGGTAAAAGAACTGTTTTTTGTAACTGTTTTTATAATAAAATATGTAATATTTTTATTCCATTTGTATTCAATTATTTCCCTTCATTTATAGGTTTCGACTACATTCATAATTACACTCAATTCCCGATACGAGCTCAGTTTCGGGCATGGCTTGCATTGGCCTTCAGCATTTCTCGAATAATTTCTGTTGGATTTAGAAGCATGGCGCAACTTGATGCTACTGACGCGCTAAGAGCGCGGTTTAACAACTCTCTTGAAAATTGATGTTACATTAGTCGGGTTATATAATTAATTTTGTTTTTTGAAATTTTATCTTTTTGGCTGAGGATTCAACCGTTTTGTTAAAAAAATTCTTCTTTTTTGGTTGAAACTTTCTGATAAAAATTGTTATTTTTTAATTTAAAACTCTACTATTTCTGATTTTATTTAATGCTCTTTTTTGCTGAAAATTTAACTGTTTTGTAATAAATTTGTCCTTTTGGATTTAAAATTCATTTTTTATAGTAGAAACGTTTTCTTGATTAGTTAAAAACTCAACTATTTTGTTAAAAATTTCGACTCGAAATCTTAGAAATTTAAAGTATTTAATACTGGCTTAGGATAGTATTTCCATTTATTTTATTTCTTCTCCTGATCTTAAAAAACGATTTTATTTTTATTTATGGATGGTCCCTTATAATTATCATAACAATAATACTTTTTTACATTAAATAACGTTCGTATTATTATTTAATTATAGAAGATATTATTTAGATAATATAGATGAAATTTCAAACTAAAAAGATTGTAACTTTAAACAAGAAACAGTTGAACTTATCCCAAAAAATACAATAAAAAAACTGAATACTCAAACGAATAAAATTGAATTGTTAACACGAAAATATGAATTTTAATTGAAATAGATGAATTTTTTACCAAGAACCTCGATTTTCTATCACAGAAGACTAATTTTCAATGAAATAGTGAAATTGTCAAATGAGGAGATAAATTTTCATCTAAAATTATGCATGTTGATTTGACAAAGTAGTTTGATCCGCGACCAAAAAAGATTAATTTTTAAACAGTGGAATTCCTAACAAAAAAGACGAATTTTGAACAAGATATTGAAATTCTTTACAAAATAGATTAATGTTCATAACAAAAGCATTATAATTTGAGAGGGTAAATGATTTTGAATAAGAAATAAAAATTTCGAATAAATATTTCTTTTTAAGGTTTATTTTTTTCATTTATTATTCAGGTTATAGAAATCTTATTTTCCTAAGATTCATAAGAAAATTCAAAAAGACTTGTGAAGATTTCAGTTATGTTGAAGAATCACAATTTTGGCTTATTTTACAGGATTTTACAACTCCTAGGAAAAATTTGAGTGAGTTTAAAACATATTCAGATCTTTTTGAAGTTTTGGAAATAAATATCTTTTAAACTGACTCGAATTATTCTCAACATTTTGAAATATCTTTGAAATTTAATTTTTCAAAGTAAAAAGATATTAATAATTTTCCCAGGAATTTCAAGAAAAGCTTTTCATTTTCTTGAAACCATTCAAACTTCTTAAAAAGTTCAGAAATTTTTTTCGAAATCTTCAAGAATTTGCATTTTGTTTTGAGTTTTTGTAAATCTTTTCAATTTTCAAGTTATTTTTTAAATAATTTTTAAAACATTTGAAACTTCTAGTTATCTTTTGGAATTATTCAAAATAAAAACAAAAGTTTTGTTTAAAATTCTGGGATTAAATAAAAATTCCTTTAAATTTTCCAAACGCTGTTTTGACCATTTTTGAAATCTTCTGAAATGTTTTAAAGTCTTTTTTAATATTCTCCTAAAATTAATTTCTCAAAATAAAAAATTAGTTTGAATTAGCCCATGAATTTAAAAAAATATTTTTTAATATCGTAAAACCTTTTAAAATCCTTAAGAAGCTTCGACATTTTTATTTTTAAATAATCAAAATCTTTAAATTTTAAATGAATTTTTTTATCTTTTTAATACTTTTATATTTCTTTTAAACTTAAATGAATTTACAAAAATTGTAATCTTATAATTAATAAAGCTAGCATTTAAATCGTCAACATTCTTTTTGAAATTTTAGGAAATAATTTAAGAGGTTTTGAAATCCTTGTTAATTTTCTTTTAAAATTATTCTTTCAATATAAAAAGCAATATTAATTTTTGCAGGTAGTTTTAGAATGTTGCTATTCTCTTAAAACCTTCTACAATTCTTAAAAAGCTTATTTTTATCTAAATATATTTTCGTATAAATATTTATATTTCTATCTAAATATAATCTTGATCAATGTTAATGAATTTACACATTAAATTTTGTATATCGAAGAGTTTGGAATCTTTGCTTCACTGATTTTTTTTTTCAAACTTTTTCTCCAACGAACCCGGTGTTTTATCATAGAAATGGACTGAGTCTAGTGACTGATGAGGGGGGGATGTTATAAGTTAATTTAATACGATGCTTGAAATATTTTGCGATGATGTTGTATTTTAGTCGCTTGCTACCTGATGGTCGAAAAAGTTACTTCCAAGTGAGTTGCGGTCAATTTTTCACTGAAACGCATGTGGGAATAGTAAACATTGACGAAAGAAACTGCTTCGAACAATTGGAAGTTAAAAAACTTCCCAAAAAAGAAATGTCTAATATACCAGTAGAAAATCCATTGAAAAGAAAAAAGGTTGGTACGCACAAGAGGTGCTGTTTTGGAAAGTGCAAAAGTGACAGTCGGTGTAAGTCCTACTTGGAATGTACTTATTATTTTATTAGATTTTCAAAACCCTGTTTAATATTTCGAAAGGGTGACATTCCCGAGGGTTTATTTAAAAGACATATTAAAAATTGCGCGAAATTCAGTGAAAGTGATATGTGGGTGAGGTTATGTGCGCGCAGAGACGAGTACTTTTCCAACTGATCTCCTCTTTCAATGCACCACTTTACTCTAAAAATAATGTTATGCGTATAATATTCAATTTACTAGATAAATGCATCAATTCAATAAACTCATTATTTTCGTGATAAAAATGGTTGATTTATTTATAAATTTTCAGGGTGGTCTACATAGAAGAAATTATATGAAATTTTTAATCAAAAACATTCATAACAACAAAATTAAAGCAAATAATAAATTGTTGTGACTACAAATTAATAATTCTTCAATGGTTTTTATTAATGGACATTCAATGCAATACAGTGCTGACTCACAAATTTAATTTTGTGAAGTTCCAAGGATTCAAGACTTTATTTTAAAGAATTCAGTTTCGAGTTGTTTGATTTTGAATGACTTCCTTTCATCACAAAATTATGAAGAGAGTGAGTTAAAAATTAAATATTTTAACCTGAAATAACATTTGAATAGTATTTACAAATGAATTAAAGCGTTAAATTATGAATCTATTAATTTTAAATTATTTTCATTAAAAATAGTTTATGAACGTTTAATCAGACGTTTAAAGTTCTTTAAATAATAACGTTTTCTCATTGAAACAGTTCAATTTAAAAAATTAAAATCTGCATGTTTACAATCTGCATTATTTACATCTATTTACAGTTGTTCAACTCAACACGTTTTTTTATCAAAAATGTTCAAATTCGATCCCTGTGAATTATTAATTCTTTCAAATCTTCCAAACCTGCATTTAAAAATTCTTTACATTGCAAATTCACGCTTTAAGATAATTTATTATATAACATATGTTATATAATAATAATAATAAATATTTCTAAAAATTCTTAATTGAGCTTATCGTAAATTATCGTGTGATACGACATTCGTAATATTTTAAGTGATTAAATGCATTTTTTTCCTGAAAGTTTGTTAAATTCCCAGTCAAAAAATGAATTTACTGACATTTCTTCTCTCTTACAAAAAATTCCTACTTTTCCCGTCAAGCGGTCATCCTAATTTAAAAAGTACTGTATAAAAACATGAATAAAAAAATATTTTCACTTCTTTCAGTTTCACTTATTTATTACAAACAATTTTTTCACCATTTTCTAATCATATTTCTTTTATTGTATGAATTTTCAGAGAAAAACGTTCAAACTAAAAAAATCGCATTTGCATTTACTTCAGTAATTTGCAAGCTAGGTGAATTTAAAAACTGGCAACCCACTTATAATGATAGATATCAATTAATTTTCAAGTGCATTTTTTTAAGAATGCTTTATCAACATTTTTCTATATTTTTTATTATTAAAATTATTCCACTTTTATGCAAAACACTATTTTTTCACTGTTGAAACCTTACGACTATACGCAGTGTAAACATTACCTGCATTTCGCATACCGGTCAATAAGTTGCTGCTTTTTCCCTTTGGTACATTGTTTTCTGCATTTTAACCACCTTTTTAACTGACAAATTGTATTTTTTCCACCGTTTTATGCAATAATTCAGCACCTGGTACATCATTTTTATTCACTTTTACATTAAAATTAGGTACGATAGTGTACATTTTACCAAAAATATTACCGCAATTTTTAAATGCTCGCTAAGTGTCATGGCGGCGCCTAAGCATCCGCTCTTAAATGAAAAGCACTATAGGATGAACAGATGCATGTTTCACATTCCTCTATATTGTCTTTACTTCATGCCTGAGCTATTTTACCTTTTTTTCTCGCATCATGATGTCAGGTCGATTGACTCGGATATGAATCCGCCTGGATCTATAGATAGGCATCCATTCTGCCAAGAATACTAGGTTTAGGAAAAGCTGTTGATGTATAATGCCCGCCATATCAATATGCCTATCCGTACATGCTTTGTGAGTTATTACGCGACAGCCATAAATAACGTGCTCGATGGATTCGCTGGTATCTCCACATAATCGGCACCTGTCAACCACGTCTTGATTTAACACGTGTTTGCGATAATTTCTGATGCTGACAACCTTGTCCTGAATCGCCATGACGAATACTTCCGTTTCTGGATACAGGAAACCCTTTTTCAATGAAATACCGGGCGCCTTACTATCCACTTCAAGTCGATCTAACATTTTGGGTTGCTAGCCGTGGACGGCGCTCTGTCTACATTCCATTTCTAATTCCTCTATGGTTTCTGGCCTGATATTCAAGGCCTCCTCTGAAGACAAATTAAAGGGCGTGTAGTCAAGATCCGCTTTACAGATGGTGTTGTAAAGCGCAACATCTCGCTTGTTGTTAAACTAGTTTTGCGACTGTATAACTTGTGACTTGTTTCCACAGCTGCACAGTATACAAGAGTTTGCACCTCTAAAGCAGTTTGTGTTGCGTTCTTCATTATCCCTATAGCACCTATGCCATCAGATTCAATCAGGTCTTCGTTGTCCCCATCTTCCAAGGGAAGTTCATCAATAGGAAGTTGCTGTTCCACTTACATTTTGAAAGCTGCTATTTCAACAGCCTAAAGCAATATGTTTATAGATATTGAGCTTTTCCGATCAGCTATATTCTGCTAATTTATTCTTGTGGCTAGCTCTGGGTACTTTTTAAGAAGAGTCGATGATATTATCTCATAAAAATTCTCCCACTTTTCTCTGCCAACAAATAACGGCACATAACACCTCTGTTCATATGGTATGTCCATTTTAATCGCCTTCTTGGTTGCTGATTCTCTGCTTCTGCCTCTGGTTGTATAAGGGAGTTTCCATTAAGGATGTTAAACTTTCACTGGGGGGGGAGCCAAATTGTGAAGCCTGTGTCAATTTCACAGAATCCCATTTTCAAATTGTGACAGGGGGGGGGGGTCAAAAATTCGCCAAAAAACTGTGAAATCATTTATGGAAGCTCCCTGAAGCCATCTACATCTGGAGGATGTGGTTGTACTGGATCATCAATAGGTTCAGGAAGAACATTAATTGCCTCTGCTTGACGCGTGACGCGGCTTCCTCTAACTGATGTTCATTGCCGTCATTTTTCCAGGCCAAAACAACCTGTTTTTTAATCCACATTGGTCGGTCTTCTGAGATGTGTAGATTAGTCTTGATGTCCTTCACCTTAGCCATAAGATTTCTTAATGCGACTTTCTTTATATGAAGATGCTTTGCAGAAAATTTCGACCTTAAATTCTATGCTTTTTCTATTTTGGTTTCAAACTTCGCAGTTTCGTAATAAAGAAACACCAATTCCTCTTTCATTGTGGTATCCCAATTGATGCTCTCCCACGGTATTTCTGTCGAGGTGGTTGGCTGCAAAAAGCTAACGCTAAGCAAAGCATATTCAGCAGGCACAGTCGATGTTCCACTGCTTACCATTTGTCGCAGATGTTTTTGCTGGCCAGCTGCTTGATTAGTGAGAACAGCCTGACCACCCCGCAGCTCACCATTACTGCCGTCCCGCATGTGGTGGCTCCCAGTGCGACTCTAGCGGCGCCCCGACGATCCTCTTCGTTCTCTAACTGTCTGGTATGGGAAACCCTGTCAGTAGCAGTGCTACGGCCGACATAGACGGCCAACATAGCCGCCAAAGTCATAAGAGGAAAACTTAAGCCCTACTGCGACACCAACGCCAGAACACCTTCGGTATTATTATTATTATTATTCGGTATATAATAATAATAATAATTATTATTAAATATTTCATTTAGATCATCTTAAATTTCTCACAAACCTGAAGTTTTTAGAATTTCTTTTTAAACAAAAAAAATGAAAGCTCCATCCAATCATGAACGCGGGTTGCCCGATAACAATAGTTTCGAACACGAACAACTTTTTAAAAACATATTACTTTTATAAAACACTCCTAACAATACCATTTAATATGTGAATTGTTTTAGTGATATAGATAATGCTTCTTAATAAGAAATATTTTTTGTCTTTGTTCGAAAACATGATATTATAAGTTAGTTTTTTAATTGTAAAATTCCGAAGAAACGTGGCAACACTGCAGAATTATATACAGCATCTTAACTGTCTCAGTAGTTAGCTGTAGTATTTGAAAATACATGAAACATGGCATCTGAAAGGTTTCGTTAAAATGGCCAGTTCACAATGAAACGAAAACTCAAGTGGAAAGAGCATATTCGGGAAGCAAATAAGAATAGAAAAATAGCAGCACATGAGTTTTAATTTGAGAACATTGAAAAACTACAAGATCGCCTAATAGTTGAGGTGTACATACTGTTAACATAATATATTATGTAACGTACAAATGAGTCTTCAGTACCTATTTTTCATCACTTACCTTTTTTTATTATTATTATTACACCATTAAGCCATTTCCCTTTCGGGGTAGGCGTGACTCACTCGGCAGGGGAAAGGAGTAGTGTGTGGATGGGATAGAGAT
>NC_046662.1:80485050-80494896 GCF_010883055.1 Belonocnema kinseyi | reverse complement strand
GTTTCTAGATCCACACCCTCTTCGTCGAAGAGAGCCATTCTTAAACACTTGTCCATAAATAATATAAATAACCATGAAGACATAACGCATCCTTGTCTAACTACCTTAATTTTTAATATTGATGTCGATATAAATTTTAAATTAAAAATTTAGCAAAACCTCGCCTTTTCTTTCAAAGTTATATTTACAGAGTTTTTGTAAGTATTGTGTTTGCTATAAATTTCAATTTCAAAGTTAAAAAATTACACTTTATTCTCAATCCATATTTATGATATTTCTAAAAGTATTGCTTTTTTATAAATTTCAAATAAAAAAATTTTTAAATCTCACTTTATTCCATAATTATATTTACAGAATTTGTATAAGTACCTTTTTTCTGATAAATTTGTTAATCTTCTGACTTCATTCCAAATTTTTATTCACAGAAAGTTTATACGTACTGGTTTTCTTACAAATTACATAAAATATTTAAGTATTGTATTTGTTATAAATCCAAAATTTTAAAAATCCTACTTCATTCCAAATTTATATTTACAGTTATATAATTATTGCTTTTACAATAAATTACAAAGTAAAATTTAGAAATACTCCGAATTTATATTAGAGGATTTCTAAAAGTATTGTTTTGTAATAAGTTTTGAGTTCAAAATTTGAAAAAAGTGCGAATTTATTTGGAATTTTTATGCGTACTCATAAGTTTTTTTAATTCCAAATTTATGTAACCACATAGACACTTTTAAGTATTATATATTTGTACCATAAATTTAAAATCATAAAAAGTTACGAATGTTCATTCTTTATTACTTATTTTATGTAATTCGTAATTCCGATCATTCAAATTTAAATGACTTCCCGCCAATTTTATTGGCAGCCTTGCAGTGGTGTCAGAACGCGGATATATCTGGTGTGCGCAGTAGTAATTCCCATGTATTTTTAGGCTATGCAACGCCATGTGTCAATTTAAAAATACACAGGAATCACTACTGCGCATGTCAGAGATATCCGCGTTCTGACATTACCAGTGGTGTCAGAACGCGGATATCTCTGGCATGCACAGTAATGATTCTGCGTATTTTTAAATTGTCACATGACGTTATATACGTTACATAACTTACATAAATCACGTTCCATTCGTTTTTTTTGTCAGGAAATTTATTCAATTTAAAAATTATGTTATGAATATTAAATATTAGTAAGATCCCAGTTTCTTATTTCTGACGGAATTAAAATTTCGATTCTTTAATTTGATCAGTTTTTTGAGTAAATATCTTGGATTTTAAAACAGGAATTCCCTATTAATATTATTTTGCTAGGTTAGGTTCCTAACAGTACATATGTTTATTTAAAAGCTTATATTTTCTATTAAACGTAGTAAAAAATTCTTATATTTCGCAAAATGACGGGGAATTACTAGAAGTTTAACATTCTAGAATGGCGTTGAAGAATCTTGGATGTTACACATCGCATGACCTCTATAGATAATGGACAAAGGTCATGGTTTTTCTTGCCTTATTGTGAACACTGAATTCTCCGTGTAAAAACGTGTTTAACACCCTACGAGTGATGAAATATGTTTTATTCGAGACCCCCATTTGTTATGAGCCTATAGAGTCCCCTGGAAAGTGGTGTTCAATAGCCCTTTGTAGTGTATGAACATTCTTGTATTTTCTTTTCTCTATTCGTCAAATTTTGCGCAGATATGTTGATGCTTATCTTTAGATTTTTAGTGTAAGAATACTTGTTTGGCCTCTTTCAGTTCTTCGTTTTTGTTGGTGATTGTTATTTTAGTTCGGTTTTCTTCATGATTTTTAGATTGCGAAGATTTACAATTGTATCTTCTGCGACGTAATTGAATGTTTGACGGACTCTATTGTGTCGTAGCCGCAGTGGTGTTAGAACGCGGATATCTCTGGCATGCGCAGTAGTTATTCTGTGTAGTTTTAAATTGACAAATGACGTTACCCTGGTGGACCGAAGGTACGTACTCAAAGGAGCCTCTACAAATTACCCTTAAAGACCTTACTGAGGCCCCCTTCGGTTCCTTCTTAAAAAAAAACTAA
Organism: Belonocnema kinseyi; assembly: GCF_010883055.1. Lineage (NCBI taxonomy): Eukaryota > Metazoa > Arthropoda > Insecta > Hymenoptera > Cynipidae > Belonocnema > Belonocnema kinseyi. Next base: position 80,492,836 of record NC_046662.1, on the reverse strand, counting down.
AAAAAAACAAGAGCAAGATCAACTTTTAAATTGTTGAAATTCGGATTCTAAGTTAACATTTGCATTAAGAGTAATCGCAATACTTTTTTTTGCAGTGTTAAAAACTTTGGAAAAACAAATACCTGGCATTTACATGGGCCGAAGGCGGCTTCAAGTGCATCTTCTTTTAGTAGCAGTTAATAAGCGTTCCGTCGGTAACTTTAGGAATTTTCTCTGGATGCTAGCGCCACGCAATGGAAACTTCAGACAACAATGTTGTGATGCAAGTGGGAGCAGTGAAGCAGTGTGCTTGGGGTTACGAGATGAGATGTCAGGACTAAAGGTAAAGGATTTGTTTCAATTCTCATTTTTCATATTATTCTTATCGAAGAAGGTATTAAATTTATGTAAAATTAGACATAGAAATAAGTACATATATTTATTTTTATTTATTTGACAATTTTGAATTTTATTTTTAAACTTCGCGTGTAACATATACCTACTTGAGCTATTATGGATGTGCTTGAAGTTACCTTCAGCAGAAGTTAATGACATTTTAAAACATTTTTCATGCTGCAGAAAAAAATTATAGCGATTACTCCGTGAGTTTCTAATGGAAATTTTAACGTAGAATCCGAATTTCAACAACTTAAAAGTTCATCTTGCCGTTTTTTTTTAGTTTTTTAAGAAGGACCCGGAGGGGGACTCAGTGAGGTCTTTAAGGGTACTTTGTGGAGGCTCCTTTCGGTCTGCCAGGGTCCATAACCTAATATATATTTAATAGCCATTAGCGTGGCTTAAAAACACTATTTTATTTTTTTACGGGAAACGATCCCTTCCATTTCATTCCAAATCTCCCATGTAAAATACATAGGGAAAAATCACTTTTTTGAGTTATTGCAATAATCTTTTAGGGTTTAAGGAAATGTGACGTATAGTTTTACTATTTTTCAATTATTTGAACAAATGGAATTTAATTCAGTAATTTTTTAAATTAATTTTTTAAATAAAAATTATTAATATTTTTTTAGTGGAATATTTATTAACATTATTTGAGTCATTTTTAATTGTTTAAACCAATTCCATTTGTTTACATGTTTTTTTTTTCATTTTTGACACAAATTAATACTGTTGGCCTAGTGGAATATTTAATAACATTGCTTAATCAATTTTTAATCGCATAAAAAATTTCATTTGTCTAAACATTTTATTTAACTTTATTTAAATTTATCAGAAAAATTGAAAAATTTTGTTTGAAGAATTATTGTTTAAAAAAATTAAAGGTTATTGAAAATAAAAAATAATTTATTGTTTATATAATTGGAATATATTTTGAAATAAATGTATGTTAATAACGATAATAAACTGTTAGGTAGACGAATTTTTAACAAAAGAACCTTTTTCAAACAAATGGCATTTGTTTACATAATCACAAATTAATTAAACAATGTTCAGAAACATTCCACTAAATAAATAGTATTATATTTTTAAACCAATATTATTTAAACAAATAGGAATAATTTTTAGGGAAAGAGACGAATTTTTGAACACAATTCAATTTGTTTATATAATTAAAGATTAATTAGCTAATTTTGATTAATATTTCAACAGACAAATGTAAATAATTTTACGTAAGTAAAAAGAAGACGGAGAAGAGACTTCTTCAAAATGGTCTTCAAAATGTTGATTTCATGAAAAATTGACATTTTTGGTTTTAAGTGTAGTTTCCAGGGACTAGTGGGGGTGTGTTCGGCGTGTTCGTAAACGGAAGTATTAAAAAGAATAGAAATGTGGGTTTGCATTGAACTTGGCGTTGATGTACACAAAAAAGGATCGCAAACTCGCTTTTGATTCATTGAGATTGGATCGAATGCAAATTGCAGAAAGAATTTACCTCCGGAATTTTCCTTATTAATTTTTTTATTTTATTTATTATAATTTATTTTATTAGAAGTAAGTCTTATCAGCAAACTTTTTGTCAATTTTTGATCTTATTACAATTTAAGTTTAATCATCACTAAAAAACCCAAAAATTGCGTTTTCTGATTAATTCAGATAGATTTTTTAAATTCAATTAATCTAAGAGTAAATGTATAACTATACTTATACTGAATACCCTTGAGATATTATTGTAGTCTTATATTTTTAACTTGACACAGTTTCCAAAATATTGCCTTCATCAGCCTTTATCAGGAAACTGAAATAGGTGAGGGTAAACTTGAGGGTACCATCTGCAATGCATCAGCGATAGATACATGACATCTTTCTTGGCTCAAGACTGTGGAATAGGGTAGTACACATTTATGCATGTAAGAATTCAAATTTCGATTTTTTTAAATCAATACCCCCCCCCCCATTTGTAGATTTTCCCGGAAAAATGTCCTATTTTTTTGTACATTTCGATCAAAATTAACCGGTGACCGAGGGCTTTTAAAATTTACATCAAGGTTCAAGTGGGAAAGGTCGGGGTTTTCAACAAAATGGAAATAAGAAATGATTGCTATTAACTTTTAAAAAATTAAAGTTCACTCACCTCTTAAGTAATGTGCTAGACATAATTTCCACATAATAACTTTTCATTTTGACCTCCCTAATTCCCTCGTAATGTGCCTGGAAAATATTTTTAAAAAATGCGAAATAGTTTATGCCATATTTATGTTAGAAAAGGTATTTTTTCATGCATTTTTTTTATTTGATAAGTGAGAAGTTTTCAAGTATTTTTTACTAATTTTTCATTGTTTAAGCAATTCTCCCCCTGTAAATTGCAAAACGTTATTATTTTTCGGTATAAATGATACATTTTTACAATTTTCCTTTGTTTAAACAATGTTTTTCTCTCTTAATCGCGAAAAGTTATCTTTTTCTGGAATTAGTGACACAATTAACGAATTTGTTGATTATTGCATTTTCATTAACGATATTTGGAAATTATTGAAACAATTTTCATTTGTTTAAACAATGTTTTTTCTACAAATCTTGAAAAATTACTATTTTTTACAATTAATAATGCAGTAAAGAAATGCTAAGAAGGATATATTTTTTTAAAAACAGTTTTTAATGATTTAAACATATTTAATTTGTTTAAAAAATGTTTTCCTGTGAATTTTAAAAAGTTATTATTTTCAATGAATAATGACGTAGTTAGTGAATTTTAACAGTGATATTTTTGTGTAGAATTGTTTGCAATTATTTAAACAATTAATAATCATTTACTTGCGCATTTTCGTAGAAAAGGTGAAGAATATTCTAGTATTTCTTTGTTAATTTTCTACACTATCTTGCTTATTATTCACTATTTTTTTATATAAAAACTTATACCATACTTTTTAAACAATAATAATTTGTTTAACATTTTCTTTCTCAATTAGGTTATAATAGGGTGAGTGATCCAGTGGCTGAACAGTCACCAGTGAATGAACACTAATGCGAAACATATATAAATATAAGCTTTGAAAGTTAATATCTTTATGAATTTCTATATATTTGAAATCTTGAAGCAATTTTGAAGAGTTTAATATACAATTCATTGCAGTAAATTCTTGTAAATAATTAAAAAAATTTCTTGAATGTGAAGCATCATTGATTATGGTGAGTCGTGGTGAGAAAATCATCGACCATTATAACGTACGTGTCTAAGCAACTCCTTGTTTACACTGCTTTTACAAAAAAATTCTTTACCTTTTCTGCATTATAGTTGTGCTGTTATAGTTGTAAGATATTATTATTCAATTTCCCACAGGGTTTTTTCACAAAAAGTACGTTTTTTTATTAATAAATGAGTGTTCACCTACTGGACCTTTAAATTGCTCATGTTCCAGTGAACGAACGTTGTGTTCATTTATTGGAGCAAAACTGTCACCCCGCAGGTCCAGTGGATGAACAGCAGGTTACGTAGATCTGGCTGTTGTTTCTTTACATGTAAATAAGTTTGTTTCAATTAATGTGACTATAAATATCGAAGCTATAAATGTGAACTATAAATAGTTATAGTTTAAATGTATATTTTCTTGGTTAGAACATCAAAAAAGTACGCACGAACTAAATTAAAGGTAAGGCAACTTTTAGGTTAGAAATTTAATGCTTTTTTTGCATTTAGAAAACGTTTTTTGACTATAAAAAACATTAATTCCTGCTAGGTACTACTGCGTACTAAACAATATATATTTATAAATGTTATCTATTTTTAAACGAAAAATTGTATTTTTTGTAAGGTTAAAAGAACTGATAGAAATGTTTTAAAAATAAATATTGCAATAAAAAATTAGGAAAAGTTAACCTAGTTCTGTGTTCAAATTTTGTATTCCCTCCTTTCTTTATATTTAAATTATTTGTGGTTTTTATTGAAATAATATATTTAATAAATTTCGCAACGCTTTCTAATATTTCACATTATTTAATTTCTCATTTTGTAATGTACCCATGTAATTTTATACCTAAATCCTAATTCTAATTTGTAGTGATTATAGTGTTCATTCATTGGTTCACAGTGTTCATTCACTGGTGTTTTCGGTTAATTTTGCACTATTTAATTATTTTTTTATAAAGCTTTTTGGTAAATACAAAATTTGTTTATCGGATTATGAAATTTGAACTCTTAAGAATCTATTTTCAAAAGTTTTGTAACAATAATCAATTATTATAACGTGAAATGGACTAGTTGTAATCAGTGATTTCCTTAAGTGTTCATTCACTGGGTCACTCACTCTATAAGAATCGAAAAAGCTAGAATTTTCATCATATTTCCTATGAAGAGTGATATTAATTGTTTAAATAATTGTAAACTGTCTTTTATACAAAACATTACATTTAACATTCTATACGTGCGAAATTAATTCCAAAAAATAATAAATTTTCACGATTTACGGGGAGAAAATAGTTTACACACACGATAATTATTTGAATAATTGCCAAATATTCGAAATAAAAAAAATACTCTTAAAATTCGTTAATCGTGTCAATTAATTCCAGAAAATATTTAAACAAACAATATTATTCTTGACATTCATCCACTATATCATTTATCTTGAAAACTCGTAACTTTTTACGATTTACTGGGAAAAATATTGTTAAAGAAATATTGTTTAAAAAATTGAAAATTACTTTAAAAATACTTGGAAATTTGTCGCTTAACGAATTAAAATAATTAATATTGAAAAGAATGTATTTTCTTTAACATGAATTTAGCATAAAACTGCTGTTTTGAATTTTTTGGGGCATTTTCCGGGCACAATTCAAGAGGGCTTGGGGTATCACTATAAAAAGTTATTGAGTGGAAATTATTCCTTAAAAACCTTCAAGAAGTGATTAGACAATTTAAAGTCTAATCACTTCTTGAAGGTTTTTTTCTCTCTAAAACTGAAATTTTCCAGGAAAATGAACAAATTGGGGGAATCGATCACAAAAAATAGAAAATCTTTCAAAAAATATCAGGTGGTATTCAATTAATAATTAAGAATATTTCCTTGAAAATTGTATTTCCAAGATAAAAAGATACATTCCAATATTCAGTTTCAAAAGACAGTTATCCTTCATTTAGTCAGTGTCTTAATTTTGTTAAGTCATTTAAATATTGTGTAATTTTCTCACATAAATGGTTTAACAAAACTAAATTTTTATTGACACAGGGAAGTAATAAACCTTTGTTCTAACCTATCCATTTCAATTTGAAGTCATAATGATACAAACTCTCTGCTTAACAGACAAGGTCACAATATTGAGTTATCACGTATATCAAATTGACACTGAAAACAATCTGATTCTAAGTTCGACGCTTCAATCTAACTCAAGCTACAGGGTCAAATAAAATTTATATCCATATGCAGATGCTAAATAAATTTTAAGCCTAAATCTGGAAACTAGGCATTATTTGAAGTAATGCTGGTTGAGTAAGTTTAAAGAATTTTCTAATTAGGGACAAATTTGGCAAAAGTTGACTAAAATTTGAAAATGTGTCTATCGAATTTTTCATTCAGCCCTGAAAGTTTGCAAAGGTGGCGAGGTCATTCCGCGACTGCGCCACAGTTTCCCGTCAATATCCTCTAACTAAAACCCAACCTTACTCAATTTCACTCAATTCTACCTTAGACTCGAGTGCACTCTGACACAATACTGATTTTATCGCACAGAAAATGTGCGATAAATATAAGATACATTTTCATTAAGAATTATGCGCAGTATTGATTTCAAAAGTATGATTTAGGCAATGAAAATAGATCAACTAGTAGAAACCACACTGCAGTAGATAGGAAAAAATTCAAGAGCATTCAACTGCATCGATTTTTAAAATAAAGAAAGATTTTTATATTAAAGTAAAGCTCACATTTTTAATTGACTATTCCAAAAGAAACAAATATCAAGAAGATACTCAATTTTTATTATATGCTGTCAAGGATATGATTCGGACACTTCTATCCGTCAGTAGATAATCGTTTCTGGTATTGCTGCCGAACATGATATAGAATATTCAATTCTTGATAATTACAAATTATCATTAGCATTCTACAATAATGATATAACGTAAAAGATTAAATTTTTTACAGTTTCGCATCTTTGATATTCAGTGAAATTAATACGATTGGTGCGAGATTTTTAAGATTCATACCTAAAAATGATATTTTTTCTGATGTTAGTAAATCCGTAAAACAATAAAAATCTCTGGAATTTTTAATAAATACAAATTTACACAATTTTTTCGATAATTAGTTACAAAAAATAGAATTTAAAAACTTTAAAAATCAAAATAAACGACCTCTAACTTTAAACAAATGTGTGGTCATGGTAGAGATTCCAGTTCTGACAGTGTTATTTTTCGCAAATTTTCAATCATCCACTGTTGCTTTTCTACTGTTAGAAAATGTAATGTTAAATAATTAATTAATTATAATATGTCAATGCAACTCCGTCACATAATATAATATCCTTGACTAAATATTATACAAATAAAAACAATGAAAAAATTTTGCCAGTTTTTTAGTTAATTAAGATTATTCCTAAAGCTATTAACCCTTAAACGGCCAAAACGCCACTACCGGTACACTGCTTTTCAACGGCCAATAACTAAGACTATTCGACACTAGAAAAAATTGAGACACATATATTTTTATTGCTTAAGATCTCCTCTTTCCGACGGTGGCAATGAAATTCCTCAAAAAATTGATTTATTATCCCAAAATGCAGTTTAAACAAAAAAAAAACGTGATTTTTCGTGCCTATTTTTTTTTGTGCACCTTTTTCCAAAGCTTTTCGAGTCTGTAATTAACCTGGAATCTCACTAACCGGTGGAATAAATGTCTAAACTTTGAGAATCCATGGTTTAAAGATCGATTTTTCGTTTTAGTATTTTCAAAATGGCGTCTTAATGGCAAAATTTTTGTGAAAACATTCATGAATTTTTTTACAATAAACGATGCGCTTTTCGGAAAAATCATCAGAAGTAAAAAGTTCTTGTAATCAGCCAGGGAATACGCCTGAATTTTTTCGAAGCGTTTTGAGCAAAATTTTGGATTTTGCATATGAACAATTTTTGCAAGTACCCAGCAAAAAAAAATGCCCAAGCGTAAAGCCTCAAAAATTGCAACAAACTCCGAATCGGAATGGGATTCCGATGAAAATGATGAACGTATCATCATACCTAATCCAGATTACTCTGGCTCTGATGGAGATGACTCATCAGATGACGAGAATTCGGGATCGGAATTTCCCAGATCGAATGTATCATATATATCTGTTTTCCATAACTACACAGCATCTCAAAAACAATTGGAATTTGTCGCCAGAGGACTACTAGATTTTGCATTGATTGCAACAT
>NC_046662.1:80439208-80484950 GCF_010883055.1 Belonocnema kinseyi | reverse complement strand
TTCCGGAGCGTTTTGAGCAAAATTTTGAATTTTGCAAAAATTGTTCATATGCAAAATCCAAAATTTTACTCAAAACGCTTCGAAAAAATTCAGGCGTATTCCCTGGCTGATTACAAGAACTTTTTACTTCTGATGATTTTTCCGAAAAGCGCATCGTTTATTGTAAAAAATTCATGAATGTTTTCACAAAAATTTTGCCATTAAGACGCCATTTTGAAAATACTAAAACGAAAAATCGATCTTTAAACCATGGATTCTCAAAGTTTAGACATTTATTCCACCGGTTAGTGAGATTCCAGGTTAATTACAGACTCGAAAAGCTTTGGAAAATGGTGCACAAAAAAAATAGGCACGAAAAATCACGTTTTTTTTTGTTTAAACTGCATTTTGGGATAATAAATCAATTTTTTGAGGAATTTCATTACCACCGTCGGAAAGAGAAGATCTTAAGCAATAAAAATATATGTGTCTCAATTTTTTCTAGTGTCGAATAGTCTTAGTTATTGGCCGTTGAAAAGCAGTGTACCGGTAGTGGCGTTTTGGCCGTTTAAGGGTTAATTTCAAAAGAAATATAGAACAGAAATCTAATTTTAATTTATTAGAATTGAATAATATACTTCACAAGAAAGAAGGATTTCCTTGAGTCTAACCACGGGTTGAAATTGCGAGTGGAAACTTTGTAATTTACATGCGAGATTATCGTATTAATATGAAAATTAGTTTCTTATGAAAAGATTACATTTAAGTAAATAATGGAAGCATTATGTAAATTATGTAATTACATAAGTATGTCATTATGTAATTATATCAGGGATATATGTAAACATCGGAAATCGTAAAATTACATTGGAATTACATATGAAACGGGCTTAATACAGATGGGAAGAAAGTCATTCTGCCTTTCTTTAGTTAAAAAAAAAAACAGATTTTGGAGGCTCATTAACTTTTTTGCTCAATGTTCTTCACACCGCAAAAAATAGTCAGGACGTCTATCAATTTTAAATATCGTATTTGATAAATTAAAAAATGTATAAATCAATCGAAATTATTATTTTTTTAAACAGATGTTTTTCCAATGATTGTTAACGAAGAAATTAGAATTTTCATTATGTTTCAAATAAAAAAATTTGTTTCTCTTTTAAACCTTGAATTTAATACTGAATCTGGGCTTTAAGAACTTAGAAAGCATTGTCAAAATTTATAAAAATAATTAGTATTTCTTTAGAAACTCTAACGTTTATTTATTTTTCTTAGCACCTGCTAAGCCAGAATTAGGATTGAATACATTTTACTAAAATTTCCATGCAGTTGACTTCACAAAAGTTGTTGATCTGCTACAAAAAAAGGAAGGAAATGTTATCTTTATGGTATTTCCCTTCTCTTTATCTTTGTTTATTGTTCCAGCAATACATTTGGTATACTTAAAGAACATCCTTCCTATTTATTATTTTTATGGTTATATAACTTTCAAACAAATAGTTAATCAACATTTTAGTTAATTCAACATTTTAATTCGAGACGAATTCTAATTTTAAACAAATCTAATTAATTTCAGAAAAAAACTAACAGGGAATCTATTCAAAGACAGCATCTGCTTGTAATTGACAGGTGGACACTCATCATGTCTAAATACTTTTACTACACCCAGCTACCTGCAATTGTCTGGGGTGAATAGTCTTGCGCGTTTTAGAAAGGGTTGCGGCTCAGTCAGTCGGATGCCGTACTGCTCCGGGATAGCACGTGAAATGAGTTCGTTTGCTTACGTTTATTCTAGAAATTCAGTTATATGATAATTTCTTAACTATAAAATCTCGAACAAAAAAATCAGTAAACTTGTGATAGTCGAAAAAAGTTGAAATCGGATGGTGAATTTAAGAAGCATACTTTTTCAAATTAGTGTCAATTCTTTGTAATATATCACCGACTCGGATCGATGTAAGTGTGCTTTAATATTTATTTTCAATATTTATATTCGATTTTGAATATCTAAGATAATTAATCATTTATATTTTTACAATATAAAGAAAATATGCTTAGCAGATTTTCGATATTAGTTGAGATTTTCTTCATATTTTATATCATAAATGCCTTTTCTCACCTGTGTTTTTTACCTGTGCTTGAATAATTTGTTTTTATATATTGAATATTTTACTTTTTAGGAATAACACAATAACTTGTTACAAAGTCTTCTTGAAAATCAATTTAACTGAATTTTATATAATCAAAAATTTTATTTTTTACTATTTAAATTGTGGCGAGATTTATATTTTTAATCTTTTCTTGAAAGAACTTGTGTTTTTTATTTTGGTTTTACGATCAATTCAAGCTCATGGCCATACTCACCAAAATTTAAACATGAAGTCAAGGTAAAAGTCAAAGGATTTATGTTTGAACTTACCTCTAAAGAAACTACAATTTTTTCGTACTCGAGACGGAAATAAAATGAAATTACCGTTCTTGAAACGAAAAAAATTTCTTTAATTTGTTCTTGAATTTGTTTTTTAGTTTGGGTAGAAAGTAAAAGATGAACTAAATAATGTGTTGTGTTCAACCTGTGTTCAATGTCAGTTTCCTAAAGTAAAATGTTTGATATTTGAACCTTCAGTTTAATAAAAATAAACTTTGAACAAGCTTTTATACTCCCTTCAATTTTAAATGTCGTCAAGTTAAATAAGCGTCATTGATAGTGACCTACAGAAAGACTATACATATCTTATCATTAGTTTCATATCATACTCTATAGTTCTTACTGACGCTAGATTTACCTATTCAATTTAGTTAAATGCAATAATAAATTAATGGTGTCAATAGCTTCAATTTATACATTATATAATTACTTAATATTTTATACTTGAAATGAATTGATATTTGTTTAGATTACTAGTGTCTATATTCTCGGACAAGGAATAAAATGCAATAAAAGTTGGAGGCTTGGCTTCCACTAAAAAATGAGTATTAGAAACGAAAGTGAGGAAATGGAAGTGGATGAAGAATCTGACGAGGTTCCGCTTAATGGAAGTGAAAATAGCAAAATTCATAGCCAAATAAAGGATAAAGAGTTTTTAAGAAGATGGCATTTTTTAGACTTTATTGTGGATAAGCTGAAACTTTGACTGACCAGATGTAAAATGCTGAAATCGAAGTGGTCCCGATTCAAAGAGTTCTGCTGTCGAAGACCCGGATTGGTTCTTCTAATTCTGCCTTGTATTTTGATTCTGACGCTGTATTTAATTTCCGGAAATGAAATTGACAATTTACAATACTTGTCTTTCAAATCGTACAACGACACTGGTAAGATTTTTTAAAATAAATTGTGAGTCCTGACACCATTGGTGAGTCACTTAGGGTTAGGATCAAATTAAAAAATTTATAAAAAATTATTTTCAACTGGGTTAAAGATAAAGAGTAGGTACCTGCATCCTGGAGATCTTTTTGCTTCTTATTCACTGAATAAAAATTTGTTGTTAGTGTTATAGAAAGTATTCTATATGTGCTGAAAAATAATTTTACAAATTCGTCAGGAATCATCCACCCAATTTTGACATATCAGCCAAAACTTTTTTTATAGCATAATTAACCTTATATATGATGAACCTTTGCGTAAGAAATAAAATCAATATTTTTATCATTTAATATGTTCAGATGAGAATTAGAAGGTGTGGTTCCCTTTTAAAGGATGACCCACTACTGATGTAGGGAAAATGTTTACCATACATATATGTCAAAAACTAAAAAAATAAGACCACCTTCAATGTTGTCTACAATTTTACTAAATTTCACCAAAAGTCCAAAAAGATTTAAAAAAAAACATGTACAACATTTTTTGGCGAAATAATTGTTTTTCGAAAAATTTGAGAAAAAATGAAAATCACGCTGATTTTTTTATGATTTTAGTTACAAAACGAACTTTACCTTAAGAACTATGCCTTTAAGAAAAAATATTATTCATAAGAAATATATACCTTAATAGACTACATTACATATATTCTATAAAATATTTTTTCATGTAGTTAATCCTTTAAAAGTTACAATAGCTTTTATGACAAAAATAAAAAGTTCCTTAAAGTTTTCTAATTTATGAAGAAAGGTGTAGATTTTCTTTGATAATAATAAAAAAGAATATTTATGGTATCTAAATCGATTGAGTCTGTATGTATAAATTAATTCAATTTAAAAAGAATACCGGCAATTTTTCTAACAATTTTTCGCAAGTCATTGAATTATTCACGTTCATGCTTCTCTTTCATATTAGAGAATCATCAATTGCTAAAAAAGTATCAAAGTTATTAATTCACTAATTACTGGCGTAAAACTAATGGCCTTTAAAAATAATATTTATGAGCATTTACACATTCAACCGATGTAAATAAAATAAAAAAATCTTGTTTGATATCATCTGGAATTTTTCAAAACATTCTTTGCTAAAACGTAGAAAAAAAAGTAACACATTTTATAAAATAAAAATGAATTTTTTTTAGAAAAATATTGATCGGAGAGGAAATTTGTTCAACAAAATTGTTGTATTTTTTAAAGGTTTTTAAGTCTGTTATAAACATGCATTATAAAACACGACATCTTTCTTCATATATTACTCTTACTGGTATTAGTTACTGATATTAATCTTACTGATTTGTCGGGAAAAATTTTAACCAATTTAGGATTATTTGAATTTTTTAAATTGTTTCAAGTGTTTTATTTTTTAATATAGGTATTTGACTTTTTCTTTGTGATTCTCATACAATTTCTTGTACTATTTCTAAATTCTTTGGAAAACTAAGGAAGTTTAAAAGTGCCAAAATCGCGGCTGTTTTTCTAAAATAGTAATATAGCATAATATAGAATAGTAATAGTAAAGAATAATATTTTTTGTCTGAAAAACGAAAATTCACATTTTTTGCCAAAATCACACAAAAGTACGAGAAATGTAAAAGAAATAAAAATGTTTCTGTAAAAAAGTTCTAGAAAAATGTCTCTTGACACATTTTTTATCTCGCGTCAGCTTCGAGAATTTTGCGATAATATGGATAAAATCCTTTAATTTTTTTCCATTAATACAATGTTATGATTTCATAAGAAAGCAATGAATGATTCATCGACTTACTTCAATGTTTCTGCACCAAAAAGTTTGTTAAAACTAATCCCAACATAAAATTTTATTTTTGAGAAAAAAAGAAATCTTACATGATTTAATACATATTTGCGAAAAAATCTCGAAAAGAAACAATTTTGTTTTTTTGACTTTTTTCATATCTTGTGCAAGAAATGTGAATTTTTTTTTCACACAACTAAAAATTCTCTGTTTACCAAGGCTTAAGCTCAGGTTATTATATTCTGAACTATCTTCTATCATTAGGATGAATCTAATCAAGAAAAAAAAACGGTAGAGTTTTGAATAAAATGTTAAAATCTTTTTTTGAAAAACCACCACCATTTTGTTACTTTTGAAATTAAAACAAATTTTCTAACGGAAATTCCGAAAGAAAAATTATATCAGAATCCGAATGAAAAAGATAAATACATGTATTATATTAAAAAATATTTCATCATTAACAAAAATGTGGGCTTTTTTTATAATCTGCGTTTCAACTTTAAAAATTTTAAAACTCATAATTTTGTGAAAGAAACAAGTTTCGCAAGTCGGTAAAATACTTGTCTTATTTTCTTTTAAAACCAAAATATTTGAATAGGCCTTCCAGTTAACAATATATTCAAGACAAGACTGTATCCAAGTTTCAGAATCTTAAACAATTGCAATCAGCGAACGACAACTAGGTTAGTCCACTTTCGTTGAAAATTATTTTTTTTTTGCAATTTGAAGTTCTTTAGGTTTTAGCTTATCGGTAAATGTTAGAATTGGGTAAAGAAACAAATTTCATTTTTGCAAAGAGCGTGATTGAAGTTGAGGTTGTTGTTGGGAAACAATTATGGCAACTGGGTAAAGTCGATTTTGTTTTTTTCTCCCTATAACTAATAGAAATGATGATGAGAATCAAACTTATTTTTTGTTTCTTGTGGTGTTTTTTGTACTAAGAGATAATTTCTCAAGATTTCGAGATATTTACTAGATTTAAAACTTGAAAAAATGCAGCTTCAAATGATTGAAAATAATAACTAGGTAAAGCTCATTTCGTATTTCCTTCACTCTACTCAAAAAATTAAATTAATATTTTTTTAATTCTTGAAAGTATAGCTCGTAAGAACTTCTTGCTTCTATACTCTTCTCAGAATTTTCATTTTGTCTCTTATCTTATTTTCAAACCACACATTGTAATTTTTGTCATCAATTGTCATTTGATGTGATTAGATTTAGGATCAAGGCCAAGGCGAGAAATGCCCGAAACCGGTCTTGTGACGGGAGTTAATAGTTCCATAAATTTCCAGGAACTTTATAATAAGTTTCAGGTAATTTGCAGAAAAATAATTTCCTAAGTTAGAAACCAAATCTCTAGCTTATTCTCTATAAGTTTCCATCATAATTCAACGATTATAAGAAAGTGTCGCTAAGCCACTTATTTATAGTATCAAACCACTCGATTTCTCGAAGAGAAAGTACCTCGGAAATTGAAATGTACAGAAATACTTTTAAGCCTTTTTTTTGTACAAGTTTAAATGTATGAATTTACATATAATATTAAGTATAAAGTTTATACTATGGCATTTAAGTCGCAATATTTATGTAAAAGGAAAAAATAGGCTTCACGAAAATTATTTCTATTTCAAACTGACACTGACCACAAATTAAAAGAGACTCATCTTCAGATTACGATAAAAATATAAAATCGTTAGCTTCAATAGAAATTGAAATTGTTTTCTGAAATATTGAGATTCTGAATGCAGGGGAAAAAGACTTGATTTAAAAATTTTAGCCAATGTAGAGTAAATTGTTTGAGAATTTTGATGTTACAATTTTACAGGTTTTAAAAATCGACTGTCGGTAGAAATTAAAAATCGAATTTTCAATTTTTTACAAAAATTCAAACTGTATCTTCAAGTATGAGAACGCTGAATAAGAATAATAAATGTTTGATACGAAAAATGGCTTTGTTCTGAGAAAATCTAAGTTTAGTGTGCTTGAAGGAAATATAATTTTTTCAATAAATTATAATAATATGAAGGAATTTTGATGCTAAGTTTTGATTTTTATGCAGCTGATTAGAAATAAAATTATTATTTACAATTATAATCAGGTTTCGAAAAATATTTTTATGATTTAACAAAGTTTTTGTGAGTTTTTGGTTATCTGCTATTAGGAAAAAATCGCCAGCTAAACGCTGACATGGTCGCGAAAACTTTTGCCTGGAATTAAAAAAAAATTCGGAATGAACCATATATGTATTTTGAATTGTTTGTAAACTTATATTTCTTATATTAAATTAATTTCTAGATATTGTTGATGGATACTTGGTGTGGAATTCAAAATGTCACATGCTATCGAAAAGTCCTCTAGATCCGTCCATTGTTAAATTTGTGAAGAAGGAAAAATTCCAGGTCTGCTCGAAATCACCACTTTTGACAACGATAACGCGCGATAACAATGGTAACAGTATTTTAATGATCAACGAGAAAGAGGCCAAACATTATAAAGGACTCTCTTGCTGCTGGGCCCCGATTATCAGACCGGTCCCGAAAAAGCCAAGACCTCAGGAAAAATTTGACTCATCAGTCAAGTAAGAACAAAACTTTCCGAATGTTTAAAGAGTTTGTGATCAATTTTTTTTTTAAATTGAAATAATAAAAATTGTTTTCATTCTTCAGAATTGAACATTGTGTCGACTTTGGCAATTCAGTCACCTTGCCAAAAGAAGTTGAGCTCCTGATGGTGTCTTGCAAAGAAAACAAGGGATCAAAAGCTACGAAAGATAAGTCAAAGGCGAAATACAAAAAGCCAAAAAAGGCAGTTTCAGTTTACGATAACGTTCATCCAGTTCTGAATCCCGAAAAAGTCTTGGATCGCCTCAACATTTCTGAATCCGGAAATGCAACAATTGGTCGACAGAGGAAATTGAGTGTTTTGTTATTAGGTCTTGACAATGTGTCTAGATTAAATCTCCAAAGGACACTACCTCGAACAGAAAATCATATTCGAGTAAAGGGATGGTTAAGTATGAAGGGCTACAATAAGATGGGAGAAAATACTTTTCCAAATTTAATGGCACTTTTGACTGGCCAAAATCAAGCAGATTCTTATGGTAGATGCAAACCGACTGTCCCTTTTGGCCTGGATCATTGTCCTATGATTTGGTACAATTTTCGAAATGTTGGGTTTGTCACGGCCTATGCGGAAGACGAAGCTAAAATTAGTACTTTTAACTACCTCAAGGTGAGTATCATTCCAAAATCTTTCTGATCGAACCTCTTTTTGGACCAGTCACTTGAGTGCTTTTACTTCCTGATGTAAATACAGATTCTAAAATTTTATTTGTAAACTTTTTGATCTTTTCACTTTCAGGTTGGGTTCGTTGATCCACCAACAGACTACTACCTTCGACCTTATATGATAGCTAGCGAGAAGGTCCTAAGCATTCGAACAAGATTTGGAGACAAATACTGTACAGGTCCAGAAGTTACAGTCGAAAGGATCCTTGACTATGCGATAGAGTTTGCGAAAACCTTTCTAGGTCTACCATATTTTGGATTCTTCTGGATGAACTCCATCAGCCATGACACCATCAATGGCTTATCATCGATGGACGCCCACATTCTTACAAAATTAGAACACCTTGAGAAAGAAGGAGTAATGAATGATTCGATGATTATTTTTTTGAGTGATCATGGAATGCGATATGGAGACATCAGAAACACCTTTATTGGTTGGTATGAAGAAAGATTGCCTTTCATCTACATTTGGCTACCGGAATGGTTTCGAGAAGAGGATCCAGAAGCCTTTCAAGCTCTGACAGTTAATCAGAATCGATTAACTTCTCCTTATGATCTTTACGAAACGTTGAGAGATATTTTGATGAGAGCTGGTGGTGAAGCAATTTCCAGTTCTGGTTGTCCAAAGTGTAGATCACTTTTCAAAACTGTTCCAATGGAAAGAGGCTGTGAAGATGCTGGAGTGGCTTCTCATTGGTGTGTTTGTACAGCCTTCCAAAAGGAAGATACTGGCAACAAAGTTGTGGTAGCAGGGGCCCAAAAAATTGTCGATCACATTGAAAATATAGTCAAAAATTATAAGAACAAAAAGGGTAAACGTCTGTGCTCAAAACAGAAGGTGAAGAAAATTCACAGAGTGCATCGTGTTCTGGATTTGGTTGGAAATTCGACTTCTGTTACGGAGTACTTTTATATGATTGAAGTGACTCCTGGAGATGCAAAATTCGAAGCAACAGTACGATATTACGGTTCGGGTAATTACAGTATTTCTGATGAAGAGGTCAGCAGAATAAACTCTTATGCTTACAGTGCAAAGTGCCTCGATTTTGGCCAAAAGCGGTACTGTCATTGTGTGAAGTAATTGATTAATCAAAAAATTATTATAATTAAAATTATAATTAGACGAATTATCAGTGTTCGGAAAGTTATTCACTAAACAATAAGTGTTTCTTCTCTAAAATAAGTTGAATTTTATCGTTACTAGTCAACTTTTTCTTAAACACTCTTAAAAGTATCTGTCATTTAAAAACTTAAAGCGTTCAATATATCAGAAATGTCCTCTCATTACATTGCTTTTTATTTGAAGTATTAAAAATGCATTTTGTTTTTTTAAGGCAAGAATCATATCACTAAGAATATTAATTATACCCTATTGTCAATTTTTCTCTTAATATTAATAATTAATTATCGTTTTTAAACATGCATAGACTTTTAAGTAACTAGTTATTTCCGAACACTGGAATTAAAATTATAGTTATGATGATAATAATAATGTAATCCTAGGGTCATCCTGATTTTCAAGACCTTCCGAAAAAAAATTAAATATCTTCCCTGCTTTACAAGATATAGTATTGATCATTTGCCAAAATTGATTAAAGTAACAACTGCAGCGAACTTGATTAAATTTGATAAATTGATAATAATTGAGATTCGATAATTGATGAATGGCCTGTTAGGTTTAAATGAAAACACTTTAATTTTAAAAACTGTGTTTCAAATAATGACTTTAGATTTCCACATAGTTACCGGCACTGTTTAAAAATCACTTATTTGAATGCATTAAAAAAATGCTCATGTTAGGATTTAGAAAGCTCTTTTATTTTGAAGTGTCATAATTGGGGATGAAATTCTCGATTCTGATAAAATTGTTGCCATTATATTATAGCCAGTTACAACTTGAACTGCAAGTTCAAATCAGGTATTGTGAAATGATGTACAATGAAAAATATTGTTAAGAGATAATTATAGGCATTGAAACTTATTTTGCCAGTAAAAGCTAAGACCAAAAATGAGAATTTACTATAGTTTAGTGTAATTTACAAAAAATCAAAGTATTTGCAACGTTTTCTACAAACGAGTAATGCTAGTTGAATAATTTGTTTTGGATAATATTTGTCTGTCTAAAATAGCTTTATTTCTATTCTCTTTTTGAGTGATTTTTCGAATTTATTAATATAAAATGAAGAAATAGAAAAAAAGGAATGCTGAACGCAGAAAAGGTAGATTAGGAATTGAAGGTGCTAACTTTATTCATATAAAAATCGATAATGATGTTTCCATTTTGTGTGCTTTCCAATTCCGATTTATCACTCGTGAATGACATTTAAGTTTAAAAGTCTTTATTATAGTCGCTAGTTATTTCGGTATTTAAGATTGAGAAAAAATATTTAAACTTTCATTATATCTATCAAAGTTTCCAACAGGTCTAATCATGTAGAAGAAAAATGTTATTCGTTTCAACTGAAGTGTGCATTTTCTGTATTTTCCCAAAAATATATTTGAACTTACAATGATGGGTGATAAATCACACCGTTTGTAGTTATTTGGAAGATTTTAAATATATCTAATAAGTGTGTGCTAAAGAGAGTGTTGAATAGCAGTTATTCTGTGTTGACACAAAGTCTAGAAGTGCGAGGAAAATAACTGTTGTGAGGACGTGTCCTTTAAATAATACATAAATTCACTGACTTGATAAATTTGCAAACAGAATAATGATCACATTTGTAATTTCATATATTTTTTCGTAACCTTATGAGAGGCAAAATAAATATTTAATTTATTGTAATTGTTTTTGTATGTCATGAATGTTTAATATAATCAGTACTTGAACTGAATAATGGAAATAAAAGAATATTGTTATAAAGCTGAGATGTACATATGTATGTTTGGTATGTTGAGGTAAAACGAGTATGTAGTTCGTTGACTAATTTTGTACTTAAAGCATTACAAATAAATGTAAGTGAAGCGTGAAGCTCAGGATTTTCACATTTATTTCTTAAGTTTTTTTTATTAGAAAATTTGTTCATAGTATTAACAAAAAAAGTTCTGTGTTTACATCAATTTTTATTTTAAAAGTTCTTAGGTTTTTACAGAATGGTACAGTTTAGTTTTTAGTTCAATTACTAGGTTCAAAAATATACATTATTCTTCTTTGATCTACAAAATTGTTTGCTTTGTACTCTATTATTAAAAAGTCTAATAGTTAGGTTATCCATTATTGAACGACTGATTTCTCAATAAAGTTAAGAAGTTTAAAATAAATATGAAATTAATTTATATAGGAAATCAGAATAAAATATCGCCAGTAGAACGCCAACATCGTTTTCGTTCCAATTCATGTTCAGAGTCACGAGCCTTTGGAACTCTTTTTTTAGAGTACCTTGGTGTTCCAAAAAGCGTTACAATTGATAAATTTTTTGAAGAATTCACTGAGTTCATTCCATTTTTAGCTAGGAAGGAGTCAAAAATCCTAATTCCTTCATAGAGACTTTCAATGTCACAATTTGTATGCCGACTAGAAGAAGGTTTAGCTAATGGCATGTGTCGTTTTTTGATAATCCTTGGGGTACTGATAGGAGTGTTCATTCTGGTATTCAAACTGATAACACTACAAGCTTCAGAAACTATATCGAAATCATCATGTAATCTTTCATAACTACTGCTGGTACTTAGAGCACTTATTTTAGTTGCATAACTATCGTATGAGCATATCGAAAATTTTCTAGAGAGACCATTTCGCCTAAAAGATTTGCCAAATGGACCGCAAAGAGAGGGAGAAACTGTGGCAAAATTGTTCGAGTTTAAAGTCATACTTTGGTGAGACTTATTAACGATTTTTGAGTTTCCGAATAGTTTTGATGTAACGGTTTTGTTATCTGATGAAGGTGCTGTTGGTAATAAAGATGATGATGTATCTTCTGGTGAAGAAGCTGTAGAAGAAGCAGCAGCAATTGCTAAAGAAGTTGGTGAGACTGCTGCAGAATTTGATGAAGAATTTGCTTTAAAAATTGAAGAGGAAGTTGATGGTACTGATTTTTTCCTTAGTTTCATAGACCTTGGTTTTTTATTCTGACTAGCGGAAGTTTCTGGGCCTAAGTTTGATGATCCAGGATCTTCGGAATTATTTGCAGATCCACTAGCTTCTTCAGTCAAAAGAGTCATGTTATTTCTATTTTCTGCGACATTCACGATTTCCTCGGCATTTTTTGACTTTTTGACGAATTCTGGATTGATGTCCATCGATGCATCTTTCCAGTTGTTCAACTGTGGAGCAGAGTTTTCAGAAGAGTTCGCACCATAGTTTTGAAGATACGTACCAAGTGTTTCTGCATCAGGGGACGACGTTAGACCTGGATCAGCTGTTTCAGAAACTATTATTGTCTTTAAATGCTCCTCACTGTTTTCGATCTCGCCACATCTAGTTCTATCACTATGGTTATTGAAATTGTCTGCACCTGAAAATCATCCAAGGATCACTATATTTCAGAATAATTTTTTCAATTATGTTGGTCCTATGTCCGATAAAGGAAACATCCTTAGCAGATCATTACTCACACTCTGCAGAATAAGATTGAATATGAAGGTTCATATATTTTGAAATAGTTCCTGGTGGTGTCACATATGGCGGAGGAGGAGTTGCAGTTCTTTGTACACTCGAATCAAGAACAGAAATACTTTGATAACTGCGACTTGTACCAGCTCCATCTGGAAAGATACCTACAGATTGTCCTTCACAGCCACCCCTTTTAAAAGATGATAAAAGAAGTGAAGAAAATACTTTTGATATTGATAAATACCTGTTATCTTATTACTGAACACACATAATTTTGGTTTTAATCATCTGATACTTACGAGAACTGGTTATTGCAGCTTCTACTTCTACGACAACTCGAGTTAAATTTGCTCTTTCTCAATTTCAAACGTTCATTCTCCATCCCTACCTTTACAACTTCATCATAGCCTGGTGGATATTCGTAAACAGGTGGATCATCCGGAGACATGGGCTGCTCAACTCTTGAACCATCATCCGCAAGATCAAAAACTGTGGACCCTAAATATGAGATTATACACTGTTCTTAAAAATACATTACAAAATCTTGAACCTACCTAACAGTTCGCTGATAGTCTGCAAACGAGATTGTAGATCCCTGTTTTGCCTGGCTCTTTTACCCATTCTGTAAAGCAAAATTATAAGAGCAGATATCAGTGTAATCAAACCCAAACTGCTGGCTACGAAGACTAGAGTAGCTGTTTTCAAATCAGGATATCTGTCGATTTTCGGAAAGTAGTAGTTGGCTTTGTTAATCTGCCACTTCCTATCTTGGGGCTCCAAATCCCAGTCTGAAAAGAGATATAAACTTATAATATCATATAAGCCGTAAGTTCAAAGAAAATGAACAAGATTTATAAAAAATATTATAAGATATTGACTTTGAGTGCAAGTAGCTGGTTCATCACTGTTGTCTCCACAATGGTCAAATCCATCACAACTTAGCTGAATTGGTATGCATCTGTGATTCTCGCAAAGAAAGTCTGTTTCAGTAAAACAATCTGCAATGCAAGATAAAATAAAGGTGAATGTTTTTATCTTCTAAATTACAGAATTAAAGAAGATGTTCTCATCTTTTCAATTGTCACAAACCTGTGTAGCTGAAAGCCGCATACGCCATAGCAAGATGAGAAGTCGGACCAAATACTCCACGAAGAGTCACATGGAATCCACTAGAAATAGGAGCAATGTGTTCTTTTAACCTACGAGGTTGAAGTTGACTTACAGGATGTCGCAGAATTTCCAAAGGTAGCAATGCTGATGTAGGTCCTTGTTTAACAACAAGTTCAGTATTTCCAGCTACGAGTATATAGGATAATTTTAATTACTCAACTGACAAGGTTTATATTTCAAGATATTGTTAAATAGAACATACCCATATCATCAAACGTGATGACTTTTATGTATATGTGTGTCTTCATATGTAGATAAGTTTTAGGTGGTCTGATGAGCCAGACACAATCATAGATTTTGACTCCTTCATCAGTCATGTCAATCATTGTAATTGCACCACCCAAATTTTCAACATATCCACCACAGTCCGTTATTGGCTGTAAAGATTTGTCATAAAGATGGCCATGAACGAAAGAGTAAAATGCCTTGTAACCAAGACCTGTTCCACCATTCGCATAAAATCTAATCAAAAGGGAGGGACCTGCACTGACGATAATAGGTGGACGGAATATGACACCACTGCTGACATCAAGTCGTTGACCATTCCAGTCGTAAAACTGAAAAATTGATTCTATTATGAAGTTTTTCTGGGTTCTAAGATTCTATTTATTGATTTTTGAATAGATGATTTAGTATTTTTATAGAAAATAGATACCTCTATGATGGAAACAGAAGCTAGTTGAAAATCACTGAAGAGAACTCGAACTCGACATGCAGGAGACTCAGCTGGACAAGTGATGATGTATTCCATCCCTAAATCTCGAGGATAACATGCTGGGAAAAAGGGTGATGTAAGTATTCCACTACTGGTGCTGTTTCTTGATTTTCCCATCGCTGCTGATATGTCTATTCCTTTTAGATGTATCCTATTTCCTGAAGGAAATAGATAAATAATGTAACTAAATATCTGGAGAACTCCTAACCAGATTGAATTATACGTACTTTCAGCTGTGTACTCTAAGGTGAAAGCGTGATCGTGCGATTGGCTGTAAAGTAGATTTATCGAAAGGGTTCTCGTATTAGAACGATATGTAATTGGCGGGTGGAATCCACAAAATGGTGATCCAGATACATCCTCGTAAGGTGGTTCTGATACCCAAACATAGTCACATCTGCAATTGGATACCATTCTGTTTTTAAATCTAAACTAAGGATTACCTTCTCAGGGGAATTAACGTTAATATAAATAATATATAATAAACGTAAAGATATAATAAAATTAAATTTCTCACCTACAAGGATTATCAAACATAAATTTACCATCGCCACAATTTTGGGAAAGTGAAATGCTCTTGAAAGTCAAGGAAATCACACACGAAGGACATGTGACGAGATCCAAACTACAATGATCATGAGAACTGTTATTTGAATAGATTCTTGATGCTTGGAGTCTCGGTTCATTTTTAATAAAAGAAACATTTTTTGCATAGAGTATTCCTTGATCACCAAGTTCCAAGTAGAATCTTCTTCCGTTTTGAGCTGCGCAAATGTCTTCATTGCGAACGACAGCCCCTTTTGCCAAGAGGGCCAAGTGGAATACAACTAGAATCACTTTAAAAACTGTTCTCTTAGGATAGTTTTTTATGATGAATTTTATAAGAAAATTGTGATAAACTCACCATGACAATGACGCATATTTACTGGAGCGACATGAAGACGATCCGATTGTCGGGACGCCCGACATTGATCTGTATAACTTTGTTAGTGGATTGATACTTGCATTACGTAGCCCTCGTGGTTATAGTTTGAGACACTTTTATGGCATCTTTTAGTTCAGTAAGCACTACAGTATGCTTACTGAAAATTATACAAATATCTGCTGGTTTAACATGTTCTTATTACAATCCTAATATTTTTTAAATAAGCTTTTTTTGACAATTGATTTCTGAAATATTTTAAATTATGGTGTATACTATATAACAGTGAAAATTTTAGCATTTATTAAAGAATTTTAAATCGCAACTTACATTTTGTATGATTCAAAAATCATCGGAAAAAATAATTCAACACTTTTATTAAATAAAAATTATTTTATAACTATTAAAATCATTTGAAAAAGAAATCGAAATTTGAAGTAAGATTTTTACAATAATTGAAATACTAATTGACAAAATATAGATATAGTCATTGAAATTACGAAAAATATACACACTTATTTTAATCCAACAGGCAAAAATAAATAACAAAGCAGGTTATTTTTTTACAAAATATATTTGAGACAACTTTTCCTCTTATTATTCAACATTTTTCTACAGACCAGTACATTCTTTTGTATAAATATTTTCTGAAGTCTACTTAAGAGATAGGGGATTGCTGTGTGAAGTACCAAAAAATTGACAATAGACCTTGTAGAAAAATAACAAATTTGCATGACTTCTTGTCTTTGGGTAAAAAAGTAATTATACTTCTTTATTCTGTAGAAAAAAGTATTGCACAATACTTTTTCCTTTGTTATAGCGATTCGTTTCATAAATGTATGATATGAAGGGCGCAAATTTCCTTTTTGGGAGATTGTGAAAGTGATTACTGAGTATTGTGTTTTTGACACTATGAACTAAATATAATTCAGTTACAATAATACTGTTACAATATGGTGTTAAAAGTTGAAAAACTTGAAATCTGTTAACCACTTGCGAGTTGCGCTTGAACAACAAGAAATGAATACATTTACATAATATTTTTTCACAATATTGACTTAATAAGGATACGAAATTATTAAAAATTGCACAAGAAAAGAATCACTTGAATATATATATATATATATGCATACAATAATGCATATTTAGAGCTCAATATGAAATTTAATTAGTTACAGAAGAGTTGTAGAACTCTGGTTTAATTTTCATTTGAGAGGCGCATTTGTAAAGAACTTGGGCGATAGTTTTAAAAATGTATTAATAAAATTAGACTTCACCATAAAAAATGAACAAACCATCTATCTCTTACGTATTAACGAAGTTTTTGATTTCAAGTTGAACAAAACAAGTAATATACAAATCAAGAATTAAAAGCAATTAACAGGCAATTGTCAATAAAGTGACTGAGATACCTCACATTTCATTAAATCCTAAAACTTGTTTTTACATTAATATATAACGAAGAATACAGATCAAGTTTACATAGCAATGGTAATGAAAGCTTTTGTGTTTTTCTCGTATTATGCAGAACAACAATAAATCCACTATCTCATAGTTTTACAATATTCCTGATATGAAACCTTGAGACTTATCTAATGTTTCAAAGACTCTAAGCCTTTAAAGAACATTTTCTCAGATGAAAAATATTACATTTTTGTTTGTTTTAAGTTTTAGAATTTGTTTATTACGATCATTTTCATGTATAATAGTAGAAGTATTAACTTCATTATTATTCGGTGTTGGGTATTAAAATAAGTGGACTAGCATCTGGCACTCGGTAAAGAATAATTGAACGCCATTAGATTTCTGAGAAGCTGCAAAAAAGCTCTCGGCAGGAACGTGTTTCATCACAGTGCTACCTATGCGGTGAAATAGAAATCTCTTCAGGACGTTTTAAATTCTACTATTCTGCAAGCTGTATATTCGATTTCTCTCAATTGAGAATTCGTTTTAACTTCCATCAACCTTGGTATTCCTTGCCTACAACCAAAAGGATGTACATTGCCCCTCCAAGTAAAATGGAACCGGAAAGGTCACCCAAAGCTGTCAGATATGGAATTGCTGAATTGTCAGGATCAATTTTGTACCGCCACATTGCATGGACGATTAAATGGGCTACGTAGAGAAGAAGCATTACCTGTTTGTGTAAAAATATAAACGAAATAAGTGCCAGTTTAATTTCTAAAAGAAAAGTAGGTTGCTTTAAGAAGAAATATTCGTAGATTCTAACCTGTAGACAGGCAACCAAAAGATAAGAAAAAGCAAAGTGAACAGTGATTGTAGAATATCCATGTTTGAAATAATCAGCTGCAAATATAAACACCATATGACCTGGGATTGACATGCCAATGAGCAGTCTCGCTGTATTTGCTGAAGGCACTAAAACAGTAGATTTTTTTTATTAATAAATGCTTTTTCAATGGGAATTGAAAAATAGATTGCTTGTAAAATAAAAAAAGTATTATTTTTCTTCCTTTTTTTAACGTACCTCCATTAAAAAGTGCTTTCCAGGGTGAAACCCATTGTTTTGTGTGAGGTGGAATTATTCCCAGAAGGGAAGTTTGATGTAACATTGTTGAAATTCTTGAAGCTTGCACTGAAACTAGATTTCCACCAATTCCATTGATGATCGGTTGGAATATCACGAAACCTTTGAGAACATCTACAGCATGGTCCAAAACAAGTCCACCCAGTCTAACAAATTCAAGATTAAAATAAAAAATGCAATTAAAACTAAAATACGAGCTAATACTAACAACAAAATGAATTAATTACCCGCTGATGAACAAAGCTGATATTACTGGTACCCATCCAGAAGTGAGAACTTTTTTTGTGTATTTATTATGAAGGACTATAGAAACCCATATCGGCAAAAGAATTAAGTAACATGCAAGTACGAGATATAAAATCCAAATGTCCGATTTCAACTTAACGAAGAAAACAGATGCAATAGTAGACAAGACACTTATGGAAACAACATCACCAATAGAAGCTGCTAATGGTGTTGCCAAATTATCTGGATTCATTTTGCATCGATGAGACGCCATAATGACAGCAATCATGACAAAATCTGTAAATAAAACTCAGTAAATAATGACTTATTTATTTGGAAATTAACGAAATTAAGTTTAATACGTGACACATGCGGTGATAAAAATCCGATATGGTCGACAAACAGTAAATACAACATTCTGCGTCAGCAAACAGAACAATCAAGATAATCAACATTAATTTTGTTTTTATAAGTTCTCTAATAACTTTTTTTACAGCTCGTCTGCTATTGCGACTTGTTTCACACTCAAAATGATTATTTATAATTGAATTAAAATGACATTTTCTGAAATAAAAGAAAATTGGTTATAATGAAAGAAAGTTACCCAAAATGAAGCAGGAACTTGTTGCAGTGCAAACACTTGCAGCAATCATTAAGAGAGAATGATTCCATGCAAATTTTCCATCTGCCGCTGATACCGAAATTGCAAAAATAGCAACTAATGATGCAGCAACGATTGCTTGAATTTGAACGAGAGCTATATTTCCAACAATCATTTTTATTATCTCTCTACAGGAAGACATGTTGCCTAAATTTGCTTGGGTACTGAGACGAGATGCGAGGCACATGTCCAAATTTCCTTTCAGTCCTAAAAGAGCTGGTACGAGAATAAACAGTTGTGAAATATCCCTGAAGACAGGCCAATTCTGTAAATTCATAAGGATTAGTTTTAACAACGAATCTGATATTGCATTAATTAAATTACTGGTTATGACAATATGAAACTTCCTAATGAATTGAGCAAATGCAAATTTTTACATTCTCATCAGAGAAGGTACTAGATTTTTATAAAATTTGACCCACCAATTTGATAGAATGGACAGATTGGATTCGCCTTGCGTATATTCTTTCAGTATCTAAAATTTGACCCAATGGGGACCAAATTTAGTGACGTTTTTATGACATCGTTACGAAATCCTTACGACAACTTTACGACAACCAATTTCCATGTCGTCAAGGTGTCTTTACGATGTCGGAAGGTCATTGTAACGATATGGACATAGGATGTCGGGAAGTTATCGTAAAGACGTTGTAACGATGTCGTAAAGACGTCGCCAAATTTTGTGCCCACTGGGGAGAAATTTTGGATAAAAATTTAAAAAGATGAAGCATTTTCAAAATTTTTAAGCCCACTTTTTTAAGATTTAAAAATTATATGCACGGTTATTAGCAGTACTAAGAAAGACAAACAATTCATCATGATGCCTCTTTTGAAAAAAAATTACCGGAGTTATAGTATTTAAAAAATTCCAAAAAATAAACGAAAACAAACATTTGAAGTCAAAGAAAACACGATATGAAAATATGTCAGAGAAAGAAAAACGTTGCATTTCTAAAACCGTGCATGGTTATCATAACAAATTTCAAATTTTTCTGTAAAATCAAATATTCGAATTTTTATTGCACAAAAAATAATACAAAATTGCATCTTGCGGCGAAACTGTGCAAGATAAGACAAAATATGAATGCACAAAAATTGTGCACCCAAAAAGCATCTACAAACTTGTTGCGAATAACTTTTTCAATGGACACGTAGTTTTTGGTTAATTCATGAAAAGCAACATAACAAATGAAAAAAAATGTTTTTTTTTTCTTTGAAAAAATAAACAAGCTATAAAAAAATCGATGGACAAATGTTGCTCATTAAAAAAAAGAGTGAATAATTATTCAAATTTGTCATTAATAATTTTTGGATAGGACGAGTAGATTTTCTTTTAATCGTAAGAAATAAGATTCAAAATGAAATTTTTGGAAAAACAACACAAGAGTTGAAAAAAAATGAAAAAATAATAGTTTTTCAACCAAAAAATATCTACAAATTTTTTATAAACTCTTTTTATAAAATTAAAGGGGACACAAGCTACAATAAGATTTTATTTAACAAAATTTCTTGTCTAAATTATATCTACAAATCTGAGAATCACCTTACCCTATGATGCGTATTTTAATTTGAAACGTAAATATAACATTGAAAATAAACAAATTAAATTTTTGTAAAAATCACAAAAGTTGCTATGAAGTGTTCAATAAACGTTTTTTTTCGGATGCGCACTTTTTTAAATTATAAAAATAAGCGAATGGAAAAACTTTTGTTTTAATACAAATGCATATTATGAATTGTAATAATATACATTTACTGAAATGATATACATTTTTCAGGCTATAATATACGTTTGACATAAAAGGTTTGAGCATAATGAAAGAGCTTTAACAAAGGAGAATTCATAATCATCAAAGTACAATTGTCGAAGCGTTGAGATTTGATTTTAAAATGGCTGCGCACACATGTGGGAGAAGTCTAAAGATCGAGCGCGAAGCGCGATGGCGAACAGTCACGCACCTTAGGCGCGGTCAAACTTGGGAGCCGCACGCACAGCGCGCAGATTTTTATTTTAAAGAATGTACTTACTTGAACTTCTGCAAGTACCAGTCCAGCACCAATTGTTCCTATACCAGCAATAAAAAACGGAACAGAAACTTGAAGAGTTGTGTGTTGCCATTTTTCATTTAAGCTACTATGCTTTTTTTCGGGATGACCATCCAGTCCATTTGGAAAAAAGGGGTCAGGGTCAGAGTTCGTTATGGAGGATATTGTTACTATTGAACTACCACTGGATAATGAACCACCTCCTGGACTTGAACTAGATTTTTCCTTTTTGTCATCTTTTGATGTTATTAAACCCGCTAAGAAAGAAATTAATTTCGTTAGATAAGTCATTTTTTTTATCCTTCTTATTAATAATTCACAACGATATTTGATAACACGATTTGTAAACCGCATGCAAAACGGATTTTAATTCCAAATATTTATATCTTTCTTTGATCTTTGGAACGGTTTGGAAATCTCTAATAACTATAGAACTCTAGAAGGGAACATTCTGTTGTGGAACAGATACAAGTCCGATATCAACAGTGCCGTTAAATGACAATTAACTGTGTCAAATGATTAATGGCACCTTTGTTCAAAATGCTGCATTAAGAATGAACGAATTTTTCAAAGTCGAAATAAAAATAATAGGTGTAATTAATAATAGAATTAATAGCAATATCATTAAAAAAAGAACTTATCAATATTTTCTTGGAAGTATTGAAGTCTAAGCCCACTTTAGGTAGTTTGAAAAATCTTTATTTACAACTTGCATATCTGTGACAGTATTTGCAAAACTCTTTCAGAGGACTTCACAGGAAAACCCGATTTACAATAGATTAAGATCTTGGACGTCATTATAAATTTTAATTGCTTTCTGTGGCGAAATGTTTCACAAGGTTTAATACAAGAGAGTATCTCTATAAATTTTGAACAATTTTCTCAAGTTTCAATTCTTGGTAATTACTTGTGACCTTGGATTCTTTTCTTTACCCGTATATTAACTTTTAAATTTCCTAATTTTGGTCTCACCTGCTACTTTTTGAACGATGGCATTGTCCGCTATGATGTTATCATTCGGGACATTTATCTTCACAGAATCAACATCGGCGTTGAATCCCGTAAACGTCACTCCGGAGTTTTCCTTTCCAGAAGTCATTTCAACAAATGGTTTGAAGACAAGGTTTTGAATTCGGTTTTCCGCGTTTATTCCATCTACTTGTTTTCCGTTAAAAATTAGCTGATCATCGCCTTCCGATTCTGTGACGTTAAGTAACGTAGGCTCAATCGCCAAGGCCGGAAAAACGACCATGTCTGAAAAGAGAAGAGCGTTGATTATTGTATAGCGGCACGTAATAATCCGGACGCCAACTCTTTTCGTGCCATGATTTTATTTCTTATTTTTAATTAACTTAGGGCATTATCAATTATAAAAAGCTAAAAGTACACGATTGCACCATAGACTTTCAATCAGACTCCCACGTTACACTTTAGTTTCTTGTCAGATTCTTTCTTCATTGTTTGATACATTAATGCAATCAGTAATTTATGGAAAAACAAAATATTGCGAAAGCAGTGTTCTAGAAAACAAGAAATTTCGCAACATTTTTCAATTCATTGTTCGAAGAGCCAACTGTGGCATCGATTGTCAGACAGGAGGATGATAAGAATCGTGAAATAATTTCAGAGATTCAGCGAACATTCGATCTCGCTCAGACTCGTCCAAGACTCCTTTAGTCATAAAAAAGGTATTTCAAGCTAATTTTATCAAAGGAGTTATCATATTTGAAAAAAAAATGTTTGCATAATTAATATATGTGGAATTTTTTTATTCAATGTGATGAAAGTTTATAAGAAAAGAATTAAAATTTACTATTAGAGGTTTTATCGGCTAGTGTAGTAATAATTATAATCACCCAATAAGAAAATTTATTGAGTAATTAAAGATACGTCATTACTTTGAGGCGCGAAGTAAAAGTCTTATTAGAGAGAGTAGTGGGTGTTTGATTCTTGTTGCAATAATAGAGAGATTCATGCTTATACAGAAGCAGTAGAATCTTAGATTAGAAATCTATCAGATCTATGGACATTCTTTCAATTAAGTTCGAGATTATGCTTGGAATACAATTGGCGTAAAATTAATGACAAATCTAATGAACATATTGAAAGTAACTGGACTTAATACATAGGTGTTAAACGATCGTGAATCAATTACATATGTCAATGATGATTTTGATTACCTTACTCTCTGCAGAGGGAAGGTTCGGTCATACGTCCTCAGCAGGAAATTTAGTGCAGGATCAATCTGTGATAATTTGTTGTCCGATCTTCCTAATTCCGTCAGCCTTAATCTGTAGGAACTGAAAAAGATTAAATAATATAAAATTAAATCAATATTTTATAGATTAATCAATAACAGTTTCTTTAATAGAGGCTAGATTCTGTGAAAAAAATATTTCTGAAGAAGTACAAAGGATCTTTTTTATTCTACTGGAAAGACATAAATTTCTATAGTTTTTTTACTATTAATAAATTTTTCAAGTCATGATGATAGCTTGAGATCTATATGTTTCGATGCAAGGACTTAAGGCTTATATGTGTTTTGATACACGATAGTTTGATAGTCGATTTTTCGTCATGCTAGAAAAATTTTATTACATAACTAACCTACTTACTTGTATAATTCTTAAAAAAAAAGATAACTCTTTTTGAGATTTTCTTCTGGATTTTCTTTTAAGTTCTAAATAAATTTAAATCAAAAATTTATTTTTGATAATTGATTCTTTGATATTTGTTTGATTATGTTTTGAAGAAATAATTTGAAGAGTAGTAATATAACATGCTTGAGAGTAGACTTACAAATCTAATCGAACAATCCTATAATTTGTATCATTTAAAAATCTGATTTATTAGGACACTTTTTACGTCGTTATTGATGTAAAATAAAACTTGTAATCTGAATAAATTCTCTCACGTAACATAACCAATCATGTTTAAAAAATGTCATCAATTTCAGGAGGACTGATGATCATTTTATCAAATCTTATAGATCAAATCATGATCAAATTAAAGGTCAAATTCTACGATTAATCATTGTCAATCTCTTGAATCATTCACATAAAATTGAAAAAATTAAATTCCACGAAAAATTTTGGAATTCAAAATCACAGCCTTGAAAGATGTCGTAAAGAAGATTAGGATTCAAATACTCTTATCTTAGGAAAAATTTCAATTAACAGCATTATCAATTGACGTACGTGTGAGGAGTATGAAGGTTTAAAACCTTATCTTTCTTTTTATGATGTTAAATAAACATTGTGGGATGTAATATGAAATTTCGTTACATCTAACACATTAAATCAAACATTGGAGTTGAGTAAATATAGCTAGAAAAATTCCATAAAAATTAGACTCAAATTATTGTTTGTTTCTTATTTATTATTAACGGTTGAAAAAATGTTTCTTTTTATAACGAATATAAGCATTATTTTCCTTGAAACTTTACAATTATTTCTACTGTTGGTTACGGTTGATTGTATAAAAACGGAACTAAATAAAACCAAGAGCAGATGGATGAGGATGTAAAAAGCTCTGGCGACAAAGGTCAAGTGTAAAATGTAAGAGCACTGAGATTAAAGCAATATTATACTAGAATATTTTATAAAGTTTGATTAATTTCTCTTTAAAGAAAAGAGAAAAATATATTGCGGAAAAATGGAATTATAATAAATTCCTGCATCTATTAAAATATTTAAGGATCCAAGAATTATACACAGTAAAAGAGAAATAATTAAAAATTTTAAATCATAAATTCAGTTTTGGAATCTAAGCATTCGTTATATCCTACATTTCAGCATTCTTTTTACTGTGTAAAATTGTAACGCTCCAAATTTGGCTGACTTTAAAGTTTAAAATCAGCAAAAAATTTGTCTTAATTTATGATGTCAATGTTTTAATTTTAGAATTGAACAATGTTCTTTGAAATGCAGATCAATTTTAATTGAGTACAGGTAAAATTTTCCTTCTTTAGGTTCACTTATCAAATAATTATCGGCAAAATTTTGAAGGAATAATAATTTCCAGTATATTGAATGCATTTGAATACATTTTAAGTAAATCGTTATAATTTATTAAAAATAAAACAGGTTACCTACTTAAAAAAATACAATAAAACTTAATTTCATTAAATCAAAAAAAAAAGATTTATTGCAGTGAGTTTTTTAATCCCGTACGATTCAGAAAATATCATTAGGTTTTTAAAAGCTAAACAAATTGCAACGCTTTTGATGTATTTTAAATTGTTTTAAGGGGTTTCTAATTATTTTAAGTGATTTTAATACTTTTTTTCGAGAGATTTTTAGGAAATTAAAAGGATTTCAACGGATGTTCGCCAATTTAAGAAATTACCAGGAATATCATGGGATTTCAAGAGTTTAAAAAATGTTTCAAGCGGTTTCAAATCATTTCTGAAAGCTACTTGAGGAATTGTAAACATTTCAAAAACTTTCACAAAATAACTGTGAATTTTAGTGGTCGAAGAAGACTTCATCAATAGATTTTAAAGAGATTTTAAAGGGTTGAAACAAATTTCAATTTAAAAAGTGTTATCAATATCAATGGTTTCAAAAATATTTTAGAGCATATCAGGACATTCTAAAAAGTTTTTTGTTTAAAAATGTGAGTTACGAAAGAACTAATATAGCACCATTCGATGCTACAGGAAAAATTGCATGGATTCCATGTGTTGGACAATTGTTTACTCAACCCTATTTGTTATGTAGTATAATAAAATGCGCAAGCGGAGGTCGTACGATGTAATTGTTTATTTATACTAAATAGAAAATATGGTTAAGGAAAAAAATGTATAACATATGGTGTCTACTTAATTTTTTCCTTAGAATCAAATGGTGGTATTGATTTTCGTAATTTATATTTTGAAACAAATTGATCATTCTGAAATTATTTAAAATGTCGAAATTTTAAATACTTATTGATGAAAAATCATCTTTCAATCAAATGTTTTTATCCACATATATATTTTTTCTGCAATGCCTACTTTAGCGTGTCCAAAATGATTTATAACGTTACAAGTTGTTTATAGGTTTTCAAATTCTGATCAGTTTTTGTTAGTAGTAACGTTCTAATAATAAATTACAACAATTTTTAAACAAAATATTTGATTCTACAATCAATTTATATATTAAAAAATTCGCTTTAATAAAGAGTTTATAACAGTTAACGTATGCATTCAATTAATTAATTATGTTCTTCAAGTATATCTTCAATAATTCTAATCAATAGCGACTTTATTAAAGCAATTGAATTAGATGAAAAAATCATGCTCTCAAAATTGATAATCTTGACACTATAATTGTTTGTATATAGTTACACATTAAATTAATATGGCAAATAGAAGAGTTTGAGGACGTCACAAATTTTATTCTGAGAATTTTCAAAAAAGAGACTTCAAAATCAATTAAGAAATTTTGTAAGGTTATTTTCTCGGATAAAACATTCTTTAACAGCTCAAGTTTCCAATTGAACCGCTGGCGATCAAAAGGGGATACGCCCGAAACGCCATCGTTCTAGTTAACCCCTGGGTCATACTTTTTTCAGGTAAAATTTTAATTTTTTAATAACATATCCTACTAGGAAATGGAATTGCGCATATGTTTAGTCCTATAAAGAAATGTAATGACTTTATTAGTTTTAGAAATAATCAAGAAAATGTAACTTTTTTCTGCAATCGCAAAATACGATTTTTGTGTGTTAAACTCGCCATAAGTTTAACAATAATAGGAATTTTGTGATACAAATTTAAAAAAATATGCACCATCATATAAAGAAACTAACTGTATTTATAGAATTTCAATTAATTGTTACTGAAAATTCATAACGACTTTTATTCTTCTCATGGCTTAAATTCAATATTGAAAGTTTGAAACTTTTCGGGAGTCAAGCGAATTTTCAGAAAATTAAAATTAACGATCACCTAAAATTTTGGTAGGATTCAGGGAAGTCTTCTGAAAAATATCAGGAAATTAAGTTTTATAGTTTTAAAATCACAATTTATTTAGGATCTCAGCGCTGTCACGTACGCGTGCTTGACTTTCCAATGACTTTAAAACTATAAAACATAATTGACTGTTATTTTTCAAAAAGCTTCCTTGGATCCCAAAAAAGTGTTTCTTTTAATTTTCTGAGAATTCGTTCGACTCCTGAAGCGTTTGAAACTTTCAATATCTAATTTACGTCATGAGAAGAATAAAAAACGTTAAACATTTTTGGTGATGATTCATTGAAATACTATCAATACTATTAGTTTCGTTATATGATGGTGCATATTTTCTGGAATTTGTATTACAAAATTCCTATTATTGTAGAACTAATCGCGAGTTGAACACAACAAATTCGTATTTTGCAATTACACATAAAAGTAACATTTTCTTGATTATTTCGAAAACTAATAAGGTCGACACATTTATTTATAGAACTAAAAATATGCCCAATAAAATTTACTATTGGGATATGTTATCAAAAAATTAAAATTTGACCTGAAAAAAATAAGAGCTAGGGTCAAACTAAAACGACGGCGTTTCGGCTATATCCCCTTTTGATCGTCAGCGGTTCAATTGTCAGACAATTTTTCTACGGCTGCAATAGTTCAAGAAATTGTTTTAAAGAATACATTTTTAAACAAATAATTATATTTGAGGATGATTAACTTATTTTAAAAATTGGAAACAGTAAAGTCCTAGAAAAAATTTTCCCCCAAAAAAATAAACATAGATTTATCAAAAAACAATCATTTTTTAAAAATTGGCAAAAAGGGACAAAAAGAAAAAATCAATTATAAAAACTGTTGTTGAAATAATTAGTTTTTATAAGGTTTAAACTTTTTCCATAGCAAATTATGTCTTTTCTTTCATAAGATATGGCTGATAATATCATTTCAATTCTCAAAATCGTAGAAAAGTTATGTGATTTTATTTATGCCATTCATTGTATTGGTAAATCGAGGTCGATTTTTTCACGATAGCTTTGTTTGATACAATAGAGGATTTCTTACCAATGCTTATCTCTTGATTCCAATATGGTTGATAATAATGTAAAAATTATCGAAGTGTGTAAATTGCTTTCGATCTTTGCTTATCATCTCCGTCAAATTAAGTCTGATCAACAACAGCTTGAGATTAATGAACGTGTGATTTGCACGTACATTCTTTATTGAAGAGTATTTTCTTAACTGAGCACAATCGGTTTGCGGATGTTGTTCATACAGTAATAAAAGTGTTACTAAACTAATGCGCACCTCAACAATGACCAACTGACCATTGTCGTCAAAGAAGTTTTTGACGTATGAGTGTCTTGACAACATCACTCGAAAATAGTCATTACACTATAACTATTCAGTTTAAATTGAAAGTTATTTGAAAACTAAATTAGTAGTTAGCTCTCTGCAAACCAGCACGATAATTAAATCTACTGCTTTCATTCATGCATATCGAAATCGATGAATAAATTCATGATTCTTTTAAATTATATTTTTCATTAAATGTCACAAAAGCAGATTAACATTTTACGGACATTTAGAAAATTGCTTTTTTTAAATTTATTGATTTTGCTCTGTAGTGATTGCTAGAAAGATTTATTTCGAGAATTCGACATGACAGTTTCATTTGAGAATACTACATATATATTATGAAATTTTCAACATTTTGAGAAATTTTAAATGATAGGGTTTCAGTTATAAAATGTGTCATTTTGATACTAAAAATTTGATGATTATAAAAACTGGCCAATCTTTGAACGCTTCAAATTAACAGGTTTCAAAATAAAAATACATAAACTTTCAGACAAGTTTCAAATTGTTCAAACCTATGGAGTCTCGGAAATAAATATTTGAGTTTTAAAAATTACAGTCGAAAATTTGGAATAAAATAAAAATTAGTTAATGACTTTTTTATTTCAAGCGGAAGATTAAAAATCCTATTATTCTCAGGAAGTAAGGCTTAGAATTATTGTGATATCTGTTTTTTGTTTTTCGTTTCCACTGTGCATAACTTCGCAATACAGAACCTTATTTTTGCAAACGTATATTTTAAGAATCAGTAAAAGTTTTTTAACTGGCACACTATCTAAGAAAATAAAAAATATTTCTTCTCGAAAGTTGTTTTTTAAGAAAGGGCGAATGAAAGTAAAAAGTTAAAATCTCATTAATCAAACACAGAAAAACGCTGGTGTTAAATTTGTTGCAGCTCAAATTTCATTGGGCTCCCAATGATCATTTGAGAGAGTTTTAAAGTCTCAAATGTATTCCTCTGAAGGTAGGTGCCCATGTGTGCATCTAGGGGAAAGTATCATTTGGAGACTGAATTTTGGCTCAGGCAGAATTGTGGAGTTCTGAACCGCGCTGTCAGCCACCTGAATACCTGTCAAAGCAACTATTCGCTTTGCGATATTAGCCTAAATAATTGTTAACAAGGAAACCAATTGAAACAATATTTACCTAATTTTCAAATTTCTTTCATTTAATTGGGCGTACCAATCACTTAGAATAAAATTATAACTTCCTAATACAACTTCCAAAAGTTAGGTTAGTCATGCCCGTCGACATTTAAACTAAAGCCGGGATGTATAGAAAAAGTCATGACCGTCTACATATACAATAAGGTATTTTCACTCCAATCACTAGCTCACTTCACTTCGTTGAATACTGAGGGGATAACAATTGACCAAATGCATGGGAATCGGTTAAATTTTGCTCTTTTTTTCTAATATCTTCGTAGAAAGTAATTTTTCTGTATAAGTGTAATTGAAAAATAGTTTTTCTTTTTTACGGACTATTTAATGCAATAATGAAATGATAATAATTTTCATTCATGCGTGCATTGGGGCTGAGCGCTGGTTGTCTACCCTTTGAAGCGCAATTCAAAATTACATTGAAAAACAATTCTTGTAATTTGAATAAATAATTATTAAAATATAAACAATAATGTATACAAATTGTGTAACTTTTGATTTCAGGCAAGAAAAATATAACACATATATTATATAAATAACAGTTTCTTTTCATTGCATTCCAAAGACCAACTTATATTTTACAAAACAGTTAATTCGAAAAGAAATTTCTTGGAAAAGTGATTGAAAATAATTAATTATAAGTTTTTAATCGAAAAAATTCTCAGCTGAAATTATTTTTAGAAAAATTCAAATATTATCATTATTAAATTCTACAATTAACTTCTATATATCAAGCTGCAGAAACATTATATGGTATTTCAACAAATGCATCTATTACAAAGTGTTTTGTGAACTATAAGTCAGTTTTTGGAGTTCAATGAAAATAAACTATTATTTATAAAATATGTGTTATACACTTTTTTCTTGTCTGAAGTCAAAATTTACACAATTTGAATACATTCTTGTGCATAATTTAATAATTATTTATTTAAATTACAAGAATTGTTTTTTTCTTTAATTTAATTTTGAATCGCGCACCAAGTGTGGCCGACCAGCGTTCAGCCCTAACGCAAGCGCAGTAGCTCAGGCTGCCAACAGTGAAATGAATCGTATAAAAATTTGAAGCTGGAATAACTTGCATTCACTGTCAATCATTTATATGATCAGCTTGAAGTTATGAGAAATTTTTTTAGAGTTTAAAAGAACAGTTCAAATTGATAAACATTTACAAAGCACGAATTCACAAAGGTGCAAAGCCTTGTATTACTAATATTGGTATAATTGACAGACAATAAAAGCGGGGATAAAAGAAATCTTTTATTTGTCGAGAGGCGAAGATAAAGAAGTTCATTGCTCGAAATATTCCACGTTGGCGGTCATCAATTTCGAGATGATTACTAGTTTCTCAATGTCGTTGAATCTTTTTAATGGAAGTAGATTATGATAAGATCAGTAACTTTACACCTATGCAAAATCAGCGGAGAATTTTTATTTGTCGGATCATGGTATTGCAGACGATCAGGCAGACATCATAAAACCACACGTGTCTCTCATATTCCATGTGTTTGCTTTCATATAGATAGAATATTAAATTACGACCGTACACGGATTTTTTAAATTGCATCCAAATTACTTTTGGAATCACAAAGCGTAAAAATCTTCTTCGAACATATCGTTATATAAATATTGTCCCACTGTTCATTGCAATAAGTCCATGAATGTCATGTTCCTTATGTTTGAATCTTTACGCGGAAAAAATTCAGCGAAGAGGAAT
Organism: Belonocnema kinseyi; assembly: GCF_010883055.1. NCBI lineage: Eukaryota > Metazoa > Arthropoda > Insecta > Hymenoptera > Cynipidae > Belonocnema > Belonocnema kinseyi. The sequence goes on along the minus strand of NC_046662.1, from coordinate 80,453,558 downwards.
TTTTGGTTAAAATAACCAAACGGATTCGATGCAAAGGCAGCGGGACTTGAGAATCATGACAACGTATTTCGAAAATTAATATTCTAATAATAGTGAACTTTATATTTCTTTGAAACCGTTTCTTGGCGGAAAAAGTGTAAATAGCTGCACTATTCTAAAATCTAAAAATCATTTTGGTGTTTGTGTCAGTTGCTTCTCAATTTATAGAAATAATACATATTTGAAAAAAAGCGGATCGAAAATAGCAGATTTATTTAGATTGGAGTGGAGTCATTCTTAAAGTTTTCCTGCATATTTGATAATCTTGAACACAAATTTAAAAAAAAATCATATCTCGAGACTTTCGAGTAACAGATTGAAAAAAATACGTGTTGATTGTTTTCGAGTACAAGCAAAAAAATGTTTTGTACAGAAAAAAAAGAAATATATATATATTCGGTTTTGATTCCTCTAGAATCAAACTGAAGGGCCTAAGACAAAGCCACCGAACGCGTCCTCGAATTGCGGATAGAGGGTCCCTGTACCATGGGTTTCTGCTGAATATGGTTACAAAAATGAATAGGTAATCGCTGACCACCAGGGGTGGTCCCGAAGGAATTAACCCCCAAACGGAGGTGTGAAAACCGTGCCGAAAGCGGAATGGCACCTGGGTGAGGTGTCAACTATCTAGTTGTTCAACTCACGCGGGAACGACCTACATTCAAAGGCACAATGCGGCACTAAGAGTTCTTTATTACCATCTCTGTCACTCTTACGGCATTAACCTTAATATCGCTCCTCTAAATGCTCCTAGGGAAATCGAGTCAATTGTCGAGAATGGGAAGTGCCGTATATACTGGAACTTGATATTCTCGACAATTGTTTCTGTTGCTCACTCGAGACCTGACATGGTTCTTCTTGACAGTACGCGTCCCGCATTCAGTGTGTGACTACATCACATCTGGTCGGAATTTTACCGCCAAGGTTCGAAAGTTCGCGCGCGAACTGCGGACCCGTTATCACACACTTAAAAAGTCAAAGCTGCTGACCATCAGGCAGCATATTGTTGAGAGAGTACGGATACTATCTGAAGCTAAGAGAAGTCTAGAGCGAAGGGAGAGATGGGTCAGAGAAAATCAACAGTTTCTCTCTGACCCATCTTGACTCTTCCAAGACCCTCCAGTTACTGTCGACGACCCGCCCAAACCAGAGGAGGTCGAAGTATTTTGGAGAAAATTCTACAAAATGCAGCATAGACTGGACGAAGACTCAGATAACATAAATAGCTTCAAGGAGCTGTGTAATGCCCTCATAACACCTGATAAAGAATGCCCACCCATCACTATCAAGGAGGTGAAAAAAGGATTAAGAGGGATGAAGAACTATTCCGACCCGGGACCAGATGGTATCAAAACCTTCTGGTGGAAGAAGTTTCCTTCAACCCATTAGCATTTGGCCCGTATTTTCACCTCATATCTAAAGTCGGAAGAGCCAATTCTGGAATGGTTGGTGAAAGGGCGCACAATACTCCTGCTGAAAATAGGCAACTTAGCTGACTCGAAGAATTACAGACCAATCACTTCTCTGAACACACTGTATAAGATATTCACAGCTATCCTAAATGATAGGATTGTTCGGGCAATTGAACCTGTGTGGCAAGAAATATATGAATAACGTGGCTCCAAGAAAGATATAGCAGGATGTCGGTGATCTATCGATGGCCTGGAGTGATTACCGGAAAGCTTTCGATTCGGCCTCCCATAGACTTATCATCTGTCTTTCGGAAAGCTTAACGGTTCAGCCGCAAATCATGAGGTGCATAGAGAGATTGATGCCGCTTCGGAAAACCAGATTTACTATCTCATCTGGAAAAAATCGTGTGATAACTATCAAGGTCACCTTTCAGAGAGGTCACCTTTCAATTTTTCAGGGCGACACCATGAGCCCACTCCTATTTTGCCTCACATTATTACCACTATCTCTAGCTCTTCGCCATTCCGACTGCTACTTTTGCGGCAAACCTGTAGATCGAAAGTACAAGATCACTCATGTATTTTACATGGACGATCTTAAGATCAATGCTAAAAGCAAAGAGCAGCGACATCTAGCTCTAGGGATTGTCGAACGATATACTAAGGAAATATGAATGGAACTTGGGTTAAACAAATGCGCCAAGGTTTATTCAAAGCGAGGAAAACTTAATGGCATCCCTGAAGACCCTGAGCTCGTCGATAGAAGCGCTATGCGTCACCTTTGCGCTGCAGCGACTTACACGTACCTGGGCGTGCCACAGAGTCGCATTCAGGATGTGACATATATAAAGGATACTCTCCGAAGCAGATACAAACATCTCATCCGGCATATTTGGTCTTCCGAACTGTCGGCGAGGAAAAAAGTATCTGCAACGAACACGTTTGCTGTCCCGGTAGTACTCTATTCATCAGAGTGGTACCGTGGACGAAGAACGAGCTCAAATCCCTTGATATCGGGACACGAAAGGTTATGCACATGAAAAAAAGCATGCATCAACAGACTCTACATCTCACGCCGTTAAGGTGGTCGCGGAATATTGCATTTCGAATGTCTTAACAACAGGATCATTCTGGGTACAGCACATGGAGTCGCAAATGAAAGAAACCCTCGTCTTAAAATGGCCCGAAAGCACAAGGAAGTGGGCAAAGGAGCGTTTCTGTACAAAGCAACACAGGAGGCTGCCGAAACACTCGGACTTAACTTCAGTATTAGGGCTGAGTACTCACATCTCGAGTATTCACTTCTGAAAGCCCGGACTAAGAAAGCATAAGAGAAAAACTTCCGTGAACAGCTCCTCGAAAAGAGGATGCACAGCATCTTTCACAGAAATGTGGAGGATCAGTCCATGTCTTGTGAGCTAACTTTTGCTTTCCTTAAATCACCCGGATTGAAGTCTGGCACGGAGGGTTTAATTTTGGCATGTCAAGACGGTGTCATTTCCACATACCGTCGTCACATTTTGAGCCAAGACATTCCCGAAGATAGTTGCAGGGCGTGCCATGCACGAACCTTAATATCGCTCCTCTAAATGCTCCTAGGGAAATCGAGTCAATTGTCGAGAATGATAAGTGCTGCATTTACTGGAACTTTATATTCTCGAAAATTGTTTCTGTTACACACTCGAGGCCTGACATGTTTCTTCTTAAAGTCAAGAAGCGAGCCATGTTCGTTATCGATTTTGCGGCGCCAGCTGACAAAAACATCATAGCCAAGGAGAAGGAAAAGAAAAACAGGTATAGAGACCTCATCAGGAAGTTGCGACGATTGTATCCGGAATATTCTGTCAAACTAATCGTCCTTATCATCGGCGCTCTTGGAGATGTCAAGCTTTCACTGGTTAGTAGCCTGAAAAGCATCCCTGGGTGTGAAGAATATATGCTAAAACACTTGCGGGAAAAATGCAGAAGGCGGTCTTTCTTGGGTCGCTCCGTGTCCTCAGGGTGCACGAGATTTTTGCCGGATCGTCGTATTGATTCCGTTACAGACTGTAACCACCTATCTCACGGTCGTGAGACGTGGTTGTGGCTGACATTTTACCGCGATTTCGCTGGGATCGGGTGCAGTTTTTCAGATTAGCACCCGCTCCCGGCGATCTTGATTTTATTAAAAATAAAAAATAAATCTTTTTTTCGATTCTTCTTTTCATGTTCAGAGTTTTTTAGAAACAGTTAGTTAAATGAAAAATTGCACGTAACAGTAAACATGTAACATAAAGCGCTTAATTTTGTTAGATCTACGTGCCCCATTTTAGACATTCAGGAGGCATGTTTCAGTTCAAAAAAGACAAGTTCTTATTTTTTTTAATGTTTTCATCAATGGCGATAATAATCTGCTGGTATAGATTAGTTTTCAATATTTTCGTTTCCGTTTTAGATGCCATAGGATTTGAGAATAAATAAAAATAGTATTTTTCTGGGAAAATAGTTTTGTAAGCAATATTATGTCTTATCTAAAAAATAAGTGGAACGACATTCTCGAAAAACTCTGACTCATTGTTGTTGTCTACCCGAGTGGTTGCATACTACGCGAATACGGCTTTATGTGACTGTTTTCAATCTTTTCTTATCAATTTTATGGAATTTTGTGAATTGCCATTTTCAAATAATGAATTTTAATTCGAGAAATTTATTTCTGAAAGGGAACATTCAAACTGTACATTATTCGTCAATAAGAATGAAATTCGGTTTAAAACTTTTTTTACCATATGTTTCAAAAACATGTAAAGGATTCACAGCCCCTTCATAAAATTTATTTCTGAATTTTTCTAAATATTATTGATAAAAAGAAACGTTTAATTGTAAATGCTTTTTATTATTAGTCAATAATTCTTTTCTTAAAATTTTGATGGCACACTACAATTTCGTAAACTTTGTCATACTTTTAAAGCGATAATAAATATGAAATTGTGAATAAAAATGTAGAATATCTTAGTCATCATTTAAGCTTTGATTTTAAAACTTTGAATTAATTGAAGAGATATTTCAAAGTTATTAAAAAATTCAAAAACAAATTAAAATTTAAAATTTTATTGCACTAAATGTAGATTTTAGAAGATTTCAAACAACATTTTACTTCAAAGTTAAAAAAATATATTTTCAGAAAAATTCCAATCATTTTCTGATATATTTAGACATTTTCAAAAAATTTCGAAAATAATCAAATATTTGAAAAGATATAAGAAAACTTAAAATAAAATATAGCAAAATCTTGAAGTTTTAAACGATTTCAAAAGATGACAATACCAATTTTTTACGATTCCTGCAAATATTGAGTCATTCTTTACTTAAGAAATTAATTTTAGGAATATATTTAAATAGATTTTAAAACATTATAAAAAGTTTACAAAATTGTGTAAAAAACTAATCCAGAAGATTTAAAAAAATTGTTGGATATTTTGAAATATTTACCCTGGAAAAATTATATTTATATAAATTCAAAGCAAATAAGCTTAAAAAATAAATATTCACTCGAAATTTTTATTTTGTAATAAACATAATTTTTCTCTTCAAAGAATAATTTGTTCAAAATTGTTTTTATTTCATGCATAACGGAACTTTACGTTTCGGCACTCACACAGTCCGAAAATTATAAAATGTTATCAGTGGCTGTATGTCTATATGTCTCTCCGTATGGTTACCTGAATGTTGTAGCCACTTTAACTTTTCAAGCATTTGTCCATTCGAGTGAGCCTTTGCTACACTTATTGAGGGTTCCAAAATGAAGGTCAAGTTTATTAACCAAACATTTCGAAACAAAATCAAAAAATTTAAAGCATTATCAATATTTAATTTTTTTCTTCAAATTGCAGAAATTTGTTTTAAAGTTTCTTATAGATGGGTGTTAGATCATTTTCAAAAAAATGCTCTTATTATTTTTAAGAGATTCGTAAGTTTATAGCGTACTTTTTATTAGATTTTCACAAAATTTACGAATTATCTTGATAAACTTATTCAATTCAACAAAAATTTAAAAAGTTCTGAATTAAATAATCAATGTTTAGTTGTCTTAGAAATGAAGTTCGAACGAACGGAATCAATGCCTACGGCTGAATGTCTCTATTTATTCAATTAAAAAAAATTGTGTTGTTTTATTAACATTATATTGAAAAATATACCTAATTCTCATAGGCTGTTCAATTTTGTCTACGCAGCGTTTTAGTGTTCAAAGCGAATTGACTTCATAACCTAATTATCGAGCGCGAGAGTCAAAATGACAATGTAATCGTCAAAACCGCAGGTGTTTTGAGAACCTTCTTTAAAAATAAATTTATAAATAAAATTTTCGTTTCAATTTATAACTTTAATTCCTCAAAAAGTGAAATCAAACCTTTCGATTCAAGTTACAATATTTATGATATTTGGAAAAATGTAGTTGAAGTGTAGACATTAAACGTAAGAAAATTATATTTGATTAAAAATTTATTTCTTTTTTGATTGAGGACTCAATTACTTCGTTAAAAATTCGTCTTTTGTAATCAAAATAAATTTTTTTCAGTTTTAACATCAACTGTAAGATTTTTTGTTGAGAATTCATGTTTTTTTGTTTGTTAAAAATTAAACTACTTTGTTAAGAAGACCTTTTTTTAGTTGATAATTCATAATTTTGGTAGACAATTCGTCTTTTTCTGGTAAAAAAATTAATCTTCATTATTTTTTTGTTAAAAACACATTTCGTTAAACATTAATCATTATTAATAAATGCAACTGTTTTTTAATAAAAAATACATTCTTTTTGTATTGAAATGTCAACTATTAAATTTTTCTTTTGAGAATTTATCTTTTTTGTTTGAAAATTTACCTTTCTGGTTAAAGATGAACTTTTTTGTTAAAATTGTGATTTGACATATTTTAAAATTACAATAACCTTTTTGAATTTTCTCAAGAATTTCAGAAAAGTTGTATTTATATAAACCTTACAAACAATTAAACAAATAAAACGGAAAAAATAGTGATTAGAAATTTTTATTTTATATTCTAAATTATTTTTCCTCTCAAATAGAGAAACTAAATCTATTCGCGCGTTGCGCACAATTGACGTTGCTAGATCTATCTTTAAAAAGTGGCGTAACAAAGTATCTCAAAACTCTTGCACTTATTGTTGTTAAAACCCTGATTGGGTTTTAAATAACTTGACATTGATACATTTATTATAATTCAAATTCAAATCCGCGACACAGAAGAAAGCTGGGCTCATGTTGAATCAAATTTTGAACTATAATTGGAACGCAGCACTCTTTAGTCAAAAAGGACTTAAATTTATGATTGTTATGGTGAAAAAATATTTCATGATTCTGAGAAATACATATTTCAAATTATTATATACTTTGATAAGAGAGTGAAACTTAATTCAATTGAAAAAAATGAATTGTATATTGCCGTCAATTATTTAATGCCGAGGACTTGATCATTCAAATTTTTTATGTACATCAGATATTAGGATTTCAAATTTATTCCTAAATTTTAAAAGATTTCAGAAGATACAATTGGGTTTTGAAAAGCTTCAAAGTATTATAACGTTTCCGAAATATTTGTATGGATTTTTTATTATTTCAAGCGATTTCAACAGATTTCAAGGGATTATGAGTAATTTAAAAGGATTTCAAGGGATTTTAGACCAATTTAACATATTGTAAAAAATGTCATGGCATTTCATGCAATTTTAAATCCTTTATAGGGACTGTAAAAATTTCAAAGACCTTCAGGCAGTATTTCTGAACTTAAACCGGTTTACGAAGATTTGAAAGAATTTTTAGGAACTTCAAAGCCTTTCAAAAGATTTTGGAGATTCTCAAAGTATTTCAACCTATTTCAAGAAATTTCACATCACTTACAAAAGGATTGTAACTAACTTTAAAACATTTCGACAGATTTCACATAGATTTCATAATACTTTGAAGTGATTCAAATTTTTTTCAATAAATTTTCAATAATCCTTTAAGATTTCATGGTCTATGAAAATATTTAAAGGTATTTCACATGATTTGCATGGATTTTAATTAATTTAAGAATATTTCAAGGGAATTTTAGAAATTTGAAGGATTTTGTCAAAGTTTTCAATGGATTTTAAGAGATTTCAAGAGATGTATAGAGACTTCAAAGTATTTTAAAAGATTTGAAGGATGTTTGAAGCATTTAAAAATATTTAAGAGGATTTCAAAATATTTAAAAATATTTCAATAAGATTTTAAGGATATCAAGTAATTTAAAGAGTTTTAAAAATATATAAGGCATATCAAATGATTTCATGGGACTTATTCGGCTTTCAAATATTTTCAATTGTGATTACGATTAATTAATCGTCATTTTCATAAATTTTGAACGGTGTACGGCAATTAAATAATGTCGCGCCTATTAGCGCGCGTGTTTGTTAACTGATCATAGTAAATATCCTAGAGTAGAAGTTTTTTAAAAATCAAATATGATAAAATTATAACTTTGTGTATTCTTCTATTCTCGAAAATAGCTGCCTGAAAAAGTTTTTTTCCATGAAATGTTTCAATCTGATATTGACTCAACTATTCATGATGTTGACGGGAAATCCCGTCAATTAACAAATTCACAAATTTGAGGTTTTATTTGTTGTTTGGTAGCAGAATCTGAATTGGATAATTCCACAGGAGACTATCATTAGGCAGTTATTTTTATCCTTAATTAGACTTTTATATATGTATTTGAGTAACTAAAATTAATCTCCTGAATCATATTGATCAAATCAATGCTATCTGTTTTTCTTAATATTTTTACGAATTTTAATCTTTCTGGCGCGCCTGGATATAAATTATTACATAACTTTCTCATAATTTTCAGGTTATTATTCAAAACATTAAATTTTTATTATAGGTTTTTTTTTTGAGTAAAAGTTCCATTTTCGATATATACTGAAGTTCGATCATGGAAAACTGTTATGATATCAAGTTCAATCTAGGAAATCAGAAACGCAATTGCTTTTCATTTCCCTCTATTTTCAAACTATATAAACATGGCTATTTTTACAAATAAAAGTGACGCAATGCCAATAAATGCTCGTGATTTACTCAATTGGGATTAATTTGTTGTGATGTTCAAAAATTGACATGTATTTTTTTTCTACTGTGTTGAAGTTTACTCTTAGACAAAAGTCATTTAAAAAATTTTAAATTTAAACATTAAAAACTGTGAAACTAAAATAATTTTAGTTTTACAGTTTTGAAAGTTTAAATTTTAATAATTAATTTGAATAACTTAAAATAATTTTCAATAATGCAATACTTAAAATTATGGTAAAAGGTGTGAAATTCAAATAAAAAAAATTATTATTAGTTAAAAAATGTCTAAAGTGGCAAAACAATGTATTTTAACAATCTTTTTTACAATCGAATTTTTTCATCGCTTCTTAACAATATTTGATAAATGGTTTCATTTTAATAAATGGAGACCGTAAAACCATAAGGTTCTATCTTGAATTTTTATTGTCATTTGATTCTCATTTCTTCAGATTGTAAAATAATAGAAAAAACTGCTGTTTCCAATTTTGAAGGAAAGAAATTCTATAGTTAAAACGTTATAAAATTTGTTTAAAAAATAATTAAAAACACAAATAAGTATATTTAAAGATTGTTTAATTATTTTTCAAATTAGAAACAGTAGAGTTTTAGGGAACTTTTTTTGTTAATAATAAGTCATGATTTATTCAAATTCAACCATTTTGAACAAAATCGTAAGAAACGTTATTAAAAAAATTTCATTACAAAAACTATTTTTAAGCTGTTTATTTTTCGTCAATTTTAAACTTCTTTGGTACAAAATATGTTGATTTCTAAAGAAAATTAGGAGATACATATGTTTCCGATTTGCGAAAAAAATTGTCTACGAAGTTATGCGTATTCGAACTTTCTGCTTTGTTAAAAAAAAAATAAATAAAATTTTTCCTTCAAATAAAAAAGTATTTTCTGAGAAATTCCATCTTTTTATTTTGTTCTTCAAATGAAAAACTATTTTCTGGGCAATTACACCTTTTTTATTTGCCGGCTAAACAATTTTCGAGACCAGGAGTATTTTTTTCCTAGAAATACCTACAATTTTCTCATTTTTTTCTCGTATATGATGCAATTTATGACGAAAAAGCAAGAAATATTTTTTGCAAAACTTTTTTAAATGTGCGAAAGTTTAGCCTAAGATTTTTTCGTATCTGTCGTCGTTTGTAAGAAAAATTCGATTAAATGAAAAAAGCTTCTCCTAGTAAAAAAGCTATTTAGTCCGCATAAAAATTATAGGATATCTTCCTTGCAGAATGCCTAATTTAACGAAAAATTGGAAAAAAATATAAATGTGTTTTTCTGTTAGAAAATCAGAACCTCAAAAGAAATCTCAAATCTCTGATTTAGATTTAAAGTTATAAAGATTTAATAATATTAAGATAAAAATAAATTTTTTTTACATCGAAAAGCCTATTAAAATTCTGCGCTTAATGTGCCCAAGTTGAAGGTAAAATATTAATTAAAAAAAAAGCTATTGCAAAGAAACTTTAAATTTCGAAGTTTTCAAACAATTGGAATAACTTAAAAAATAATTAACGTTTTTTTATGAGCTTGGGCTTATTTTCAAGGTGAGTTTCCAAAGTATTTCAGCAAATCTGCAAAATTTTCGAAAAAATTTTAATTGGAGACAATTGTTATAAACAAATTCGTCTTTTTTAATGATTTCATCTCTTTTTTATTTCAAAACGACGGGTTTCTCATTCATATGATCTTTTTTTGTTAAAATTTTAACTTCTTGGATAAAAGACGAAGTAGTTTGTTTAACATTCACTTATTTGGTTGATGATTCATAATTTTAGTTTAAAATTCATCTCTTTGGCTGAAAATAAAATATTTTTATATCACTCTAAACTCAAAATCTCAACTTTGACATGATTTTTTTCGCCTTCCGTGGTATAAAATACTGTTCGATATTTGTGTGAAAGGTGATTTTGAGCGAATGAGACTTTTCTCACTCGCTTCGCTCGTGCGAGGAACGTCTTATTCGCTAAATAGTCACCTGTCACATACGTATCGAAATGTACTATGTTAAAACTTGTTTTTTTTTTATCGGCAGAAAATTAGTCTTCTTGGTTGAAAATTCATTTTTTGTTGAACATTCATAATTTTGGCGGAAATTTCGTCTATTTTTTGTAAAACATTATTTCTCTCGGTATAAATTTAAAGTATTCAATTGAAGATTTATATGTTAGGGTTAAAAAAGTAAAATGTGTTGTAGAAAATTCATTTCTGCTGTGAAATATTTGATTTGGTTGTTTTTTTAAAATACAACTGGTTCAAAATTCATCTTTTTTTGGTTGATTATAAAACTATTTTGTTAAAAATTTGTCTTTTTTTATCAGTTAAACTGTTTTTTACTAAAAACTAAATTTTTCTTGGTTTCAAATATCAACTATTACATTTTTTCTTGAGAATGCATCCTTCTTGTTTGAAAAATGTACCTGTTTGGCTGAAGATTAACTCATATGTTGAATTATGATTAGAAAAACCTGAAATTATTAACTACTTTTTTTTTTAATTTTCTCGAGAATCTTATTAAAGTTAAATTTATGAAACCTTAAAAAACAATTAAACGAAAAAATCGGAGAAAACAGGATATTGCTAAATTGTTAAGATATTTGTATAATTTTCGCCTAGATTCTGGCCTAAGGTCGAACTCGGTGCAAAAAAGTCAAAAAATTTCCCATAATGATTGTATTCACCACAGGATTAAAAAAAATTTTAAATATCAATATTTTTCATAATTATTACTAAAGTTTATCAAAGTATGATAAAAAACGAAACTCTTGGGTAGAATCTAGAGTAAAATTCTAAAAATACCATAATAAAGTAGAAAAATACAACGGAGACTTATTTTAAAAATGAATCCAAGAACTTTAGAAAATGTTAGTTATTTCCAGAGTTATTCTAATTTTTAAAAACATCAAAATTTGGGATTTCCTGGGGAAGTGGAAACAAGAGGTGTTGTAAATTTTTTTCAAAAATTAAAATATTAATATAAAAATACCAAAAATTAAAAATTAAATTGTATAAATTCATTTATTAAAAACAAAATACTTATATATGAAAGTTCCTATTAAATAATCAAAGTTTCTATTTGCCTCTCCTCGTTTCTACCAATAATTGAGACTTTGGAACACTTCATAGATAACGCGAACATTAAATTGTTTGCATTATCGGCTATTCGGCCTCCATTAGTTCGTTTACACTCCACTTATATAATTTTTATTGAACTCTCTAATCTTTACAAAATAAAATAAATTCTGTAATTTTCCGGAAAATAAAAATAGTCACAAAATGAAAAAATGCATGAAAAATGGAATATTCTTTTTGGCGAAAAAGCACTAATTTGAAAAACAGTACTATTGAAAAAAACACTATACTCACGACGAAGACACATTTCGATGAATTTGCGCCAGCGTGTCGAAGCTTAGCCGGGAAATTCCGATCGCTAAAGAAATCAAAAACGGTGAAGAGGGCGAAGCGTGAATCTTTCGATTGGAATCAAGAAAGAATTCTCGATTCCTGGATAGAATTTTTATAGACTTGCAAAAAATCTATCTGTTTGCGAAAAGTTTGTCGATTTAAAAAAATCACTTCCGGTTTTCGATTTCTTCTTTTGCGATTGAACGCAAGAAGTGGAGTTGTCGAGAGACTTTTTGAGTTTAGAAGAGCGAAAAAAAGGCCGCAAAATTTATAACATCGGAGGATGGCATTACTTCTTGTGGAGTGTGTTGGGAGCGAGAGATTCGTAAAGTGAATGGGGAACCGTTTCGGGCACGCGACAGCACTTGACTGATAATGCAGAGAATCAACGGAGGCGCTACCGCTACACTTTTCCTTAGCATTCGTATCCGTTGATGATGACGACGTGACACGTGTTTTGTGTTAAATGATTGGCGGAGAAAATTTATCTGGATTCCCCTATGTCGACTTTCTTATCTTAAAAGTTACATTGTTCATTGGCTAATTTTTTTTTTAATTGATCGCATTTTGCGCTGATAAGAATCCTGTATATGTTTTCGATAAGAATTACTTCTTTAATTTTACTTGTAAATTATAGCGAAGTAGAAAAAAATAATTTGAAACATATCAACGCTAAAAAAATCGGCATTTTTCTTTCACTTTCTGCCAAAAATCACCTTTGTTTGGAGAAAAGTGGGTTACTTTTTTACCTTAGCTGATATCATATTTTATGTTAGATAATAAAAAAAGGTTATGTTTTCTTATAACTTTTTAAGTCTGCCACTGAGAAAAATAAATTAATGAACAAGTGTCATTTTTTATTCAATTTGTAACGATGATTTCTTGGAATTCATAGTATTCTTATGAAATACGAGTGAAATTGATGTACTTTTACGATTAGTTAAAAATATCTGTTCTTTCGAAAATTTTGAAACAATATTTGTAAACAAATATAGTTTAGCAATGTCTGAATGAATAGGCTAATTTTTTCTAAGAATCAACCAGAGATGTCCCTTCAATGATTTTATGTGGTCATATTTTATAATTCTAAAACATTTATTTATTTAAACAGTTATTAAAAACTATTGCCTAATTTTAGAATTCTTCCATGAATAGACTCAATTTTTTATAGAGATTAAACTAAAAATGATTTTCCAGTGACTTTTCGCTTTTATATTTTTCGAATTATCAATAAATATCGATTATGTAAACAATTTCTATCAATAAATACATATTTTTATCTTTCCACCATGAGTAGTATAATTTTTTTTTTAATCGTCTATGAATGTCTCACCAAAGACCTCTTGTTTTAATATTTTTTAAATTTACAGCAAATGTTAATTATTTGAACAACTATTACAAACAGGTACCCATTTTGACCTCTTTTCCCTCAGCAAGGGTCATCCATAAATCACGTGGCTCTAAAATGGGGGTGCTCTGAAATTAATGAAAATTTGTATTTATCTTCAATTTCAATTAATAAATGCAAATATTAAAATATTAAAATTGTTAGTTTGAAAAGATCTTTGTTGGGAAAATAGACCGATTTTTTAAAAATTGTTATGAGAAACAAAATTATCCTTCTTGTTACATGATTGAGCTCTTGAGAAATAAAAAAATGTTATTCAAATACACTTATGGTGTAACCTAAAATGACAATACGCGATTAACAGCTTGAAAATTTTTTTCTATTTCGCTGTCACTTTTTGTAAATTTTAGTGATTTTAAGAGAAGTGACGTGATAATAAACGGGAGGGAAGGGGTATTAATAACATCGTGGGCAGTGAAGTTGGGGGTGGGGGATCAAAATTTAGCCAAGAACCGATGATGTGATTTATGGATGACCCCTTAGTATGCATTTTCTTTATGGAATCGAATAAGTTTGTTTTGCCATAGAATTATGCTTCTCATGTTTTGTAATTTAACACATTTGTTTCTTGATTTAAATAATTATTATAAACAAATGCCCATGTTTACCGTATATTAAAAGACTCAATTACACAGGCCAACAATTCTCAGAACCAGAGACCAGACCTACTATTCCCGAAGGTTTTTGCTGCGCTGAATCCGAATCTGACCTCAGAAAAATTCCATCACCCTCAGTTTTCGAGATATTCTAACCTAAAAGGGTCAAAAACCCGTTATTTTGATGTGTTCGAGGCCCCGTAACATCGCGAAAAAATTTTTTTTCACAAACTGACAATGGCATCGTAAAGAACTACTCTTTACCTTCAAAATGCGATGCCTAACCTTTTCATAAGATTTTTCATAGCCGAGATATGGCGGATTCAAATATGAAAAATTTCACCCCCAAGCCCGGTAACTTTCAAGCCCATAACCTGAGACTCCCATAACCCG
>NC_046662.1:80419972-80439108 GCF_010883055.1 Belonocnema kinseyi | reverse complement strand
GGTCGGATTCGGATTCAGCGCAGCAAAAACCTTCGGGTATACTAGGTCTGGTCTCTGGTTCCGGACCTTTGTCAAATTTTGTCGGCCTGTGTTATTTATATAGATTCGTCTAAAAATACCTTATCAGTGACTTTTTGCTATCATATTGTTCGAATTAACAATAAAAATTAACTATAATTATAAAAATTGTTGAAATAATTAATTTTTAATAATTAATTTGGAAAATATAACAGCAACAAGTCAATGGCAAGATATTCTTATTTGAATAATTTAAAAAAAGATCTTATTCATGAAAAAGAGGTCCAAATAGATATTTTTTTATAAAAATTGTTCAAACCATGAAAAATTTGTAGACAATTTGAAAAATATGACAACAAAAAATCTTTGGCAAAACATTTTTAGTTCACTCCTTAAAAACTGAGAGTCTTTGTGGAAAGAAGATAGAAGTGTGTACTTGTTTATAGAAATGACTTAAATAATTAACATTTATCATAAATTCTAAAAATAAGACAGACAATATTTACAAGACAGACATTTTTAGTAAAATTTGTATACAATTGAGCATAATAAATCGGACATAAACAAACTGTGTATTTTTTAAAGCAATTGTTCAAAAAATTGCAAAAGGACAGCTATTTTTAACCAATTGTAATCATACATCAATTTTACTCATATAAGTACTGTGTTGATTTAAGCCATTTGATTTCTTGTCAAATACAAATTTTGCTTTAGCTCAAAAGAAAAATGAGCAGTTACAGGTTATAGAAGTTTTATAGATTCGTTAAAAGTAAAGCATAAAAATCAGTTAAAAATCGAACAATTAAGTTAATAACTATGGAAAAAGAAATATTTATTATTAATTTTTAGGGTCGCCAAATTGATGTGAATTAATCATTTTTGTGCAATTTCCCCCATGTTAATCTCACGGAAAACTTCCAGTTTCTGGGGCGATGTGTAAATATTAACCGACTTGGATAAGTAAAATAAGGAACATCCTGTATATTCATATTCTCTCCCAAAGCAAAGAAAAGTTTGAAATATTACAGAGTTATCAAATAGATAAACTTTAGAGGGTGAAAGCATCCCTTCTGTATCTATTTATATTTTTATTTAGTTCAATTACATGGGGCGATTTTCAAAAATGTAAGGGTGTATCTTTATCAAAATTTACTGATATTATGCGTGCTGTCTTAAAAATCCTGTGTATGAAGTAAAAAAAAATACTTCTATTTTTATATAAGGGAGGTTTTTGAGCTTTTACCTTAACATGGGTGGTAATTCTCATAATAAGAGAATATGACGCTTTTCACTGCGTTTTCTGAATTTTTTAACGAGGCCTTGAAACATGTATCCATTCACATAAATGAGCCAGCATGTCAGGATTTGTAGTAAAATTTAAAAAATAGTTTAAAGCCTGGAATTTCTGCATAAATTTCGTCCCCACGCCTACAAACCCCAAATTAACAAGCCTAACACACACAATCTTACAAACTCCACACCAATAAGCCACAAACACACGAGCTCCATATCAACAAACCCACAAACCCCTCACCAGAAAGCTTTAAACCCACAAGCTCCAAAACCACAATCTCCAAATACACAAGCTCCATATCCACAAACCTACAAATCCCAAGCTCACAAACGCCAAAACCACAATCTCCTTATCTACAATCGCAAAAAGCCCAAACCCGCAACCCACAAACTTCATATACATAAACCTACTAACCCCAAACCCACAAACCCCAAACCCAAAAGCCACAAATCTCAAACCCACCATCCTCAATTTTACAAACCAAAATACCTCATATCTTATAATACCAATTGTTTGTGTGTTGGGTGTTTGTACGGTCGTGGATATGGAGCTTGCGGGTTTGAAGTTTGTGGGTTTGCAGCTTGTGGATTTGGAGTTTGCGGGTTTAGAATTTTTTGGTTCGGGGTACGTGGGTTCGTTTGTGGTTTTGGGGCTTGCTAATTTGGGGTTTGTAGGTTTGGGGACGAAATTTATGCAGAAATTCCAGGATTTTAACCATTTTTTATTTCATTACAAATCCCGTCGTGCTGGCTCAATTCTGCAAATGGATTCGTGTTCAGCGATCCCAAAAACATAAATTATACATATTAGAATCCCAGTAGACTCCCAAAACCATTTTGTGGTCCAGTGTTATCTAAAATTTCACGTCCTCAAATGTGGTAGGTACTTAAAATATTTTAAATCTAAATAAAGGGATTTAGAAATTTATAAATGCCCAAACTAGAAAATTTAAATTTATGAACGTTTTTTTGTGGCAGGGTGGCCGTTTTCACCACATAACAAATTCCCATTTTTTTCCCGGTTCACAAAAAATTTTCACGGTTAATGAAATAATTAAAATATTCGAACTCTAAGGCTAAAAATAAGCCGAACACTTTTTAAATGGAAATTTTAATTATTTTCACTTAAAATAGTATTATTAAAATCTTTAAAAAGCTGCCATATTCTGTTTCAAAATCTTCAAGCATCTACATATTCTTATAAATTTATTCAAAATTTAAATTATTTATGACATTTTTTCAGAACTTCTAAACATCTTTTAAAATTATTCCAATTCTTCCTAACACTTTTTTTAAAAGCTCCAAAATAAAAAATTTTCCTTAAAGTCTTCCAGATTCATTTTCCACAATTTTGTGAATCTTTTTAAACATACGCTTTAAATTTATTCCTTAAACTCAAAAGTACTTTTCAATTTTCCTAGAAATCTGAAGATACTGTTTTTTATTTTTATGAAGCATTTTATAATTCTCAAAAAGCTTATAAATTTGTTGTTATTTGATACAAATATTTATGCAAAAAATACTAAATTGAAAACACTTCTTGATATAATAACATTTATTATTTATTACATCGATAATAATTACAGAAGGAATAGCGATAATCTTGCAAACATGATTGCTGGAGCTGGCAAAGGGCCATTCGTCGGTAAAGCATCAACCCAATATGTTTACTGTGTTTATATACATTCTAATATTGTCAAAAATGAAAAGAAAAAATTCATAAGATTCTTCCTACTTTTATATAGAACATTCAATTTTCGTAATAAATTAAATTATAAATATAAAAATCCTTAGAACTACAGATTTATAAACTTTGACACACTCAAACATCGGGAAAAGAATCGAATTCGAAACTATCAATATTAATTAAGTGAATTTCTAGAGAAGTTTGTATTTAAGTTAAACATCTTTCTTATTTGTTATTACACCAAACTCTCGCTTTCAGTTACCCCGTTTTCATTCTTCCTAGGACAGCTGGCTCACGCAGTTTCTCAGGGGAGTAGGACGAGAGCGGTTGCGACATTGTATATATCTAAATTTATATTCCGATTGGAAACGAGTCAAACGGCTCTCACTGTTTACGTTTCTGTCCCCCCGAAATCAGTTCAAAGACACTTGAAGGCAATCCCCGACACTTGATTGAAAGCGATAGTTTGGTGTAATTTCGCAAAAAATGCGTAGTAATTTTATACGTATAATTTAATCTAATCATAAACGTTCTTCAATCTAAACTAAAAATAGAACTCTCTAAAATTGTAAGGAGAGAAATATTAGCAATTTGTCATTCCTGAAATCATAAGATCTCTATTATTTGCACGTGATTAAAAAAATCTATATATATTATGTCTTCCCATTTATCAATAATCAGATTTTCTGCAGATTGGAAATATTTCAGCATAATGACTAATAAGTCTGATTGATTTAATCGGATTAATTAAGCCTTGACATGACGTAAGGTATTAAAAATAAAAATTGATATTATGTAGTAGGTTGGAGTAAATTCTAAATTTAACATACAAAAAATTTGTATTACTTTTTTGCTTTTTTTAAAGATTATATATAATAATAAAGAATAATAACTTATACATGTTTTCCACTGGGTTGAAATAGTTCGATTAATTTTATTATTTGCAATCGAATGATTATGTAGCTTGTGATGATGTGTACATACAAAATTCAAAATTTTTAGCATTTGAAATCGAAGATTTTGGATAAAAAACCTTGTTAGTTGATGAAATGTGAAAATAAATTATAATTATTTTTAAAATTAAACTATACATTAGGGATTCACAAGTGAATACGAATTGATTTAACAAGGTGATATGGAATCAGTTCAAAGTTGAAGAATTTCCAGGTATGAACGTTAAAAATTAACTGTTTCAATTGAAATTTCTCCGGAGTTAAACAAACGTAAGAGCCTGATTTAAACTTTATAACCTATTTTAATTTAAAAATAACTTTAAAATAATATATTCCTAATTAAAATCTTGCATTAAATTTAAAATATTGTTTAGGTCTAAAATTTGAAATTGTTTAGTGAAGTAAAGTAACCATTGCTTACATTTAGAAATATTTTATTGTTTGTATAAATTCAGCAGTTATAAATAAAATATTTAAAACTAAACAAATAAATAAACTTGGAACTTTACAATTTTAATTTTTCGATTTAACAACATTTAATTTACAATTAAAATTGTTGAATTTATATATATTATAAATATTAAACACCTATAATTTTTAATATAGAAAAAGTTTCAGCAAGCTGAGGATATATTTAGAAGGTCTGCAAAGATTCAAAGTTAATTTAAAATTTGAAATGATTTTAAATAATTTAAACATAGTGTCTACGTATGCCAACAAAATCCAGCTATTTGTTGCGAAATTTTGGTGCAAATATAACAGCCTTATTTAAAACAAAATATATTTTTGTGCAGTGCATATTAAATATTAGTAATTAGATATTAAATTAGATAATATAATAAAAATTGCACATTACAGTGAAATTCTTCTATAGCGCCGATTTTGGGGATTAAGGTGGGTGGGAACTAACTTATCCTAGTCCGCTCCGTTTTTTTTTGTTCACGCTTGAGTACTCGCCTGAGTGACAGCCGCAGCCCCCGCGCACCCCGCACAGCCCCTGTCACATCTACCTGCAGCGCGGCGTCAATTCTCGTAAGGGCTATTGAGGGGTTTCACTGTATTTGTTAAATTCATAAAATTGAAAAATTATTAGACTTAGATTTTTAATTACATTTCATTTTTTTTAACGGTACGTGATATCACGTGTTTGGTAAAAGGATGAAAAACCGCAATTTAAAAAAAAGTAAAGTAAAGAGGTATGTAAAAATATGCATTTTTAAAAATCTATACAAATTTGTACACTAAGTGTGTAGCAAAGTAGATAGCAATCTGAATGATTTAAAAAATATACGCACCTTCTTTTGGTGCAAGCGTAATTCATGAAAATCCAAATCCAAAGTCTGCACCAAGTCTAACTAAATAATTATAGTAATAAATAATTTATACTAATAAATAATTAAAATTTAAGATCGGCGCTTTTTTATATTTTACCGAAGATGTACTCGGACTGTTTCTGGCGAGAGCTGAGTAGCTTCTGATCACATAAAGAACAGAATGTATACCGGTCAGCCGTTTTACCGATTCGCTGAGGGGATATACATATACATAGGCCACCTAGAATATCTGAATATCAGTGTCTGATGAGGGATAATAATTTTATCTTTTATCGCACTTGGATGAGAAGGAAATAATTGGACAGGGAAGCTAAAATTTCTTGGAATTTTCCCTCCAGTGTGGAAGATCCACCAATTTAAAAAATATGTTTTTGCAAAATATATAGATTTATATTTAATAATTAAAAATCTATTATTAGAAGCAAAAAATATATAAGAATATTTAATTATTCTATTAGAATGTTATCGCATCTCTGATATACTTAATTATCTTCTTCAGTAACTCTTCTTATTGTATTCACAGATAAAATTTTTTTTCTGCCAATAATTTAATCAAGAAAATTTCAGCCTTTAAAGCACATCTAGCGAATAAACAAAATAAGTTTTTTTATAAGGTGCGCAACATTCTTCCGATGAATCAAACCTTTCATTTGTTATTATTTCAACCAACATTTTTAAAGTAGCATTCTTTTATTAAATAATCTTAATCTGCTACAAATGTTTACAATGTTGTTCAATTACCTGATAACAGGATTCACGATACTGTTCTTCTTTTTTACGCAAATAAAATTTAATTATTTTATAATAAACATCATTTTATCGTATTGAATAAAGTGCGTCAATCACCGAGGCGATGAGATCATCTCTGACTAAATTTTAATCATTATTTGTAATTTGTATAAGCTATTGAATTCCTTCCGTTAAGTGCCTGAACAATGCGATTTTCCTATTTCAATTACCTTCATTGAGTAATCGCAAAATAATTATTTTTAACGTAATTTATGATAATTCATTTAAATGCGGGAGTTGTTGAATACAAATTTAATAATGCACCGAAATTAAATCAAATCTTCATTATATATGTACTAGAATGCCTCATTTATTATTTAGTTATAGATTTTTATCATCACGGGAGAGCAGGGCAAATATTTTCGGCTAGCTTATACTCTTCGAAGATTGATATTTAAAAAATGGAAACAGTCTTTAATTTCTATCATTAACTATATAATAACATAGCCTGAATTTATCTTAAAAAGCTTGATCATTTTTAAAAGCTCAACATTCATTTCTGAGGATATTCGACATTTATTAATAAACCTATAAAGAATGCCGAATTTGGCGTTCGTCTTTTTCCAGAGAAAAAAATAATTCGTGAATTCTCACCTTTTATTGCCACTTTTATTTTCCATGAAGTATTCCAATTCACTGATAAATTTAAAACGCACTTTACACTGTTCACAGTTGTTTAAACATTGAAACATGTTGCTTATTTAACATTTCTTTCACTGACTGAGATCATTTTTTTCCGACTACATTTTTGTTAGAAAGTAATTATTAATTTTCACATTAAATTTTAGTCAAAATACGATTAGTTTTGAGACTGAATGAAACTGTTGAAATATTTACGTTTCAGTTCACATAGGCTTTCTATATATACAATACGTCGATGATTTAATAAGACTATATACGACGTAAATATTATTAAATTCATAGAATGGTTCAGGAAACTGTTCTATTTTTCTTTTGTTGAAATTAAATATTATTAAATATTTAACAATGTGAAAGAATTCTGCAATGTACCAGGCCCGAAAATAAAAAAATGTCTCTCAACATTATTTTTATATATAACAAGTAAAAGTAATTTGTTTTCATTTTCCTCTTTTATTTGATAATCAGGAAATTCATTATGACTAAGTGGTCGTCAGAAAGTGCTTTACCAATTTTGGGCTATTTTGTACCCGTCGCCCCAGTCGCCCTTATTTGACGATCGCAGTTCTGTTTATCCCCCCCTCCCCCTCCCAAAAAAAAGCTTAGTCTAAAATTCGATTAAAAGAGGGAAAATAGGATAATTTTCCCCATAATATTTAAATAATAGGGAAATGATTTCTTTTAAACCAAATTGATGTTGATACTATATTGAATTCAATATGACACTACATTTTTACGATTTTAAGTCGAAATATATTGCATTCTTAACAAATAGTTGAATTTTTCACCAAAAAAGATTTTCTACAAAAAAAATATAATTTACAACCCTAAAAGACGAATTTTCAACAGAAAATTACTTTTCAAACGGTAAGCTGCATCAAAAACCAAATAGTTGAACTCTTAGGCGAATCTTTAAAACTTTAAGATGAAAATACAAACTTTTTTTAAGACGGTTGAATTTGAAAAAAAAGTTAATCTTAAATCAAGAAAGATGAATTTTTAATACAAAAAGATGAATCTTTAAAAAAACAGTTGAATTTTCGAATAAAAAAAATTACTTGATCAAATTAGTCAAATTTTTAATCCACCGAGATGCATTGTCAACCAAATAGTTGACTTCTCAAGCAAAAAAGATTAAAATCCAACCAAAATTAGGGGGATTTTTGATTCAAGAAGACGAATTTCATCAAACAATTTGAAATTTGTAACAAAAAAAAGCTAATTTTCAACCAAGAAAGATGAATTTTCTTCCATAAAAATGAATTTAAAATAGTTGAATTGAAAAAAATACGAATTGTTATCAAACTTGTTCAATCAAACCCCAAATAGTTTAATTTGTTATCAAGAAAGGTGTATTTTGAATCAAATATGAAATTTGAATCAGTTAAGTTAAACCCAAAAAGACGAATTTTTCACGAAATATTTGAATACTTAACCGATGAGATAAATTTTTAAAAAATAATATCAATTTTCTAAAAATACTACTGAATACTTTTTTTAACATATCGTAAGTAAAAATTCTGCAAAAAATGGAATAGTTAAGTTTTGATATGGAAAAATCATTTTTAACTAAAACAATACACGAATTTTCAAGCAGAAAGTTAAATTTTCTAGCAAAAAGATAAATTTTTTACAAAAAATATTAATTTAAAAGAAAATTATTGCTTTTTGACGACAAAAAGAAGAATTATCTACAGATTAGATAAATTTTAAGGCCAAAAATATGATTTTTAAATAAAAAAAGTTAATTTTCAATCAAGCAGTTAAGAAAGCGTGCGTGTGCGGATGTATGAATAGATTTCAGACTTTTTGATGACACGATAATTTAGAAACGGTGACAGATGAATTCATGAGATTTAAATGGCTTATTTTTACCACTAATTTCTCAAAACTGACAAATGGATTTCTAAAAATATTCATTGCTTTCTTCTAGCATTTCATAATAATTTGAAAATGGACTTTTATAGTAAAACTTTCTATATTCACTTAATTCAAAGTAGATTCATGAATAGAAACATTTCCTTTGTTTCAAGACGAATCGATCGAACAATAATAATAACCCATTATGTTATTATCTCATATAAAAAAATTTCTCACAAAATATATACAGTAGAATAATCTTAATTAATAAAGAGCTATGTATTGGTAGAATTGCTTGATAATGAAGTGATGAAATAGATTACCAAGGCGGAAATATATATAGTTTATATATAGTGTGAAGTATTACATATACATAAAATTAATTTGTTTTATATATTTTTTCTATAAAAGAAATAAATATTATATATAAAACTTTACACAAAATATAAACTATATATAATTTTTCCGCCTGGGTATGGGCAATGTAAACTACCCCAAGTGCGAAGTCACATACGGCCCAACATTGACCCATAGTCGGCAAAAATATTGCCGAAGCTCGGCTGCCATTATCGCGCCATTGACGGAATGATAACTATGGCCTGCGCTTGGCAACCAAGGTTTGGCTGCCATTGTCGGCCCAACACTGGGTACCAGTATTGGACCAAACCTGGCTTTCATCATCGTGTCATTGCCGGATTGATAACTATGGCCTTGACTTGGTAGCCAGGGCTTGGCTGCCATTGGCGGCCCAACACTGGCTACGGTCTAAGGATATGACAAAAAAGATATTTCAAAAATAAATATTAATTGATTGCGAGTACTTTGAATATAAACATTAATGGTCCTGTTTAGGCTGAATTTTACAATTTTACATTTTGAACATTATATTACAAATAAAATTTCAAACGCTACGGGGTATCGAACCTACATCTATATACCAAATTCTATCGCCTAGCAGTCGGGCTGCTGCTAACCAGTCCGCTAAACTGACAAGTTGAAACTCTGTGAAAAAGCCATCCTCATAAACTGCAGTTCAGAAAAGTTAAAGAACCAAATTTTAAGCTCTCTTTTTCTAATTATTTATTATTATGTGACGTTGTGTAAATGTAAAATACACGAAATGTTAACAGGAATATTAATACACTAATTTTTAAATAAATAATTTAAATCGATTACAATTTTTCTTCGCGTAATATTTAATTTTTTTCATTTGTAGCCTGTCATTGGCAATGACAGGAAAAGTAATTTGTATAAACATTAACAATTTTTAATGACAGAACTTAACAAATTTCATCGTGAACTTTGACAATTTTTCAATAAATTTGTTTTATCTTTCGTATAAGATTTGTTTATTAGGTGCTAAAACTAAGACTTGGTGAAACAAAGTGCCGATTCTGGGTCAAGCATCGGTGGAGAATCGGCAAATATAAATAGCCAATATAGGCTGCCAGCACTGGCTCACCACTGGGCCGATTAAAATGCTGATATTGGCCTAATATCTTTAGCCGAACTTTGCCTGCCAAAATTGGACCAACGCTGGGCCGTGTATTCAGCTCCGGCAATTCGTTCTTGGGACGTCTTCTACAAGGTGTATATAGATTTTTACTTTCATAACATTTTAGTTTTGGTTATATTAGTTTTTTCATTATCGTGATGTATTAAGTTCTTCAGTGGTACAGTAGAATGTAACAGAATTCTTATGTACTTATAATTATTACAGGTGGACTTTTTTTAGAATTTCTCTTTTTCCACCCACAGTTTTGTTTATTTGTCCAAAAAGAATCTTTTCCGTATTTGAACAAAATCAGTTAATATTTAGGGGTCGCGCAAAGACCATAAATGTATTCGATTGATTTAACATGTGGGAAAGTCAGCTTTTTGTAAATCTAATATTTAAACGCGATGATATGCTACAAATAATTCCGTATATCAGAATATTGTTCAAAATTCCTTAGAAAATGAGAATCAATCATACATTTTTCGGATAAGTGACTTCAAGGCATTTTTAGGGGTCCCCAAAGAAAACATAAGGAGTGAAAAACTTTAATTTAACGTAATATTGCTGTTTGATAATGTTTTTTGACAGTTTTTTTATAAATAATCATGAATGGGTCATTCGAGAGTACTCGGACATCTGTGAATTAATATTCTATTGTTTTAACCATTTTAATTGCTTAAATAATTGTACAATTATTTAAATAATGCGTGTATGTTAACTGAAAAATGCTGGAGAATTATTTTATTTTATAAAATTTTAGACAGGTTTCAATGTTTTTTAGTGTTAACTTGTTTTGTAAGAATAATTGTTAGAATTAATAAAAATGTTGCTTGGTTAAATATTTTAATTTTGTCTTGTTTAAACATATTTTTAATACTACATTGTTTCTTAGGAATAATATTTAATCTTTCAATAAAAGGAAATAAATAACTTGTACCAATTAAATCTGCTGAAGAATGAAAAAGAAACGAATTTTGCCCTCTCTACCGACAAAAAACACATAAAATCAGTGAAATAAAATAATTTTTTGTAACAATTTCAATCTGTTTGAAAAGTTAAGAGTATTTTTTAGAATATAAAATAGTTACTAAAAATATTTCAATCATTTAAAAAAAGGCACAAATAAGACAATTGAACAAAATAAAGCTATTTAAATAATTTTATGGGCTAAAATATTTACAAGGGCTATTAGAAAAGAACTTGGTACTGAAAAATACTGAAAATATTCGATTCTGTCGAAAATTCGGTAATATACAATTTTTCTTTTGCTGTATTTAGTTAAACTACATACTTGAACAAACCAGCATTATTCAAATAAATGTGAAATTACTTGAACGAATTATTTTATTATTATCATTGATTGAAAAACTCATAAATTCTAGAAAATACATTCACTTCACGAATTATATAAAAAAGGTATTTAAAAAATTAAAATTGTTTAAACAATAGAAACTCAGCTAACATATACTTGGGTATTAGAGAGTCCTAAAAAAACCCAATGTTTTTTCTTTAAAGACGCAACCCCCTGAACTTGTTCTGCTTGGTGAAAAAAGAAATGAAAAATTTTATATTATTTTTAAAATAATATGAAACCGTGGCCCTCGGGCCTTAAAATGTCCCAAAATGACTAAAATTATTAAATAATATTGATTTTTTTCGTGTAGAAATTTCCCCGGTTGGCCCGGTTGGCCCGGTTGGTTCTAAATAAGCAGCGATTTCAATGTAAATTAGATCCTACTTTGACGCTAAAAGTGTCCGAAATCGGCAGGTTCTCTATAATCTCACACCAATATCGGTGAATAAATATAAGTTTTGTTATTTATCAGAAAAATTAAATAATATCTGTGATATAAATATCAAGGATATTCGCAGTTATTTTTTAGACATATTATTAATAGAATTCTTTGATTATGATGCTAAAGCATAGTATATTTAAAAATCCGCAAGTACTAAGAGACGAACCCGAGATCGCACGCACGCACTGATTATTTAACAAACGTCTAATGGCCTAACCGATTCAACTAACGGGACGCGTTAGGAAGTCTTCGATAAAAATTATTAGCACTTGTCCAATAATTGAAGGTCCAATATCTTTTTAAATCCAAAACAATTAATTTAATAATTACTTTTTTAAACCTTCTGTGTCGTTAAATATTTGAAACGATTTTCGAAGAGTTTTTAGAAGTTTTTTTTAGAAGTTTTCTACGTTATGCGCTTTAAAAGAACATGAGGCTACATATTTGAATTTGATTCTGTGTTATTTATTACTTAAATCAATACAATGTGAAACTTGCTGATTTTAATAAAAATATCTTTTTATTTCTTTATCAAGCAAAGATTTTTAAAAAAAGTCGCTCAGCTTCATAATTAATCCAATTAAACTAAAAAGTACAAATATTTAGTTCAAGATTCAATCTCATATTCATCAGGAAATAAGTTTGTATTAACAAGAACAGTACTGGTTTTATACCCAATTGTCTCGTCTCAAAATTCGAGATGAGTTTTCAATTATTTTTCATACATTTGACTGTTCTTATTTTCCAGTAAATATGATAAAAAATTAAAACAGTTAACATTTTCTGACAAAAAGAAATGCTGTTTCCTCCTAAATCAAGTGGTAGACACGTAAATCGTAATATTCCTCTAAAAAAATGTTTCAGAAACTCTCAATTATTATTGTTTAGTAATAAAAATAAACAAACCATCGGAAAAGTGGTACTGTTCCTTGGAAAAAAATGATTTTTTCCATAATATCATTTTGCAAATAAATTAACCGTAATACTGTAATAAAAATTTAATGACAATCTGTGAATTTAATTATAATTATTTTATATATATTTCAATATATTTTTTTAATTTATATTTTATACATAATTCTCTAGGAGTTAAAGGTTTAAAGCAGTGGCCATAAGTTTAAATAGCCTCAAAGCAGGCTCTAATAAGGAGCTGCAACTTCAAAGCAGGGTCGAAATTTCGACTCGGGAAGCGGCAAAAACTACCTTTTATAGCGGTTAAAATATTATACGTATTACAAAATATTTTTTTGTTTTTCTTTATCTTGAGAAGTCATTGAAATACCGAGAAATCCAGAGGATGGTATTATTATATTTAAGAAAATTAACATTAATAAATGATTTTTATCATTTTAGGAATATATGAGTCTCTGGCAGGACGGTTAACATTATTTTAAACAAAAAAGAAAAATGTGCATTTTATTCACCAAATGGAACATGTTTAAGGGTTGCTTCATAGAAAAAACGTTGAGGTTTTTTAGGACAACCTCCTGAGATTTTTTAATTTACAACGATCAATGATTATCTATAAAAAATAAACATTCAAACAGCGGTAATAAACTGCAATATTACGTAAAATTCAAATTTGTCACTTATGAGGTTTCCTTTATGGACCCATAAGAGTAGTTTAAAGTCATTTACCTGAAAATTTTATAATTGGTTCTTATTCTTCGACCAATTCTGAAAAACATAATGAAATACTGGAATTATTGGTGACACACCATAGCGTTTAAATATTAGATGTACTAGAAACTAACTTTTTCCCATGTAAAATTAATGAGAAACTTCATGGTCTTTGCACGACCACTAAAATATTAACCAATTTTGCTCAAATTTAGAAGAATTCTTTTGGGCATTCGAACGGAATTTGACGTTGGTTTAGCTCTCAGGGCGTACTAGGGCGAAATTACGAAATAATATTAAAAATACAATTCAGGATACAATGGTTAATTGATTTCAATTTTTTGTAAATAAAAGCAAGCTAAATTCTTAAGATATCCCTTCAAGCCGATTAAAAAATACTTTATTTAAAAATAAAGGTAAAGAAAAATAGTAAAATTGAAGATATTGTTGCTTCAATAAATCGACTGTAAAATCCAGAGATATTTTTCATCTAAAGTTGAACACAACTTTACAAACAATAGATAACTACATATGAAGTTATGAATGCGGTTGTAAATCTGCTTCTAGATAAAAATTATTTGACGCCAGATAATATTGTAGTTGTCCATTGTTTGCAACCTTCTACCCAACTTAGATAAAAATATATCTCTGGGATTTACTGTGGCGTAATTAACTCAAAATGATGGATGTTAGTGTGTACTCGCTTATTAAATATTCGCGAAGAATAAATTGATAGTTTATTATGAGTGAGTAATTTTTTTCTAACAATTGTATTGTTATAAGAAAAATAACAGGTGATTTTTGAATTATTTTTAACAGTTATTAAGTGATTTTTATTTTTCTCAGTAATATAATAACATTTGAAAACAAAAAAATAAATACGTTTCTTATTACCATAAAAAAAATTTGATAAATAAACGTTTGAGCAGGACTGCTACTTTAACCGAGTATTTCTTGAGTATGACAATTCTTTGTTTTTTTCTTGACCAAAGTACGTTTAAAAAAAGTACCTGAAACTCTTAAGCGCATTAGTCTATGCAATTTGCTTAAGAGAATTGCAAAATTTTAAAAAAATAACGATATAGTTTACTTCTGCACCAAGCTTAATTAAAATTGTCAATTTTCTGTCAATCATCCATTATATTCCTCCATTTTTTATTTTAAAAATCTGCCCGCTCCGCGGACACATGCTCGTCGCGCGCTGTGCGCGCGGCTCACTTCGCTCGCAAGTTTGAGCGCACCTAAGGCGCGCAACGGTTGAATCTTGCGCTTCATAATAGGTTACCTCGCGCTTCGCGCTCGAACATAATTACACCTCGCGTTTCGCGCTCGAATATTTATTCTTTGCATTTGGAATGCTTGAAAAAAACTTTATCAAAAAGATCTCTTTTAGATGGAAGTATTTATATGCGTCTTCATATTCTGAATTGTCTACTTAATTAACTATAGTCAAAGATTAAGTTTCTCAAAGCTCTGTAGGCTTTGAGGTACACATTCTCATCGTGATACTCGCGCTGCGCGCTCGATTTCCGGCAGACATTTGTACACAGGTTTTGTTGGATTTTTTTCTCGTAACTTTCGTCTTTTTTCCACACATTTTTTTTTATTTTATTTTTTTTTTCAACGTTATTTTTCACGAATAAAACAAAAAGTACGCGTCCTATCAAGAAGCGATTCTTAACGAAGTTGTAGATCTTTCTTCGGATAACCATTTTTGTTAATTCATCTTTTTTCATATCCTACATAGTTTGTGCACAAAATGGAATTTTTTATTTTCCATTATTTTTTGTGCAATCAAAATTTGAATTTTCGATTTGTTAAGAAAATCCAAAAATTGTTTATGATAATCTTGTAGAGCTTTCCAAAAGAAATGTTTTTCTTTTCTTGACATTTTTTAATATCGTGCGTTTTTCGGCTTCAAATTTTGATTTTCGCTTGATTAAAAAAATTTTGAAAACGCTATAACTCTGAGAATTTTCTTTTTATCGAAAAAATTCATTAGGATAAATTGTTTGTTCTTTTTAATACTATGAATATCCGTACATAGAATTTTCAAACTCAGAAAAAAGTGGTCTAAAAAATTTTCAAAATGCGCTCACTTTTTGCATTTTTATCAAAAATGGGTGGTTCACGAACTTGTTGTTTCTTTTAGGACCTAAAAAAAGTGGCCTAAGGATGAATTTGATTCGTTCATTTTTTCGAGAGTTATAGTGTTTACGGACGGACGGCCGGACGGACGGACAGACAGACAGACAGACGCCATCGTGAAAACCTGATGTTCTGATTCAGGGAGTCTCGAAACGTGGAGATCCGTTGAGAAAGTGTGATGTCAAATTTCCGACTATTCTAATACTTTTTCAATCATAAATGATGAGAATGTAAAAAAGAACTAATTTTAAAACATCATGGTGTATACTTATAATAACTATGTTTTAAGTTAAAAAATCCGTCATCGAAGTGTGTATTCGAATTATTAATCATATTTTCTGCCTTGTTGCGATCTGGGCAGGAAAGTTTCATATAAGATAATTATCGTGAACGCCGAATAAATTTGCTAATTTCTATAATTGTTATCAGATAGGGCTTCATTGATTTCTTATTGAATTTTATATTGTTTTCAAATTAAATTCGATTTCAAATTCTTATGAATATAAATGTAATATGTCAGGAAATGAACAATTTTGATGTTCAAAACAATATATTTCTTTAATTAAACATTACATTAGTTTTATAAAAATACTTAATTTAAGTATTTTAATAAGCAAAATTTATATACAATTTTTTAATAATTTAAATCAGGGATTTTATAATTTGAAAATTTTTTGTCGGCAATTGTATTATTCGGCAACTTTGGAATGCGGTAATATAATAAACTGTCGGGAATTTTCCAATTCGATAATATAATAAACTGTTCGGGAATTATATTATTCGGGAATTTCTCCATTCAGGAATTTTATTATTCATAATTTTGTTTTATTCGGTAATTTTGTGATTCGAGAGTGTTTCCATTTAGAAATTTAGCAGCGTCAAGAATGTTATTTTCCGGAATTTCTCATTTGCCCAAATGTTTGAATATTTTTTTTTAATTTTCAAACTTGTGTTGCGTCAATAATACAATTTTTTTATTTTTAATAATCACGCAAACAAGATTGAGAATCTAAAAAACACGAAAGTGCTAATAGATGTTTAAAGT
Organism: Belonocnema kinseyi; assembly: GCF_010883055.1. Taxonomy (NCBI): domain Eukaryota; kingdom Metazoa; phylum Arthropoda; class Insecta; order Hymenoptera; family Cynipidae; genus Belonocnema; species Belonocnema kinseyi. The sequence continues at coordinate 80,422,428 of NC_046662.1, read as the reverse complement.
AAGGTAAACCAATTTATAGATGAGAAAACTTGGATAGGGCTAATAAATAATAAAGCTATAGTAGGTGTATCGTCTATGATCCAGGATGGCATTGTTAAGAGTGTGGCTGAAGTGCGTGGTACTGCGATTGTAGGAAGAATATCTGGTGATGCGTGATTGGAAAATGAAATCTAAGCAACCACCCAAGAAAATAGAAAAGCTGTTGAAACAAATTTGGATATCACAGGTCCTCGCAATGAGAGGAGAAATATACTTGAAAATGAATACAGACACAAAATGAGAAAAGTAAAACTAATAGTCAAAGAAAGTTAACATAAAATCAAAACAGAGGAAGAGAAGAAAACGCTAAACGAATTTGAAGGAAGCAAGAAACGCTTTTATAAATGGGCGTTGATCACTATGAAGGGAGTTAAAAATACAGAGATAGTCAAGATGCAAAATAGCAAGGGTGAAATTCGATATGATACATACGGGATACTTGACGCTTCCAGAGACTCTTTTGAGGAATTATTAGGAGGTGAAGGCAAGGGCACCACAAGAGCTATATAGATAATAGAACACGATACGTTAGAAACCCCAATTAAAAAAGTCTGTGCCTCTGAAGATAGGGATATAATCAAGAACTTAGAAAATAGTAAGGTTGATTGTGTAGACAATATTGACGCTGAAATGCTTAAGTTTTGAAAGAGTGCGGAGTAAATTGATGGCTCCTACAAGGAATAAAAACAATATATGCTGGTAGCAAAGGCAAGTATAATGGTTAATGGGAAACTAAGTGATTTGTTTGATATTATGCAAGGTGTTAGACAAGTATGCGTCATGTCTTTATAGCTATTTATTATATTCTTGGAGAAGTGTCTAAGAATGGTCTTGATCGACGAAGAAGTTGTGGTTCTCGAGAGTTCACAGATGATAAGGTTGTTATGGCAGAGTCAATCGAAGACTTGCAGAGAAAGTTGAGCAAACTGAATACAAGCATGAAGAACATGGGCCCTTAGCATTATCGTAAATAAAAAACAAAAATTATGGTGTTCGAAGAAAAAAGTGAGAAAAAAGTATCCAATATTGTCTTAAATGATGAGAGAATAGAACAAGTTGATAAGTACATTTATCTTTGTAGCCTATTCACTAGTGACGGAAAAATAGATGGAGAGTTAGATAGGCGTATAAACGATTGTCAGAAGGTTATTAGTAGAGCAGAACCCATTCTCAGGAGTAAAGACATATCAAGTAAAGCTAAAAGGCCTACAAATAATCAACATGAAATATTAATCAAGGTATAAAGTAAATGGCAGTGTTCCCAAAGGCAGACCGTGGAAGCATTGGTTAGAATGTGTAAATGAGATCCTAATTTGAAGAGATATAAGAAGCCACAGAAACACTAAGAATTGCATGAAATATGTATGGACGTGAAGGAACTTAGAGAGTGTGCCAAGACAGGAAAGCGTGGCGGCAAGTAGTTTATGAAAAGAGTGTGAGTGGAGTGAAAGATGCCTGAAACAAATGATCCTGGATACTGATGGGCCTGAGTGATTCCGCGTTGATGTCGTGGTAGGGCTTGAGCTCTCCTCTCATGACTTTGACGGCAATGTTGGAGGTAGCATTGCTACTGACAGGGTTTCCCATGCCAAATAGGCTGATAACGAAGAGGAGAGGGACTAAGTAAAACACCAAAACCCATCAATGAAAAATGGAGAATATATTAAAGATTTTGAAACGCTTGTCGCTTCCCGAAGATCGTCGGGGCGCCCCTGGAGTCACCGCTGGGGGCCACAGCATGCGGGACGGTGGCGATGGTGAGCTGCAAGATGGTCAGGCAGATCTCACTAATCAAACAGCTGACCAGCAAGAACATCTGCAACAAACGAAGCTGTTTGGAGCCAACCACCTCGACAGAAATACCGTGGGAGAGCATCAATTGGGATACCACAATGAAAGAGGAATTGGTGCGTCTCTATTATGAAATTGCGAAGTTTGAAACAAACAAGGAAAAAGGATACAATTTGAGAACAAAATTTGCTGCAAAGTATCCTAATATACAAAAGGTCGCACTAAGAGATCTTATCGCTAAGGTGAAAGACATCAGGACTAATCTACATGTTACAGAAGACCGAGCAATGGAGATTAAACAACAGGTTGATTTGGCGTGGAAAAACGACGGCAATGAAAATCAGTTAGAGAAAGCCGCGACAAACGGTCAAGCAGGAGCAATTGATGTTCTTCCTCAACCTATTGATGATCCAACACCACCACATCCTCCAAAGGTGGATGACCTTATACAACCAGAGGCAGAAGCAGAGGTTCAGCAACCAAAAAAGCGACGAAAATGGACATACCATATGAACAGAGATGTCATGCGCCTTTATTTTTTGGCAGAGAAATGTGGGGAAAGTGTGAGGAGAGAACATCATAGACTCTTTTTACTTAAATACCCAGAGCTAGCCACAAAAATAAAT
>NC_046662.1:80417383-80419872 GCF_010883055.1 Belonocnema kinseyi | reverse complement strand
TCCTCTAGCCCCTTCTACCCCAGGCCCTTTTCAGGAGTAGTGCCTGTTTTACCCTGTTGCCACTTCGTATTTTGAATTCATAAACATTTTGGAAATAAGTGGTAACGTTGTACTTATCAGAGAAGTGATCCTTGAGCAAGGGTCACAGTATCAGACGGGTAACTGTACCTCGGCTAGACAATAAGACTGACCTCCAGACCGAATGAGGCATCTTAGAGGATCCTAAGTCTTGGTACACTAAAGTAATTTCACTTTATGACAAAAACGTGCTTTCTGTTGATTTCCCTTGCTTAAGGAAAACTTTAATAAGATTCTGGATTTGAGAAAGTTGACAAAAAAAAGGAAAGAGCCCAAAGGCTAAATAATGTACTTTCAATTTCTAAAATAAAAATATCCTTCAGTATAGTTTAAACAAGAAGAAATTACGTCAGCAAGTAATTTACTGTTTATTTCAAAATCTTATAAATAATTATGTACTCCATGTCAGATTCAGTAAATTTATATAACTTGTTACAAGTATACAATATTTGCATGAAATTAACTAAATTGGCGATTTTTTGGGATAGACAAACAATGTTTTTGAAGAATCAAATTTTCAATGTACAAACTAATTTTTAATCTGCTCAAAAATACAGTTTTTATACTTTTTTGACCTTAAGATATAATACATTTTATTCATAAATCTGAAATGAAGTTCCTCACATTTTTTTGCAACAGAAAAAAATTATATACACTCCCAACTGAAAGTTGGGGTACATTATTATTTTTTGAAAATTCCAAATAGATGACATATCTATAATAGATTTTCTAAACAAATTTCAATTTATTGTTTTGGAACATTTGGGAATCTGCCCATATTTGAATTATTTTCATTCATTGTTTAGGGAAATATCAATAAGAACATGGTTTCACCAACTTTTTAAATTAACGTAAGGGATCAATTTTGGCAAAAAATAACATAAAAAACTTCAGAAAAGTGCTTTAATTTCGGAATAATTTTTGAAAATTCAAAGGTTAAGGGCATGTGATACTTCGTCGTGTGGTGAATCGGGTACAGTTCCGACGGCTTTTTTCCACAAAAATTATAATTTTTAAAAACTGAATTCGGAGATGCTATAAAATATCATAACAGACGTCCCCGGACTCTTTTTTCAGGGATAATAACAAAAAAATGTTTTTGTGCTAATTACCAAATTTTATGCATGTGTATTATTTTGTGGTTAGGCTGTTAGTTCCGGGAGATTAGTTACTATGTTTATTTGCAAGTCCAAAGTTTTCGGCCAAAAATATTGTGTAGTTTGGAAGTAACGCACAGGAGAATTGTAACATACATAACCTCCAAATATACACACGTTGTTAGCAATATCAAACAATTTTTTGAAAAAAAAAACACAAATAAAGTGTGTGGGGACGTCCGTTAGCATGTTTGCTATCATTTCCCAAATTTTTAAGATAAAATATTGATTATTCTAGAAAAAAAGCCGTCGGAACCTAAAACTGGTAAAATCGATACTAATTCCTAAGCACTATGCAAATTAATCAGATTTTGCTAAATTAAAACTTTTTTGAATTAAACCAAAAAAAAAGTGTGTGGGGACGTCCGTTAGCATGGTCGTTATCACGTCCCAAATTTTAAAGACAAAATATTGATTATTAAAGAAAAAAAGCCGTCGGAACCTAAAACTGGTAAAATCTTTAATTTTCTAAGTATCACATGCCCTTAAGTGATTCAATAATTGAAGCTGAAAAATGGTACAATATCGCTTTATTTAATTTTCTTCCTACTTATCAAGCCTTGCATAATGTATTCTTAAAAATAAGACCTAGAAATTTAAAAAAAATTGAATAATTTCAGAGATATCGGTAATTTCAAAAGTTGGCAAAATACTCTGTTTTTATAGATATTTCCCTCCATAATAATTTTAAACAATTCATGTATGGGTTATCCATTGTAGACTTGTATACGTATTTGAAAAATAGTATTATTATGTGTTTTTATTAAACTTTCACTCGGGTAAACCCGGTGATACATCATAGCCACGGACTAAGTCAAGTGACTGATGAGATTAGGATGTTATAACTTAATTCAAATAATTTAATACGATAGTTGAAACCTCCTGCGATGATGTTGTAGGTATACAATTACGAGCGGCCACGAGCTTTAGAGGTGACAACAGTCACCTCTGGATGCTTTCTTAGAGCTACCATCTGCCACTCCACGTGTTTTTAGTCGCTCGCTTCCTGATGATCAAGAAAGTTTCTTACAATACGACAGGTGTTTAATAAAATCGCCTTCTGAGCTGCTGCCAATACCCTACTGACTCCTAAATGTTCAAGATGTTCAGTGCATCTTGCGTGCACATTGTCTGTAGCTGAAATCACAATGAGATGAATGGATGCATGATTCACATTCCTCCATATGGTCTTCACTTCATGCCTTAACTCGCTATACTTGTGGATCTTGGTTGTATAGGTTGACTGCAAATTTC
>NC_046662.1:80412430-80417283 GCF_010883055.1 Belonocnema kinseyi | reverse complement strand
AGCAACACGGGACTTATTTATTTTGCATGCGTTTTAATCCTTGAACAGAACTTAATACAGTTTGATAGAAGTAATTGTTATTAACTTTTAACAAACAAACCACTTCTTTTCCCGCAAATTTGTGTAACTAAATTGATATTTGTCGGTAGTCACTATTATTATCGTCTAGCAATTATTAGTCACAATTAGTGATTAGTGATGATTGATTTTTTTCGCAGAAATATTCTTTCCTTGATATCAACCAAAGATAGGATAAAAGTCCCGAATTATCAAATTCTAAGTTTATCTTATTTCTATTTATCATGTTGTTAATCCATATAGATGTGAAAGATATACATCAATGTTGGCTTTCCCTTTTCATTGATTGTAATCTATCAGGAAAACAAATAATCTGGCACGCAGTTTACTGGGATAGGGTAAAAACCTCTTTCTGATAGTCTAATATTTCTGCAACATTAAGGTGGTCCAAATTTATACCTGCAAAAATTCAACTTTCAAGTTTCAATTCCTCTGGGTTTTCAAAATTAACATAGGGTTTTAAATGGGAAAATCTTGTTTTTCGAAAAAAATAAAGAAAAAGAACTGTTTGTTATTAACCTTTTTTAGAATAAACTTTAGTCACCTCATCAGTGATGCTTCAGGAATAATTACAACCCAATTAACTTCAGTGTAAACACCCCTAAGTCCCTTTATTGTGCCCCAAAAATGCCCCAAAAAATGCGAAAAATAGAGTATATTTTTTGAATTTGATTTAAATAAATTTTTTTATTGCTTGAACAACTATTATTTTCTTACAAAATTTTATTTTCGCCTATAAATCGTGAAAAGTTATTATTTTTTGGGGATAAACTATACAGTTGATGAATTTAAAAAATATTATTTCTTCTTAAACAGATTTAGGGATTATTTACATATTTAAATTAAAAATTAGGAAATGAACGAATGTTGAGAGTGACATATTGTTTTAAACAATATTTGTAAATCATTTTTTCCATATCAATCATAAATAAGTGAGAAAAATGATCATTTTCAATGGAAAACGTGCCATAAGAGAAAAGACATTTGAATGTAGTGCTTTGCAAAAATTCACATTTAAAACAGTGACATCTTATTTAAGGAGGTTCAAGGTGATGACAAAATTCCTAAATCTCATAATTCGTTTGATCGCAGGAAAAAAACTCCCTTTAGCTGCCCCGGATACCCGTGTTCGATTCTCGCCAGTGCTGATTTCTTCAAATATGATTTTTGTCTTTAAGTTTCGAATGAAATATTATTACCTTAAACATTTAACATATAAAATTTATAATGAGTGCAACTGTAATATATATATATATATACAACAGTAACTGTAAATTTATTCTTATTTTGCTCTTTCAAACATGAAAGTCTATCTTCCCATGGAAGAATCTTCTATTGGAAAAATTAAAATTTCATAAGATCATTCGCATTCGATCATAAATGATGAAAATGTATGAAATCATTGATATTTTCAGATTATAATTTAGAACCATTAAGTTTACAATTTTTCGCTTTGTTCACGTTTTATACCGCAAATCAGTACTTTGAGTACCACGTCATTGATTTTCACACATAATACAACATTTTTTAACAATTTTAAATTACGCTTGAGTTTTTTTAGCTGAAATCGGCGTAAAATTCAAAGAAGATTGGGACGACTGAAAAATTATGAAAAATAGAATTACCAAGACTTTGAAATTATCGAATTGGAAAATTTCCAAAATAATAAAATTTTAGAATAGAAAAATTTCCGAATAATAAAATTACCGAGCAATAATATTTCCGAATAAAAAAATTCCCGAATAATAAAACTTCCAACCGAAAATTAGCGAATTATAAAATATCCTAATTGGAAAATTACCGAATTGTGTAATTTGTGAATTTGAACACTGACATTTTTATTCATAATACTAATTAAATTATTACAATTAAAAATAAAATATAATTTAAAAAATTCTATTCATAAAAACTTTTTAATTGTTTATATTCGGTAATTTTACAACTCAGGAATTTTTCTAGTTCGGATATTTATAATTTGGCAATTTTTGTCGGGGCTTTTATTAATCGAAAATTGTCAAGTTCGGTAATATTATAAGATGTCAAGGATTTTTTTTATTCGGCAATTTTCCAATTTGGTAATATTATACACTGTTCGGCAATTTCCAATTCCGGAATTTTATTATTCTTCTATCATTCTTTTGACATTTTTTTGGCCGAAAAGCGATTATTTAAAAAGATTAGGGTTCAATGAAGATTTACAATCTTAAACATTTTTTGTATTTTATATTAGGGTTTTACTCTACTCTTGCCTATGTTTAAAAAACATTAGGCTTCAATGAAGATTTACAATCTTAAACAATTTTTTTATGTTAAATTAGTGTTTTTACTCTACCCTTAGCTATGTTTAAAAAAATTATTATTAGAATTCAAAGAATATACCTATTATTTGTTTTAGTACAAATTTTCAGTTCCATTTGTACTGAAAAATCCAACTATTTCTAGTTTAATGTGCAATTTTGAAAAACTTTAGGCTATGTTAAAATTTTGCATGTAAACTGGATAGTCAATATTATCCGAAATATTATCCTTGCGTTTCTTTTCTATTACTTTATAGTACTATGAATTGATTTTGTAAAAATAATCATTTAATTTAAGATATAAATTTTTTTGGATTATGTGATACTATATGAAATGTAATAACTCTTATATCATGATTAAATTTATATTTTAGTTAAAGAATACGCGAGAAAAAAAATCACGAGCTTAGCGCACGTGCTTGTTTTCTATTTATCAAAGTTTTGCTTTCAGTTAACTTATTATACAAAAAATGGGGAAAAAGTGGGAAACAGAATTTTGAATTGATCATCAATGATACTATAAGATAGTAATTCAAAGAAGACAAGGCAATCACAAAAACTGAGAGGGAAGGTTCGAATATGTGATAAAACAGGTAAAAATTCCAAGAAGAATCTGAAAGAATGTAATTGATGTTGACACATTTCCTCATTCTTGGAAAAGATATATTTCCCCGCGATTTCTAGGATCCGGATATTTGTGAAACTCCTGTGAACTTGTTAATAAAAATATCTGACGTGCAATCATTACATTGAATACTAAAGAACACATTTCTCTTAGGAACGATAAAGTTTGTTTAAATAGTTCAGAATATAATGAATATATATGAATATAATGAACACGTTTGATTTATGTAAATAATTTCACTTACATATACATCACAATTTAAAATTATTTAAATTAAATTATTAAGTGCAATATAGTGAAATCCTTAGTTTTAAAATAATTTTTTATTATTCAGCTGTTTTAAAAATGAATACTTACATTATATCCAACTGCGTTTTTGGATTTTTATTTTCTAATAATAAAAATATAAACAATTTAAAACTCCAATATTAAAAAAATCTCTTAACATTACGTATGAAACATTTTCAAAACAGTAATTAATAATCAATCATTTTGAATTAAAAGCGTATGAAATTGAAAAAATGTATTGAACGATTTTGAATTGGAAACGTTCTAACTCAAACTATTTTAGATTAAGTAAAATTTGCAATAAAGGAAACATTTCGAATGAAATGAAAAGGAATGGAACTTGTATCTTTTTAAATAAAAGTTTTTAAATTGAATAATTTTACATGGCAAAATTTCTAAACGGATTGAAAAATTAGATCTTTTTGCAATTCAAAAGAATTGAAATTGTATTTTTTTAAATTAAAAGCGTTCAAAATTAAATAAATAAGAATTTTCAACTTTTTAATTTAAATCATTTTCAATTCTAAGCGATTAAAATTTAACAATTTAAAATTAGAACAAAAATTTTAATGTTTTAAAGTCGAAAATTCTGGAATTTTAAATTGTTTTTATTTTCAGAGAATTAAAATTGATTTGACAGTTTTTTGTAAAATGAAACAAATCAATACATTGTAATGTTCACTGTTCAAAATGAAAAATTGCAATTATAACTCTTTCAACTTGGATTATTCCAAAAAATGTTCCAAATGAAAAGTGTTTTTAATTTGGAAACATTAGAAATTGAATTATTTCAGAAAATTGAAATCTTTGAAAAATTAAACATTTTTTAATCGTTGAAAGTGCCTTTCAAAATTAAATAATTTCCGCTGTAATTCAGACCAGTAAAATTTTAATCTTTCAAAACTGGAAAAATTTTTCAATTACTAAGGCATCAATTTCAGATAAATTCTTAGGTTTTATATATTTCGATTTCAAACAATAACATTTTTAACAAAATTATTTTCTTTAAAGCCTATTTTTTTCATTAAAATATATATTTTTTAAAAGCGATATTACGGTTTGACACTATTTTTGTGTAAAACGCTAATGTAAGCAGAAAAATTTTTAAAATGAATCAAACTTAAAATAAAATTTTTTTCTTGATTCAAAATTTCAATTTCCAGCAAAAACTTGAAAACCACGCATTTTTGAAAGACACTCAATCTTTGAAGTATATTAGTTTTTTAATATAAAGAACCCATTTTTGGTGTAAATCAATAACATAACCATACATTGTGGAAAATGGGAATCATGACCATGATTTATTTATATTTTTTGTAATCTAATAAGATTTTACTAAGAAGAAATATTTTCAGTCTAAAACATTTAAATAACATAAAATTTATTAAAATTATTTTTTTTATAAAAATTTTAGTATCAGGCAAAAAACATTATCACAATCCAAAATTATTCAAGTTTTTGAATTTTATTATTCAAATAAAAATCCTTGGATTAAAATAAAATGGTTTTGGTTCTAAAATACCAATTTCAGTTCAAGAAGACCAACATAATCTGAAAGCATTGAA
>NC_046662.1:80396064-80412330 GCF_010883055.1 Belonocnema kinseyi | reverse complement strand
ACTTTTAATATTTTTTAAAATTTTATGATTTTTATTTCAAATAACAGATTTCGTGTTAAAAACGTTAATACATACAATCTGAGAATTTTTCTTCAAAAATACTTATTTCCTGTAATATGTTAACATAAATAAATTTTTTTTAATTAGGATTTTTAATTATTTTTGTTTAGAAATACTAATTTCCTCTGAAAATACTATCACAACCTTAAATTTTTATCAATTTTAAGACTTCTTCAAAACTTTACGATTTCATATTAATATTATTTTTAAATAATAATTTCTAACTAAAATAATTAACGTAAAACATACATAATATTTATAATAATTTATTAGATAATGTTAAAGTTTTGTTTTAACAGCGCAATAGTATTTAAAAGCACAAAAACGTTTCACAATTTGAAGACGGTTTTCTACGATTTTCTTATCAGAAGGGATTTAAATTTAAGACATAAAACAACTTCAAGTAATAAAAATCCAATCAGGTTTTTAACAACAATGATTGTGAAATTTTCGAGACGCATGGTTAGACCACTTTGATCAGATAGGATTATGTTGAAATTTCTCAAACAAACATATCTCGCTTCCTGCATATCAGAGCATGATGCTTAAAAAGCAGCCGTTTTCTTACCTTCTTTTAACTTTGAAACAAAAAATTTAATTGATAATTTCTTGAATTTAACAACAACAACAAAATAACTGAAAAAGATTAGATTAAAATTCAGTTTTCACGATTTTGAAGTTTACTTTTTTAAATTAAAATTGTTCTTTCCAAAAAAAACTCGGCTTATTTTTCAACATTTTTGTTTTGGATTTTATACATAATATTACATGATTTGAGAACGTAGCATATGATTTACAAGATTTTCCTTATTGTAGCGGGAAAATTTCAATAAATTCAACATGAATGACATTCTTATCGTTTAAAAAAACATAAAAAATACATTTTCTAGATATTTACGAATGATCTCTTCATCAAGGTAGAATTAAATTCGACTATTGGAATTTGATTTTAATTTTCTATAAAGCTCTATTTATTGCGTTTTCCAGAAATATTTGTCACGTAAGTGTAATAAATTATTTTGTTTTTACATCAACATTTAATTTTTAAACTTCAAGAGTAAGAAGAATGTGAAATTTAGTGCATTAGCTATTTAAATTAGTTCTTGTCCAAACCATCCTGTAAATTTTATACTTTGGTCCCGGGATTGTTCTTCTGATATAACTATTTCATTACATTTTCAAGATTTTCACGCATCGCGAATTGTGAAGCAGAAACTTTTTTTTTTGTAATTTAACTACTTATTTAATAGTGAAACTACTTTGTTAAGAACCTTTTTGGTTGAAAATTATTGTAATTTTTTTATGAATCTTTTTTCGTAGGGAATGAATGTTTTTAGTTCAAAATTGATTTCTTTTGACTTGAAAATTAGTTTTTTGAATATAAAATTAAGGTTTTAACTGGAAATTGCACTATTTCATGTTTGGTTGAACATCAATCTTCTTTAGCGGAAAACTCAACTAATTGATTTAATAAATTGGTCCTTTGTGGTGGAATCTTAATCTTCTTGGTGACAAATTCACCATCTTGGTTGATAATTCAACTATTAGTTTGAAAATTCCATTTAAAAAATGAAATATTTGGTGGAAAATTGATTTATTTTATTTAAAAATAATCTTTTTAGGTAGAAGATTAATTTGTTCTGTTTTTTTATCGAATATTAATTTTATTAGCATAAAAGCTTCGTTCTATAACTTACAATTTAACTCGTCTATTTATTGTTGATAATTTATATTTCTTAGGTTGAAAATGTAAGTATCAAGTTGAAAATCCCATTTGACATACAAATATTTTTTTAAAAATGTATGCATTTTCTTGAAAAAAATGTTATGGATTGAAAATTAATTTGTTAACTAAAAATTTATTTTACTTGCTTCGGTTGAAAATTCCATAAAAAATTAAAATGATTGTTTGAAAAATCATGTATTTTTTCAAAAAGTATTTTTTATTTAAAATTAATTTTTTTAACTAAAAATTATTTTATTTGGTTTAAAACTTCTTTTTCTAACTTTCAAGTAAACTATTTTATTTTTTGTGTAAAATTTATCTTTTCTGATTGAAAAGTCATCTATTTGGTTGAAAATTCGTATTTTCATTGATTACTTTAATTATTATTTCAATTAATTATTTGAATTGAAAATGTAACAATGAAGTTTCAAAATAATTAATATTAAATATTTGTCAGATCTATTACACACACAAATGGGACATTCTGTATCACTGTTCTTCAACTAAAACTAATTTCCGAATTATGTGTGTAAAATTGGCAACATTCTTTTCTTCGAGTTTTAAAAATTACCTAACCAGCATTGAAGAAAAGCGATAATAATGCTTTCGAGATTTTCATGACACATCTATTTTTCAGGGAAAGACTATAGAGTATTAACCTTTGTTTAGAATAAACACTTGTTCCATTTTATCTAACACTGTTCTTTTAATATTTTGTTTAACATTTAAAAACATAAAAAAATACATTTTGAAGGTATTTCTGGATGAACTATTTAGAAAAGTAGAATTAGATAAGACAATATGAATTTGATTAGAATTTTGTAGAAGATTCCATTTACCGCGTTTTCCTGACATATTTTTCACATAAATGTATTCCGTTATTATATTTTTATATTAAAATATTGTTTTCAAAGTTTAGCAGTAAGATAACATTCATGCGCATAATGAAATTGAGAACAATGGTAACTTTATTGTTAATTGCCATTCATAATGGTATTTTCAGAATAAACGAAAAATAAACATTTTTCTTTATTTTCATTGCATTATTTACATTTACATAATATTTTGGAAAATCAAAACTTATCACCAACGGTTAATATTTGCTAATATCTATTAAAAATGTGTAGATCTCTTTATACTCTTTGTACTTTAATTCTGTAATATGATAAATTTCGTTTTAAAAGTTGATACTTTCAAGGAAAAACCTTATTTGGTTCAAAGTTCAACTATTTAGTTGAAAGAGGAACTACTTTGTTCAAAATTTATTCATTTAGATGATGATTCCTAATTTTCGTTGAAAAACCTTTTTTTTTTTTAAATTTAACTACTTTGTCGAAATTTTTCTTTATTTTAAATTATTTTTTAACTAAAATTTTAATATTCTGTTGAAATTTCTCTTTTCTTGTTGAAATTTAAATAATTTTCATATATCATTTATCTTTTCGCGTAATTTTCGGTTTTCAAAAATAATGATGTTAATTTAAATAATGCAATAAAAAAAAAAAATTATAAATTATCATCTGTTGCAAAACTAAAAGTTTTGTTTGATATTTCACAATAAAGTTACTTTTTTATGTCAAATACAAAATTTAATTTTACTGAATATGTCCGGATTTGGTTAAATAATAAAATTTTAGATTAATATATCTTACATCTTGGTCAGTTCGATTGTGCACACAAATGTGGCATTCAATCTCGCATTCATTGTCACTGCCTTTTAACTGAAACTAAGTTCTTAATTAAGTATGTGAATTTCGCAACATTATTTCCTTCAAGTTTTTCAAATTGACATAGAGGAAAAGCGACTGCAATTCTTTCGATATTTTCATAACACACTTTTTTTTAAAGAAAGATTTTGATAGATTTAAAAGGTACAAGTCCTGACATCTGGCGTTACCATTGCGCACACATGAGATACCAGTCTATGGCATGGTAAAATATAATGTAAAAATATTGTAATTATTGTTATATTTTAGTATCATTAAAATCCTTAAACTATTAAAATCATTCAAAGATAAATGAGGGAATTTAATTTATATAACTTAGCATATTTGGAAAAAGCAGTCTGCATATTAAAAACATTCCTGAAACTGAACAGCAGTAAATAAAATCACACATGAAAAACATAAGCGTGAATAATCATTTTTCCAAACGCTTGAAAAAACGAAAATTAGTGATTTTATTTTACAAATAAAGCCTTTAAATGCATACTTTACACTCCTTCACCTATTCCTCTCTTTGCCCTTTCATGACGAATTCCTGGGGTTTTTTGTTTCTTCTTGTTTTTTTCTTGTTTCCTTATTGAGTTCTATTAATTATTAATAGAATCCAATATGAAAATTCAAAAAAAATTTCACTTAAAGTACATTCTTCTTAATTCAAAAATCTACTATTATATTTTCAGTTTTGAATTTATCTCTTTTTGTTTATAAATCTACGATTTGATTGAAGACTGAACTATTTTGTTAAACAATTATTTCATTGGTTAAAGATTCAAGAATTTAGTTGAAACCTTATGTATTTTTTTGTAAGTTTGTCTTTTTTGATAACAAATTAATCTTCTGGATGGAAAATTTATCTTCTTGGTAGAAAAATGAACTATTTTGTTGAAAATTCATTTTATTAGTTAAAGATCTACCTCTTTGGTTAAGAATTAAACTATTTTTATCGATTAAATACTTTTTTTAAAATACATTTTATCAATTGATACTTTGGTTGAAAATTGAACTATCTGATGAAAAACTTGTTTTTTTTTTGTGTGTGTGCAATATCTCAGTTTTTTACCTAAAAATTGAAATATTACATTTTTGGTAAAAAATTGATAGATTTTAGTTCAGAATTTAACTTTCTAGTTGTTAATAACTTTATATCTTAAAGTCTTATTTTCAGGTCGATAATTAAAATTTTTTGCAGAAAATTAGTATTTTTGGCTTAAAACTTCAACTGTTTTTTGAAAAGTCATATTTTTGGGTTTACGACTGAATTATTTTCGTACAAAATTAAACTATTTGGTTGAAAATTAATTTTTTGGTAAAAAAATACATATTTTCAGGTTAAATATTCAAGTGTTTTGTAGCACATTCGTCTTTCTGCTTTGAAAATTTTAAAATTTGGTGAATTTTTTTCTCCTGATTGAAAAGTCTTCTCTGGTTAAAAATGCATTTATTTTATTGAAAATTCCTTTTTCTTTGTTTGAAAATTCATCTCTTTTGTTGAAATTGTATCTTTTTCAACGATTTTTTCAGAAAGCATATTTCTAGGAAGGTAGCGGCAGATCGCGCATATTCATGGAATTCGTGGAATTCGTGGAATTCATGAAATTCAAGGAATTCATGCAATTCAATGAATTTAAGGAATTCATGCCATGCAATGAATTCATGGCATTCATGGCATTCATGGCATTCATGGCATTCATGGCATTCAAGGAATTCATGCAATTTAAGGAACGTAGTGGCTAGCCTGCCGGCGCAGGCAACATTTTTAGTTGCCGGCGCCGGCAAGATTGCATGTTGTTGGCTTTTTTTTCCTTTTTTTTACATTTTTTTTGTTAAATCGTATACTGATGCATGTTTATGGGCTGATTACAAAGCTGGACTTTAAAACATTACGTTTTTTGTTTACGATGTTTATATACACTATCTGTACCGGCAACAAGCATATGTCAAGCATACGAAAGGGTCATTTACACATTTTAGAGTGAGGCCATGTAATTGCGAAGTTATTTTGATAGTTTTTGGCTTTTGACGCGTTTAACGAAGCGTTCTATGTATAAATCACACTTTATCGTCGATTTCCAAATCAAGAATTCATATTGACGTCTTGTGGGGGCGAAAAAGCAGCCCTGAGTCTAGTCGCAGAAATAATGTTACCTACTCCTTTTTCAACACGACGTGGGGCGGGAAGGCACCCCTGTGACTGGTCACAGAAAGAATGTAAGTTCGCACCCCTACTTCTCTTCCAACGCCACATGGGGGCGGGAAGGCACCCCTGTAACTGGTCACAGAAATAATATTAGGTTGCACCCCTACCCCTTTTCCAAAGTCACTTGGAGGTGGGAAGGCACCCCTGGGACTGGTCACAGAAATAATTTAAAATCGCACTCCTACCTCTTTTCCAACGCCACGTAAGGGCGAAAGGCATCCTAATGACTGGTCAAAGAAATAATTTAAGGGGAGGGTGACTGCAATGAACCCCTGAGTCTTGTAACAGAAATAATTTTGATCAAAATACTTACCCTTTTCCAAAAACTTGTTGCCGGACTGGAAGGCACCTCTGTTACTGGTCAAAGAAATAACATTTTTCCAAGACTTTAATCTGGGGAACAAACTAGCAAGATAGCCGATATTGAGGATCGAACAGTAGCAGTAAACACATGTGGGGAAAAATAATTTTTTATTATCTTCTTTGCGCACTCTAGGCTATATCCTTAAAATATGCTTTTACCGGTATCGGCTTTGTATACACAACCTATAATTTAAGGATAGGAAATTAAATAAATCGTTGGTGAAACTTAAAGATAAGTAGAGTATATTTCTAAGGAATAATAAGATATATCGACGATCAGTAAATTCTTATTTTTAACGCTTACAATGTAATTTTGATTCTCAATTTTGATTTATTTTTCTCTTAAAAATAATTCGCAGCCTTGCATCCTTCACCTTTTGTTAAACAACGTTTGAATTTCGCTAACCATTTTTTCATATCATCTTTTCTTTGATATTTGTAAATAATCCAACGAAACTTTTCTTTTATGAATATGGCGATTAGCGAAATTCTAAAGTTTACAGAAGTATTATTTAAACCAACACACATTGTATGTATAAAATATTCGCTTTGTATAAATTTTCCACTTTATTTATATTAATACTACGTCGCTTTCGTTCGACATACCAATCACTTCGCCTTTCTGAAATGTCAGAAAAATAACTGTATTTAAAAACTATCGCGGACTTAAGTCTGGGTAATTAATTAAAAGCTTTAATTAGGAACATCCGGTTGTTTCCCTAAACAGTAAGTCTTAAAATCAATAATTTCAAGCGCAAAACGACATTTCCTTTCATGCAGGTTTTGTTATGTAACTGTTTCGAAAATAACATATAAATACCTATAAATGTTTCATCTCCTTGAACCATGTTGCGACACCATTCCAGATTATGAGCAATTGTTTAAAAAATAGCACTAAGAAATTCAAGTTCATTGTAGCATAATGAAAATTTCCTAAAAATTTTAAGTATATTAAAGTCATGAATAAAAAGCTTTTTGTTAAAGTCTTTCTTGAATCAGTGCTTTGATTCTTATTACCGTTTTAATATTTGTTATTTACAGCGCAATTTATAATTTATAGGCTACATACGCACAACATTCTAATTAATTCGTTAGCCACACGTACATTTTTATTCGCCCGTTTTTCATTGTACTATTTTTTCACTTATTTGTGAATATTGAAAAAGATTCCTTCCTCGTAATTTTAATTCATTTTTTATCCTAACATACAAAATGTAGAAAGAGACCCTGACCCACAAAACTTTTTGATTATAGTTGTAATTAAAGTTGTCAGCAAATATTTGCCAATAATTTGCTAACATTTGACATTTTAAAAGATCATTATAAGGTACCATATTACGTCGGCTCTAAGCCTTTAATTTTGATTTTCGCTCATAGTAGTTCACGCTCAATTATTCTTATAATTACTATACTTATTTAAGCTAATTGCTTACCTTTTCCGTTGAAAATTTCGCAAAATATCGCCGAATTCCATTTCAAGTTCTAATAAATCACTAAACAAATATTTAATTAAAAAATATGTGAAGTATTTTTCAAATTCAGCAATAAAAATGTGATAATGAAATAAAGATTAAATGCTTAATATTGTGACAGCAGTATACTTTTTAAGGTCTTGCAGTCAATTATCTCAGAAAAGATTATTTTTTAACGAGCATAGATAATTTATTTTCAATATTGCTTGACGAATTATATTATAATTTTATATATTATTTATGATGTATCAGATTCGTCAAGGAAAAAAATAGAAGGTGTATATAATTTCTGCTATCGGTCTAAATTATTTGTAGCAAATTCTTTGAATTACTTTATAATAATGATTGAATTATTATTACGTTTGCCTTTTTAAATTATTTATTTCAAATTTTACATTTTCATTGTTAGAAATATGAAATTCTAGAATATACAATAAATCATGCAATGACTGCAAACTGAAATTTGAAATTATATACACTTCTAAAAAATATAATAAATATATATTTCCGCAGCATACATAATGAGTTGAGTCAAAGAAAACAGTGTAGTTATAATTTTAGTCGTGCATTAGAGATTCAACATACTTATGACATGAAAAACAATTTGAAGAATTAATTTCAACTTTGTAAATTAAAATTGTTAGAAAAATTAATTCTCCAAGTAGCAATGAGTATAAAAAAAACAACTTTTTTCTATTTATTAAAACAGTGATGTTTTTCTATTGAAAGAATTGTATACATATTATGCCAACCACTCATCTTTTGATTTCTCTTCGCATTCTGGTGTAAAAACTTTGTAAGTTTTAAAATTAACAATGGTTTGCATGCAAAAATTTGAATTTAAAATTAAGTTTTTAATCATGACGGCTTTTCATTTAAGAGTTACCCTGGCGGACAAAAATTTGACAACAAAGTAAAATTTTGCTGCAACTGTCATTTTTCGTTAAAAAAATGTTCTGAAGTGTACAAAATTCACCAAAAAAGTATTTTACATTTTTTAAGTTTGGGCGTCTCGAGCCGTAAAAACGCTATTAATTTTACCTGAATAATTCTGGAAAATTACTAATTTTTACAACACATGTAATAAATTTTACATAAAGCTGAAATTTCAGTTATGTAATTTTTTCAAATGGTAATTTTACCTATAGATATCCATTATCTATGAAACGTAATTTTAAAGCAGAGGGAGAAATTATCAGAAAAAAACAAGAAACTCAAACAATTTTTACAGGACCATGAAAATAAGTAATATAAATTAAAACAAAAATTACAGGCAAATTTAACTTCTGACTATTAATCCGATGCATTTTGTACTTTTTTCTAGATTTTTGTACTTTATTGTAGTTTGGTTTTCCTTCAAGAATTTAAAAGAGGCACACCTACAAGATCATGTATGAATTTACACTTTTTGTAGCCAAAAAGATGTTATTTTTATAAATATTTAGAATAGTTCAATTAGATAATTTTAATTTAAGATTGCAATTGATCGCTATTGCAGAAAAGTTTAAAACTTTAAAAGAATGTTAGAATATCAGAAGACAGTAATCGTAATTAAACAACTAAAAATTAAAAGTAACTAAAAAGCTGAAACATGAGTTTTTTTTTAAATAGAAACTTTCTTGGTAAAATCGATCCTGTAAAAACTGTTTTAATTGTTTGTACTTTTTGTAAAAATGTTTCCACCAGGGTACATATTATAATTTAAATTATCATTAAAATTAAATATGTTAGAAATAGGAAGGTGTACAAATTTAAGAACTGTAGTAAATAAAATCAGTAATTAATAATATTTACTATTCACTTGTGACTATAAGTGAAGAAATCTGTAAAATTTCAAAAACGAAATATTTTTTCTGCTGAAAGGATTTCTTGTTTATTATCAAAATAGGAATTTATTTTGAGAATCGGGAGCAAGTTTCGACAAAGGGTTGAAAAGGATTAAATTGATCTTTGCCGACAATTATGTGCATTGATTCGGGGTTACCCTCTCCCCTTTTGATACCTCCTCGAATTCAACCCTAATTTCACGATTTCGTTACGTTTTACAAATTCCAGTTTTTTTCCTTTTTTTCTTTTTCTCGCGGGTTCCCATCTGTCGCCGATCGTTTCACGTCGTTTACAATGGTTCCGTCCAGCGTTAAGCCAATGCCGAGGGTCCGATTCTTATAAAGGATTTCCAAAATATTGTGTAAATCCGGTAAGGGTGACGGGGTAGTGGGATGAATCGAGCGGGGCAGCTGAAAAATTTTGGGGTGAAATCTGTAGAAATGGAAAGCGGGGATCTTTCTCGCTTTTACCCCTCTCCTGAATTTCTCTCGTTCCTTGCTCCTCCACCCTTCGAATCACCTCAACCCTCGGTCATTTTAACCGATCCATCGTGATCCATCCAGGCTTCGTAAGAGAGAAGCTATATAAATAAAGGGTTAGCTGGAGCGGTTTCTATTTTCAGAATCTTTTCACACTGCCACGAACAATAAATTTATTTTCACCCTTTTTATCAAATTCCGCATTTGGGGAATAAACGCTCGAACAGTTCGTGAAAATACGAATTGGTGCACGTGATCGCTTTTCGCGGGTGTAAATAAACTACGCCGAACCTTGTCACGTGTGCGCCTCGAGGCACTTTCCATAAGCTCTAGGGAGAGTAAAGTACAAACAAAAAATGCGAAATAATATATGCGGGTGGTCCAATTTAATTAGGAAGATCAGCTTGATAAGAGGAAATATGGAAAGATAATTCAAATATTTACCTAGATGATAACATTAATTTGTAAGATTATAATTTTTAATAGTATTTAGTCTAAGGAGGATTTGTTAGCGTGATTTTCAGTTTGAATTTATTCGTTTATGTGAATAAAAAGCTGTGACCTCTTTCTCGTATTTCTGTCTTGCAACTCAATTTCCGATCCAATATAATTTCCAATCCAATTTAATTCTTAATCTATATTCCAATCAATTTTTAATATAATCAATGTTCAGTTTCAGGTCGCTTCCATCAAGGCTCGATCTAGCTTTAGACTAGCGATCTTAAATGAGGTTTTTAGTGCCTTAAATCAAATTAAATTCATTTGATAACAAAAATTATTTTAAGTAAATCAGGGTGTATAATTTCTAACTAAGAGGAACTGTTTCTCCTCTAGATTCCACTTTTTTAAATTAAACCTTTGCAGCGAATTTAAACTTTAATTAAAATATACGCTTGCAACCCATAAAATAAATTTTAGTTATGATTCTGGTGAAAACTTCTGCAAATCCAATTTCAAGAATTGCAACTTTTCTAATTTCAACTTTTCCGCGAGTATAAAGTGCAAAAGTTTTCAATGAGAAAAAGGTTACTACAAAGCTGACGAGGCTTTTAAATTAATCATCTTAATGGCGAGACTCTGGGGACATTATTACTTTCTTCAAGTCTTATAAACGCAGATAATATTTCTTATTATATCACATATAATAATATATAATAATATATATGAGGGCGTACGAAAAAAATTAAATAAAGTTCTTCATTTATAGTTCTAAAAGGTATAAAAATTTTCTTTTGAGTATCAGAAATACTCCTACAAAGTTTCATTACCAAAAAATAGTCTGTCCCCGCTAGATATCCAACTATTTTTTATCGAAAATTGGATTTATTGTATACAAAATTCTTTTAAAAACCAAATAAACGTTGTAGTATAAGAATTCTTTCAAATTATCATTTTTGATACAGTAATTTGAAAAAATGTCTTTAAAATTTTGGTTGCGAATTAGTTATAATTTTAAAGCAGTAATAATAATTATTTTTAACCTTTTAGGATTGATATTTCTTTAAATTATAACCACTGAATAAAAACCCCATTTTCTTTTGGATCCAATTTTTTGTATTCCATATTTCATGAGCATGTTTTTTAGTTTTTGCACAATATTTTAGATTATTTTTATAATTACTAAACAAAGCCGGTTTTGAAAACCAAAAAAATCAATTTAAAAATTCTCGGTCGTTTTTCTTGGAATTTGCTAACTTTTTAAAAATCAAACTTTGATTAATCGTATTCGAAATTATAAGTTTAATCTGATTTTAAACATAACATTAAACTTTTTCGCAATCCGCAGTCAAGCCTAGTCCAGTTTTCAGTTAGCGTCACTTTGAGATTGTCAACTTTCACATGCATCTCCTCCAACCTAGATACATTTTTATCAAATTTTAATGGTCTCAATTTAACAATACTCTTATTTAAAAATTTCACATTTTGTTGGATATTTAGTTTAATATTTATTTTGTTTAATTGAGTTGAATATTAATTAATTTAATATTAAAATAATATTTTCTGACTTTATAAATTACAAAAAAAAAATCTAAGAATTATACATATTGTTTTTTATTTCATGATAACATTATTTTTAAGTGTATAAATCAAGTGAAAAAATTTTCCAGTATATCTAAACTTGTGTCTGTGTAATGATTAATTAATTTTTTTAAATGTTAGTTTGTATATGCCTCATTCAAATTTAACACAACATTACTTTTTTAAATTGTCATGAATTTTTCACTACCAAATCTTAATATCAAAATTTAATACAAATTATTTTGATATCAACCTTCTGTATATATTGTTGTTGAAATATATAAAGACATTGCCAATCATATATATCACACATTTCATAAGGAAATAGTCGAGTAAAGTGATATAATTCTAAGAAAATATTGAAAAAGTCCATTTTTTAGGATTTAAACAATTTTCAAGGTCGCTCAAGTAGGGTAAAAGCATTTCAGTGGCATTATTGGTGAATAGGTATAAATTTATTTACTGTGAACTATTTTTTCTGGTAACTTAGATTCCATAAAAGGACAAATTTGTAGTTTTCAAATAAGAATAAGTATGTCACTTTTACTGCTTTTTGACTGCATCTATGATGCGGAGACAAAAGAAAAATTATTCTATTAAAACTTTAGAGGAGTGTTTTTGACTCCTAAAAGAATTTTTAAAATGTTGAACATTCCGTCCCGGAACCTGAATTTTTAACAATATTCAAGAGGTGAGAATAAGCCTCGAAAAATATGTTTATCCAAAAAATAATGAGATGTGCCCTTTTTTAAGCATAACAGTGACGGTTTTTTCGATAAGGACTAAAATGAAGATTTTCAAGAGCTTATTTTGGACTTCAAATATTTCTTCCTGTACAGAAAAATTGCTACAGTTGGGCTTCGTAGAGTCAACAATTTATAATTAAGAAATAATTCATCAAAAATTGTAATATCAGTAAAATAATTAGCAAAAAAAAAAGAACACAAAGAGAACAAAAGCTTTTTCACTGTGAAGATTCATTTTTTGGGATGGAATGTTGAAAATTTGAAAAGATGTATTTTTGGTCCACCCTAATATATATAACAGTATATATAAAACTTGATATTAATTTTGATTGTATAGTAGGTTAAAGAGGGAAAGTAAGAAAGAGGGGTTGTTGGCTGAAGAAAATCGAAGGAAGGTATCGAACCGAATACCACCTCATGACCCCTTCTTTTTCCTGGTCCTCCTGCCCCTTCTCATCAGCTACCCCAGACACAAGATTGCTTATAGCCCGCGACAAGGAAGTGGATTGCAATTATCAAGACCTCCCTCTCTTACCCTGCTTCTCAAATCCACCCTTCGCTCCATCGTTCAGTTTTTCCAGCCTCCAGAGTTCCAACCCCCTACCCGGTTCCTCTTCAACCCCCAGATCCCCGGTCACTCGCTCCCTCGTCGCGCAGGCTAACTTGGATATTTCATCCGCTCGTAATAATTTTACCGCTCCCTTTTTTCTTATTGCGGCCGTAACGATCACCATCCTCCACAATCTTTCTTACTGGTCCAAAGAAAATCTTAAAACGTTAGGCCTTTCCAAACCCCATCCCAAGACATAAAATTGCCTATTTCTTTACTGTTTAATTATAGGAATGTGAAAAAAGCATGAAAAGGTTACTGTTTAATAGGGTGCCCAATAAAAATTTGAATCTTTCAATCTTCCAAAGCGTGTGAAGAGACATTTTTCTAAAAAAATTTTTTACATAAAAATTGAATAATTTCGGTTTGAAAATTCATATTTTTGTCAAAATTGAATGTTTTGTAGTTAAAACTGAAATTCAAATTTTGAAACATTAATTTGTTCGGTTAAAAAAGTACTTTCTTGAAAAAATTCACGTTTTCGGGTTCAAAATTAATAAATTTAACAAATAATTTTTCGCTCTATTTATAAGCTATATATAATTTTTCAACCTCGAATTTTAAATGATGATTCATTTTTTGACCGAAAACTTAACTATTTTGTTGGTATTTCTTTTTTTTAGTTCAGAAACGTATTTTTTCATCTATTTATTTTTTCAGCTATTGCATTTTTGGGTACAAATTTACCGTTTCCAGTTGAAAATTCAATTATTTTATTGAAAATTCAAGTGTTTTGTTAAAAACTCATCATTTTTGGTAGAAAAGTAAACCACTTGGCCGCAAATTCATGTATTTGATTAAAAACGTGGCTTTTCGGTTAAATTGTAATGTTTCTGTTTTAGAATTCATTCTTTTTTTACTTTTAATATCAACCACTACATTTTTTTAAATTCATCTCACTAGGTTAAAAATTCAACTCATTAGTTGACAGTTAAACTAATTTTTTAAAAATTAATTTTTTTGTTGAAAAATTCAAACCTTTGGTTGAAAATTAAACTATTTTGTTTAATTAAAAAAAATTGTATTAAATGATTATCAAACCATTTGGTTGAAAATTCAAATTTTCTGTCTATTTTTCTTCAATTGAAAATTAATTTTTTTAAATGAAAATTGAACTTTTCCACTTTGGATTAAAAATTGATCTGCTTTAGTTCAAACTTTCTACTATTTTGTAAAATGAAATTGGTTGAAAATGCAACTGTTTGATTGAAAATTAACTTTTGTGCCGACAATTGAAAATTTTTGTAGGAAATTTGTCTTTTTATCTTGAAAATGCAACAATTTAGAAGAAAATTTAACTTTTTTGTAGCACATTGTTTTTTTCCAAATTGAACCTCATTTTTTAAAATAAAAATAGAACTATTCTATTTTGGATAAAATTCATTTGTTTTAGGTCAAACATTTAACTATTTCGTACGATGAAATTGATTGATATTTTTCGATGATTGAAAATAAATCTTTTTTGGCTGCAGATTTAATTGTTTTATTGAAAATTCATATGGTTGGTTCAATTTAACTTTTTTCGATTTAAAATGAAAATCGGCACTTGTATAAAATATTAAATATTACATTTTCCCTTGAAAATTTATATTTCTTGGTCGAGTTCTTAACTATTAGGTTAAAAGTTGAAGCCCTTTGTTAATTCACAAGAAAAATCAGATTTTATCAAACACTCCCACCATTCATCGTCTTTAGTTTTTTTTCGATGACCCCTAGATAAATTTAAAAAAAAGTCAGTAAACAAAAATCTTTACGTAATTTATGCACGGTCCATAATATACGTATCGTCTTATCATCTCCTTTGAAAAACAACATATTTTAGTGGCAAATGATTCTGTGGCTTGAGCGTTGACTGCCTGCCCGATTTGGAATGAATGCCGCCTGTGAAGAGGGAATAAAATTTCCAAATGAAATTTTGGGGACTTATGGAGCTCAATTTTGTATTTGTTGTCAAATGTAATTTACGTCGGAAACTTTTCGGTCATCTCGGTTCGTTCAATTTGGGAGCTCTTGGAAACCGCAAGATATTATTGATTTTTGTATGTATACACTCAAAGAGAGGTGTGGGTGGTCGGGTGTTTTTCCGTCTTTGTGTGTTTGGCGAGAGAAAGTGGGGATAGATAGCTGTGTCATTTACTCATTGATTGGTCGTCGGCTCGAGAAGTTCAAGAGGAGAGACAACTTTTTCCCAACTCTCGATACACAGAGAACTGGAAATTTGTTCACTCACCCCAGTTTCCGAGGATTTTCTTTCGCCCCTTTGTCATATTTTACGACTTCCAGAAAGAATATTCTGTCAAAAGAAAATAATCACAGAAAGAATCTACAATACTTTTTTCAACTAGTTAATTAATTGAAATGAAATTAGACCTAAAATTTCTATATCGAAAAAAGGCAAAATCGATTAATCCCGAATTATCTGCACGCAAGCTTGCTGTTATGTAAGCCGAATGACGGAAAAGAAATCGCGTTTCAGGTTCTTCTCAGCGATGTTTTACTTATGCATATGTACTGCATCGATTTATGGAATTCGAAATTATGGAATTGCAATATTCACCTAAAAAAATATCATGCTGCGAATTGAGTGCCCGGATCAGTCCCCCCCCCCCCCCATTCACATTAGGCGCCAAAAAGTTATAATCGTTTATTTGATCCGGAACCTCAATTCTGTTACTTGTATCTGCGAAGCCTATGAAAATAAAATTTACGACACATATTACAAACATAAGAACCTGAAAATAAAACGAAGCAGGAAAAAATAAAAAATGAAATAAAGAAACTCAATTTTATTGAATCGAGTTGAATGACTATAAAAAATGATATAAAAATGTAAAATTATAAAATCATATAAAATCATGCTATTCTGATGACTATTCGTGACTAGCTTAAATATGAATAGTAAATCGTTTACAAAAATGACTAGTCGTATCTACTGTATCGCTAATTATTATACAATAAATCATACACTAAATTCATACACGCATTCTACATACACGAATCATGCTCTTATAATATATATTTTACAGAACTCTTGTCACATAGG
>NC_046662.1:80384587-80395964 GCF_010883055.1 Belonocnema kinseyi | reverse complement strand
TATTACCCTCTATATTCACGGCGTATTTAATCTCGTTAAACGTATAATCTATATACATTTCGTATATAATATATCGTTTTTGTATTTCTTTCATTAAGTTATAGGTAAATTTGATCTTGCGCTCAATTTATGTTATGAAGGCAATCTTAGCTTCGAGTATAGATTTAGTATCGTGCCCTTATCGCCATTTTTTCCCTAATTGGTCGAACGCCTTTATCGCTCGTCATTTTTCCCTTTTCACAATGCAATTTTTATATTTATCACAGTAAAAACAAAATCTTACTCCGAGGCCAATCAGAGAATAACAGTCTATAAAAAATATAATTATAGGGATTGAAATTAAGCTTTTAGGTCTTAAAATCAGATTTACACCGCTGAAAGTGGTCTGTATCTGATCTGAAAAGCAGTTATAAAGCTTACTTAAATCATTTTTATACACGTAAAGCTCATATTCCTATAAAGAATATAAGGTTTAATTGTATATTAATAAACATGATTCCTGCAATAAATGAATTAAATAAGCTTTAAACAATATTTTTTAAATTGTGTTTTTATACTTTACCAGGGTGTCTTACCCGATCGATGATTTAAAAATTCTCGGCCATTTCTTGGGTTTCTCCCATTCAATTTAAAACAGTTCAAATGATTTAAAAAGATTTCTAAATATTAAAAAAAACTCAGATTTCTGATTTGAAACAGGGAATTTTGGAAGAGATTTATAATTCCGAGTTGTAATATGGGAGAGTTTCTGTTCATAAGAATTATGATTATGATTAAAATTAAAATTCAGTTTAATTGAATTTTTCATATTTTGTTTAATTCCCTTCTTCTAAATCAGAATTAAAATTATTATTCAAAATTCCTGTTCCATCTAAAAAAATCTGTTCGAAGACAAATAAAAATTATAATTTTTATTTGACATTATTAGAATTATTTACGAAAATTGTCTATCCTAAGATCAAAATTACAATTTTTACAGAAATTCCCTCCACCAAGTCAGAATTAAATTTATCTACAACATTGTCTACCATAATTTACAAGTATTGTAATTTCCTTTTAATTTAAAGGAAAAAAATTGTTATTAAAAAAAATTCTCGTTTGGAATAAGGAAATTTTAGAAATTCTATCCAAATTTTCTTGGACCAAAGATTCTTTGGCAAATTCCCTTTTTATAAATCAGAATAATTTTTTTCAAAAATCATAATTCTTTAAGAAATCTGCCGGGATTTGGAAGAACACCGTTAATTGCATTTCGGATAAGTCCCTTGAGTTGCCTACCGTTAACTACTTTCAGGTGACTTATCCGATTTGCAGTTAAGTGTCTTCTTCCAAATCACGGCAGAAATTCCCTGTTCCATAGCCATAATTATAATTCTTTACGGGAATTTTTTATAATCTTTAGAAGATTCCTTATAACAAGTCATAATATTGCATTCATTTCCAAAATTCCCTGGTTCACGTCAGAATTACTATAATTTACCAAATTTTCTATTATAATTAAAAAATATAGCAACTCCCTTTTTAAATTAGAAAGATAAAAGTTTCAAATTTTCAAAATTATAATTTTTAATGAAACGTCTAATTCGTGAGTAAAACAAAAATGAAAATTAGAATTCTTTCCGGAAATTACCGTTCTATCTTGGAATTATAATTCTTTAGAAAACCCCCTTTCTCCAATCCTAATTCTTTGCGGAATTCATCTGTTCGCAAGTGAAAGTTTAATTCTTCACGAAAATTCAGTGTCACAACTTATAATTATTATAAATCTTTTTGAAAATGTCCTGTTACAAGTCCGAATAATTGTACTTCTTGGAGTGAATTTTTGTGCACGTTTCATTTATTTATTTCCTGTCCCAACTCATAATTATAAATCTTTTGAAAATTCAATTTTTTAAAGTCGAAATCAAAATTTTTACTGAAATTCACTATCCAAACTCAGAATTATAATTTTTTTTAAATGCACTGTTCCAAGTTCGAATTATATTTACTTACGAAATTTTGTATTATTGTTCTGGAATATAGTAACTCCTGTTTTCAAATTTTGAAGAAGGAAGTTTCGTATTCTGGCGAGTTCTGATTAGGGAGAAGAACTTTCAAACGGAAATTCCCAGTTCTATCTCAGAATTATAAGTTTTTTTTAAAAATCCACTTTTCGAAACTAAACATTATCATTCTTCACTGAAATCTCCTTTCCCAACTCATAATTGATTTGAACCAATTTAAAATTGTATTTCTTTCATTCTCCATTCTAAGTGAGAATTAAGATTTTATCAGGAATTCCCTGCTTCAATTTAGAATTAAAACAATAAAATATATGAAACCACTTTTAATTTTTATATTAGTACATTCGAGAGAAAAACGCCGATCACTGAACGAAATTCCCGGTTTTTACGACTTTCCGGTCAACTAGACACACTATTTAGGAAGGAAAAAACCAAGAAATGAAAAAGGAGAATTTTCTAATTGATTTAATCACCGACTTAGTATGGGGAAAAATTAAAAATAGGGCAAGCACAACATTAAGATTTTGTTTTTACCGTGTAAAAACAGAAAATTCGTATCTAGCAAATATATAAATTATATCTCTATAAAAATCCAAATTATTTGTACGTCCTGTCACTTTGTGAATAAATCCTCTATAATTCTTGAATTCCTTTATAAAAACGTTCGATACAATTTTTCTGCTTATTCTCGTAATCGAAGAAATGGTGTGACTCAGAGTGAATAGAAATGTGTTTCTGTCACACTAAATCCGGAACGGTATGTCTGCAATGCTCGGACCATTAATTTCGCAATGCACATCTCGCATAATATAACGGGCGCAATTAAAAAAAGACGACGATCGTGCACACGTTTTGCATGTTATTGTCCCTCAACTTGGGGTGAGAGAATGGACAAAGGGGCACGCGTCGCTAACTCCTGTCGATTTCATTTTTCTATGCAGCTTTTTCCCGAAAAATTCGGGACTCGATCCACCCAAGGTCACGGAGTTGACCTTATCCTCACCCAACCTTGCATTCGAGGGACCAGATGCGGACCATCTGAGTGACCCATCTTTCTCGAATCAACAATGCCCCTGAAATTTCCATTTTTTTTCCCAGCACTCTGATCCCCCCCCCCCCCCCCCCCCCCCCCCCCCCGTCGATTCTCTCCCCAAATAGATTTTAGCCGCAGCTTCTACGTATGTATGCATATTTTTATTATTTCTGTCTCGTTTCTTTCCTCTCATTGGACTCGTAATGGCCGATATTTCCTCCCCTAGAATATATGCTAATGCATCCGGACGCACGCATACTAATTTATACGAATTTTTGGAAACCGTCGAGGGGTTTGTCAGAATGATTCACAATAGACGCGCTTAGGGATCGACGGATATTTATGGGGTTTAAGACAAAAAGGGCGTGCTTTGCACTCGGGCATACGGGTTTTGATACGGAGTTTTAAATAAAAACTGGAGAACATATTGATTTTATTTTCCTGGGTATTGTAAATGATGGATGATTTGATACGGGTGGAATATAAGTCGGAGACGTAGCAGATGGGCGCCTTTAAACCATTGAAGGATAGATTAAATTTTTTAGCATTATTTTGAGAATTTAGGGAATATTTCTTTTTAAATTTTAATAGAATGAATACTATTATAGCGAGCATTATCATGAGGTTATTAGTAGTAATTAAAGTTCCGGGCCAAAGAACCGGCAGTCATAACCGGGTGTATGATCCGGTCCCTCGGGAAAATAGTATTGAATCTATAAATAATTATTCTGAAAAGTCTTTTTTATGCTGGATATGAAAGGTCCAAATACTTAAAAGTGAAAACGAAAAATATTATGCAAATTTTTTGATACTTTATAATTTAAGGTCAATCAGGGTGATCTTGATACAGAGAGTAAACGTGATTCGACACTTTCGTGCACGAAGAAACAATTATATTTCGATTCAATGGCAAGTCACGCGAGGACGTACTTCATTCTTAAATTGGCTGGGAAAATACGTCAGGGTAAAACCGACAAAATTGAAATGCAGAAGTAATAAAAATTTAATGCCATCATTCAGATTAATGATAAGCCACAGTGGCATGTCGAACTAATACTCGTTATTGACCGAAATTTGTTTGACTAAAACTTATTTGAGGAAAACTTGTTTGAATGAGTAACTTCCAGGAAACACAGAATCAACAAGGCTGCGGTTAACGGATTGAACTTCGGAAAATAAATTGGGTGGGCTTTTTGTTGTTGTGGTAAGCGAACAAACGAAAAATTTCGGATATCACGCCTAGCCTAATTTTGTGGGAAGGACACTCAATGCAGTGGTGTGTGCTACCAACGGAAACGCGTCTTTACCATTCGTCCGTCCGTCTGTCAGTAATCGTAGTCCCTTCGAGGGAAGTCTAGCCGGAATACGAATATTATATATTTTGGGGAGTGATGTTAAGTGAGGGTAGCGGTAGCTACAATTTCCAACTACCGCGTGGTCACTGAAGAGAACAGCTGCATCGCTTTCAACATTCAACATTTCTGTCGAACTGTCACAGGCCGTTAATGCGAGTACCTGGCGCTTTACCCAAAGGGGGTGAAATCACCTCAAAACGTAAAATTTACCTAAAAACGACCATTCCAGACAATGTAATACACAAGAGGGGTCGCAGTTTTTCGACAATTTAACAATAGGGTAATAGTAATAATCAGTGTTGGAAAATTATTGATAAATACACTTTTTCAGTTGAAGTTATTTATTCAGGAAATGAACTTTAGACACTTTTCCGGATTCTATGAAAGCATTATATTTTTTTTCAAAGTTTCAAATTATAAATTTAAAAGTATATATTTTTATAGGAAATTTAATTGCATCTCTTTTTTCTTTAGATAAAAAAGTTATAACTTTATCCATTTTTTAAATTAAACCGAAGCCCCCTTTTTTGACAATGTATAAAAAAACTGAACAGTTTTTTTGTAATGACACCTTGTTGTAATATTTAGTCAGTTGACAACATTTTTTATCTATTCAAACAATTCTTTTTCAAAATGCCATTTTTGCTACTCTTTCATTAATAGACCTAATGTTGATTACGGAATCGACTAAAAATATCATGACAGAGACATCTTAAAGTCATATTTTTTAATTCACAATAAATGTTAATTATTTCAACAAATTCTATAAAAAAAATGCAAATTTTGATTTCTTAACGAATATAGTCCCATTTTTAACCGTTCAACTAAAAATATCATAGCAATGATTCCTTGATATTATATTTCTGAAATTGACAGAAAATGTTAATTTTTTAACAATCCTTATAAACAAATACTTATTTGAACCTTTTTTCGTGAATAGGCTCAGTTCTGATATAAGCAACTACGAATGACTTCTGTCATGTCTTTTAAAATGATAAAAACTATCAATCATTTTAAAAAATCGTATAAATAAATGCTCATCTTTACCGTATTTCTTTAAATAGGCTCATTTTTTTCTCCAGACGAAGTATTAGTTATTGCTAAAAATTCGCACGACTCTCCGTAACCTTCAAGGTATAAATGTATGATTTAGGCAATGTCCCAGGTTAAAATGTATATTTTTTGTTTGAATAGAAATTTTCAAATGCTATTTACTGAACCAGTCGTCAAACACCATAAAGACTATTTCTTGTAAATTTCATTCAAAAAATTCTAAAAATGGACTTAACAAATGCGAGTTGCAGTCAAAAAGGATGAAACATTTGTTTTCTTCTTAAAACGGGAGTTGTAGGGCTTACTTCGAAAACGGAAAACGCTATAACTTTTTTCGAGAAAAGAAGATACGTAATACAATGTATTATAAGAATAAATGCGTTTTTAATTAAAATTCAAAACTTACCTAAAAAGTTTTAAACTTCAAGTGCTCGACATTCAAAAATCATAATTAAGTACACTTTCATGCTGTGCTACTTAAAAAGACTGGAATATTTTTAAATATACATCTTTCAATGTTTAAAATTTGGATTTTTTCAACTTTGAACTCTTTTTCAAAGGGTGTCAAGTATGTATTTAAAATTACATTAATTATTTAGAATACTTTTTTAAAGCGTTTTTTTATTTCTGACTTCCATTATTTTCAATTTTAAGTTATCAAGCTTAAGAAATTAGAAATTTGTTAAAAAATTCAAATAGAAATTTGAAAATTCAACAGTGAAAGAAATCTATGTCTGAAAATGCTCTCGAATTTTCATACTTTTCAATAATATGAAATAACAGTTAAGCTATGTTCAAACCAAGTAAGATTGAAATTGATGAAAACTTTTAAATATAACACACTGATTTTTTTTTAATTACCCAGACCATTTTGAAACATTGTATTGCAATTGCATGTACTTGAAACTAATTATAAAAATTAATAATTTCTAGGTGATTTCTACCCTTTCAATACAAAATTTTCAAACAAAAATTTCCAGGGGATTGAGCCACTACGAGACAAAGAGCATATCAACTTAAATATATTACATTTTCATAAAACATTTTGATTTTCAGTTTTTTTGCAAGCTGCAAGGCACGAAAACGAACAACTTCTCAAAAGGAACTCTAAGTTATCGTTTCACTGACCGCCGTTAGAAGGCAGTTTTGAGTATTAAATATGGTTTTAGAGACTTTTTTCCATTTCTAGAGACTAGCTATGCTTGACTAGATTATAAATTAATACTTAGCGGATAGAGCTTTTGGTCATTTTCATCTAAACCTTGGCGGGTCGACGTTGACGGCATTTCGTTATAAAACCTGCGACTTTTTATCATAGGCTTTAATATATATTTTTATTATTATTATTATATTTTAGCCATATCCCTTCCGGGGTAAGCGTAGATTATATTAATCGGTTGGCTGTGTATAAGATTGTACTTTTGTTGCGGGTTATACTGTGTCCACCCTGAGTTTGTTGGTTTTTGCTCCTTGATATCTAATTTTAAAGTCGTACTTAAAAATTATGCGTATTTCTTCTTCTCGGTTAGACGGGATTTTATTAAGTCGTTATGATAATAACGTATTATTATCACGAACCTATCCGATTTCTATTGTTCCCGTATGAAAAATATCTTATAGCTTTATAGAGACTATTTCTTATAAATCTTGGTCTTATCATTAAATTGGCGCATAGTAAAACGTCCAGAGAAAAGCAAGTCAGCGAACGAGGACAAGTATTTAATATCGAATGTAGGTAAAATGTTGCTACTTATAACCGAATCTAAAATCAGTCAAGAAACTTGAAACGAAGATCCTCCCTAAGGACCCGGCGCATTCAAAATAGGAACTTTGTCGATCACTCATTCATGTTAATCATTTACAATTAATATTTACACTATAACATCGCGATTAGAATATACTTATCATAACAACTTTTTAAATACGGGGCCGATAAATTGTTGTCCTTCCATGGGAGTGATCGACGCCTTTTTCCACAAAAGGTACGTATACTGACTCAACGACGTAGAAACGATCAAAAGATTATCAAAATCATCAAAACAGTCAAGAATGAACCAAAAACAAGCTGATGTGCATCCATATAAAATCGTATCTCTTAAAAAAATACTATATTCTTGGCTACGTTCTCGTAATTTAGGAACCAATACCGTGTGCTCTTTTTGTAACGTGGTTTTGTAATGCCATCGTTTATCCTTCCCGGTAGAAATGAGAGGCTTGTGAACTTTATGCAGGGCTCAAGGTGAAAGATGCTGTGAGTGAGCCATTGACTCTTGCCTTAACTGGCAGGTAGACCAAGGCCGGTGCAAAACGCTTCAAAGGTCCAGAATCTTCCCCACCAGTTGCACCACAATCCTGACTTGGGGAGAGCTGCTGCTCTTCAATCAAAAAAGGTTGCATTATCGTCTTCTCCGGATTCGAATTCAAGTCCTGGGGCATCGCATAACTCGCAGGAACTTTGTGCTTATTCGCGACTTCCTTAAGAATTTTGCTTAACTCAGCAATAACACTTTCCGTCGGCTCTCCAAACGCCTTGTGATCTTTTCTAATGTGCTTTTTGATGCGATTCAAATTTGCTGTCGCATATCCACATTGTGCACATTTATAGACCCCTTCAGGTGTTACCTGAACTGCAGTGTCATTCTGTTTCTGAATACTGGGTTCATTAAAATTATTCTGAGCTTGAGGACTTAGATTTTTTTGATCCTCGGGTTCCACTTCCATCTCTTTTGTTTCGTTGTTTTTCTCTCCAAAAGCTTCTAGCCTGAGGTTGTTAAAAATTGGCGCTGGAAACTGAGACAGTAGATTGGGGAACTGGTGACGAGTTAGAAGATGATGGTGAAAATGTTCTGGTTGGGAGAAACTCTGAGGACAGAGAG
Source organism: Belonocnema kinseyi (assembly GCF_010883055.1). Lineage (NCBI taxonomy): Eukaryota > Metazoa > Arthropoda > Insecta > Hymenoptera > Cynipidae > Belonocnema > Belonocnema kinseyi. The sequence continues at coordinate 80,387,644 of NC_046662.1, read as the reverse complement.
GACATTGTAAGAATTTTTCATTTTCAGTTGAAGGTTCTTGAGGATTGAGGTGTGATCTTTCATGAAGGAAGAGGAAAGGTAGAACAGTTGTGGAGAAGTTGCAGTAGGAGCATCTGTAGCTTTTGGATTGTTGATCTTCGATCGATGATCCGAATAAATTTGAAAGGACTTGACTCCCTAGGGTTGCAGTCAAATCGGGAACTTTGGTTTGCGAGGATTCAAAACCATTAGGTATCTTCAGATGCGAATTTGGATGAGTGGGCCTTGATGTTCCTGCTGGTCTGTTGTTTCGTTGGTTTGCTTGGTATTGCTGCTCTAATTCCTTCCATTTGTCAATCCCCATTTTTCCATGGTCACCCAATAAGTGGGCCTTGAGCCATTTAATGCTTCTAAATCTTCTGTTACAAATGGGACAAACCTCAGTAAAATGTGTAAAATATCTGTGATTCAAATCACCAAGTTGTTCAGGTTTTAGAGCTGAATCATCTGTATGCGCTGTATCAAAGCTTTCTTGTTTATTTCCAAGATTCGAGCCTTCCTCAACGATTCCATGAGTGTTGTGTTTGTGGACTCGTAAGAAATACTTGCTGCATAGTTCTTTGTTGCATATGTTGCAAATGACTCCACCGATTTGTGCCCCGTTTTCAATTTCGATACCATGCATTCTTTGCATATGGGTTTTCATAAAGTATTTGTTGCAGAGTTCCTTGTTGCAAATTTCACAGTAACTGGATGTGGGAGTTAAGGATGAGGTTTTACGGTCGGAGGCTTGACCTGATGTTGGAGTTGAGGGCATGGATATTGATGGCATATGTGACAAAGAATTCGAATCGCTATAATGTTGTTTGTGATCCTCTGAGATATGTTTCCTCAGGGCTTCTTGGTTTTGATATTCTTTCTCGCACAATGTGCAGTAAGAAGTAATAGGGGTTGAGGATTTTTCGTGAGATGGTGAGACAGGCTCTTCTGTCGTGATACCATGCTCCATCATATGAGCTTTTAAACTTACTTGAGAGTCACACTCTTTGCCACAAACGGAGCATACAGAGACCTTGTTAGCTTCAAGGCCATTGAGTTGTAAAATCATGGTTTGAAGTTTTTGAAGATCCTCTGAGATAGAATCGTTGTTCGTAATTCGTTGTTCCACAGATTCTGATTCATACTCCACCGAAGGTGACGTTTCTTCGGCATGAACCCTTTGACGATGAGACTCATATAGTTCAAGGTTCTGGAAACGAATTCCACAAGCTTTGCACTCATGTTCATCAGTTGATCTATCACTGTACTCTGAGCCACTTCCTCCCTCGTTCATGATCAAGTTTAAAGGAGTGGTTTGTATTTGATGCCAAGTGGCAGCTGATCCCGGATTGATGGGTGGTTTTTCGTTGTCCTGGATAACTATCCCGTGTTTCTTGAACTTATGAATACGTAGTGTAAATTTGTTGCAGTATTCCTTGCCGCAGATTTCGCAAAACGCATCTGGGTTTAAAACTCCTAGTTTTCGGAGACGTTCGGCACTAAAGTTAGATTCTTTGGCTTGTTGGATTGATTGAGGGGAAAGATTTCTAGGTGGGGGCATGAATAAATTATCCTCCTGCTCGACTCCATACTCTTGTTTGAAGAGCATCTCCATTGCCCCAGGACTTTGGTGATGTATTTCTCTATCCTCATCAGGTTGTGGCATCTCCGGATTAAGATTTTGCTGATCTTCCTGTTGAATAACTGTTGCTGTATGCACCTTTTGTTTATGTTTCCTAACAGATTCCTCGCTTCGGAACCTTTTATGGCAAATATCACAGGGAACGGTAAGAGGTGGGAGTGGTTGTGTCATTTGAGGTGATTGCGACAATTGTGGCAACTGTTGTAATTGTGGTGGTAACTGTTGTAATTGTGATAGCTGTTGTAATTGTGGTAACTGTGCTAATTGTGACATATGTTGTAATTGTGGCATTTGAACAATAGAACTACTTTCTAATTTTTGATTGGGTTCCACTTTAATATTATTCGAAGTCATTTGTCCTATTGGATAAAGTGGTCCAATTCCTACACTATTCTCTCCCACTGTCATCGGATTTGGAGGATCCACGTAAATTCCATGCTTATTAGCCTTGTGCGTTTTGAGGAAATACTTGTTGCAAAATTCCTTATTGCAGAGATCACAGTAAGCGTCGGGATTAAAAATCCGCACCGGTGCTGGCCCCAAAGTGGTTCGATGAATCTGGCCAGAATCAGAAAGGGTAAATCCTGGGGGTAGAGGGAAATACTGTTGAAGTCCTCCAGGAAAATTTGGCAAACCTGTTAGATGATTTGGCAAAGAAGTGATGGGACTCATATGGCAATTCGCGGACCATTCTTCACTCTGTTGTTGGGTTTGAGTTTGGATCTGGTTTTGATTATGATTCTGAGATTGCACATGCTCAGGTAGCCATGAAGAGCCTATATTTTTTATTTCGATATTGGGAAGGTGAGATAAATGAAGAGATTGATCAGACTGCTGATTGATCGTTTCTACAGACGTTTGATTTTGAATTCCCGGCTGAGGTGATTGGCTATCTGATGGTATGTGGGACGCGGTTACAAAATTGTGCTCACACTCAAGGTGCAAGTCGAGGGTTGCTTTGCCATTAAACAATTGACTACAGTACTGGCAGCGGAATTCTATGTTTAAATTTTCGTCTTTCGTTGTTGGGTGGCCTAGAAGCGCCTCTGCTTGTGGCGAATTCGGCTTACCTTCCGGGTCTGCATCTTCCTCTTCTTCCTCAGACTCAGGATGATCGCCGAGCATAAGGGAAGTTGGGAACCTCACAGGAGTTGCTTGTTTTCGTCTTTTTTTGGGTCCTGAAGAATCCATTTCTCCAAGGAGACGTTTTCTGGCATCTCGGTCCTCATTGCTGGACCCGTCGCTGTCCACTGGTTCGGGATCAGCTGGTTCGGGTATCCGAATTTCCTGGGCCACTGTAGACATCATTTTTCTTATTCTACCTTTTTGAAGAACGTCTACCGTCTAGGGTAGCTCTGTCCCTCCTTAGAGTCTAGTTTCTGAAATCAGAAAAGAAG
>NC_046662.1:80373896-80384487 GCF_010883055.1 Belonocnema kinseyi | reverse complement strand
TATTTAGCTTGTTAAATACAAACCTCAAGAAAGCACATGAAATAGCATTTCAATTTTGTATATAGTACTACTCTACTTCTTTACCATTCTAAAAGATGATTACTTTCAAAGCAATGCTATTAAAAGTTACTTTTTTACTTTTAAACACTGCTTTACTCTCACACCATACTTTATTTTCTAATAAAATATGAAAAACTTTTGCTCAAACTTGGTGAGGGTAAATTTGCTTCATGATTCTTTTAAATGTCCCTTCGTATTTATTGATTTTCTGACCGTCAAAAATTTCTTCGTGGAAAGTTTAGTTCAAGATTCAGCCCTCTTGAATTTGGAGCTGCCACCCCCAATCAGGAATTTGATACTTTATTAATGAATCTAGTTGATGCCGCGTCCATAAGAGGATTTCGAAAAGTGTCGGGGGGTGAGGCCGAACAGTGAGCTCATGCGCATGGCAGAATTAATTGAGAATGTTATAATGATTTTAGTCCACGAAAATCGAAGTGGAGGGTTTGTGCCTAACGAGAATTTCGTACGAAGGGAGAAAAAGAAAACCCAAAGTTGGCGAACGAGACACGGAGAGACACCCTTAAATGTGGTTCGATAGGCATACGGGCTGAATCGGGGGCTGTTGAGGGTGACTCATGTGAACACGTACCCTCCCTTTGGGGAATCGAATTTAAGAAAATCGGGGAAACGAGCTTTCCAAATTTATGGAAAATTTCTCTGACGCATTCTACATTCCAAATGAAACTATCAGAAGGAAAATAAATTTCTAAAGCGTTCTCATACTATCAGGTTGATAAATCGAAAATTAAAAAATGTTGAATATTTGAATTTCAGAAACTCTTTCAATTTAAGTTTAAATTTTATTAATCTAAAATCAAATGAGTTTGGGATCAACTTCTTTTATCTGTCAGTTATTTTTAGATCAGGAAGTGTTATCTTTAGGATAGGAGCAAAACATGAATATAACTTTATCTTTTTGACAAACTTGTCGAAAAAGGGGTGTGAAGGGGGTAAAATAAGATCATATTGAGTAAGAGAAAAGGGGATGGAAAGATGAGAGGGATGAGAGATGGTAAGAGTGAAGAATATTGTATCGCTTATAGGAGAAAAAGAAGACAGGGGTTGGGTTCCACCCCTGTCATATTTTGTGAGCAGGTGTACTACAAACGTTCGATAATCGGCGACTTGACTCCTTGCTTTTTTATCAACAGATTTCTTACAATTGCTTCATCAAAATGAGGGATTATTCTGCTAGTCATTGCATTTTTTCGGCGTGTAAAAAAGACATAAAAAAATCTTTTGTATACTTCTATAAAAAGATATCAATATATGTTAAAAAATGTGTGGAACTTTTTTAGGAAATTATATTTTTTTGCTAAAAAAGAAACATTAGTTAATATATTTTCCATTTATATTGAAGAAAATATTTTACTATTCTATTGCTGCATAAAATTCCATGGACTTTCAAGATAAATCCAAAGTTGAAGTTAAGAAATTAAAGAATTTTCTTTTGTGTTCTTACAATTGTAGAGTAGGGTAGAATAAAACTTTTAATTAAGGAAGTGATCGCTGATAAACTTGGGAGAAATAAATCAAGCTGCTCTCTACCAGAGCCTTTCCAAACTTCTTTCGGGTTACTTATCTTTTACATATCTCTATTTCATTTTCCAGTTCGAAAGAGGATATTATTTTTCAACATAGTGCAACAAATTAAACTACTTAATTTATTTATTCATTCAATTAATTAAAAATTAATAAAAAATAAAATTTTTTGTAACAACTTTCAAATGATGTTATTTGAATAGGGAAATAAGCTTGTTTACGTTTGGTTTCATAATTGTAGTTCTTATATCATCTTGTCATTCAGTTTTAAACGTTATCATAGAAACTTTAAACATTCTAGTTTCGAAACAGTTTTATCTAGTATTTCAATGCTCACAATTCTTTTATGCTTTTGGACTTTAACCTTCACTATCTAAAATTTGATAAGCCGAAAGTGAAAAATTGTCGAAAACAAGTTCTAAGTACATGCCCTTAAACCTTTAAAATAAATATCGTCGTTTATAATTTTAATTAAACTCTAATCCGTTATTTGCCGTATTGAAATTTAATAAGCCTTTTAATAATAATTTTATGTGCATAGAAAAATGAATCACCCCACATTTGACCGATTTTCAGGATAGACAAAATACATTCAACCAACATTTTTCCATAAATGGTCTTATTTTATAAAAAACACCTTAAAAAATCAAATAAATGTTTCTGTCACTAAACATTTTTCATTTTGCAAAAAATTAAAAATTATATTTTTAATCGCTACCGAAAGCAGATTTAAAAATATGTCGAATTGTAGCATCAAAATTCTACGACAATTTACGTGAAATTAAATACATTTTTTAGATCGACCTTCTTTTACTCGCATTGAGAAACTCAATATCTCGGATGCCAGTGTTCATTTTTTTTTAATTCAACTGAAAACGACACTTTTTAGCGCAATTCACAGTCCAGTTAGGTATAGCTCAGCAGTCAACTATGAGTTGACCATGACTACCACGAGTCAATCAGAATATGAATTCAGTTCATGAGGAACCAAATCTGCGATTTGTTTGTTTATCTACTTGGGTACCACCCTCTAGTTTCTTAATAAAGGCAAGAAGAGTTTTATTTAAAAAATCAGCCACTTCTGAGAAGATGAACGGAGAATTTTGTAAGAAAGTCAATTTTCTCTAGAACGTCAGGTTCACGCACTATACGTTGTTTTTTTTTAATGGCCAAGAAGATTTCGATTCAGCAACCAAAAATGTGCGAAAAATACTAATTTTTGACTCTATTACAACAACAAAAATCCTTCAGTGAGAATGTGTATTTGAACTGTTTAGAATTTTTACCTGGTAACCTCATTTTTAAGCAATCTGGATTGATTTATTTATAGCTGTGCCTCCCTATTATAAACCTTTTCATATTGATTTATTATAAAATACACAAATTCATTTTGTTTTATTGCAACTGTTCATTCTATTTCATTGAAGTTTAAATAAATTTTAATTTTAGTCAGTGAATATTTATTGGTTCGTAGTTAGAGATTGTGGGTTCTTTTAAATTAGACTTGTAATGTATTGTATAAAATCAAAACTTATAATAATTTCAAAATTACGTACGTAAATTAAAAATTTTAAATAGAAAATTTTCAGAACAAATAAGAGAATTCTAAAAGCGCATTAGCAAAATTATGGAAGAAGTATCTTTCGTTTCTTTTTTGAGAAAGATAATGTGATTCTCCGCTAGTAAGAAGGTTTTGAGATACGTACGTTGTGCTTTAAAAAAGAGCTTGAAATTGTTTATTTTAAAACTGATTTTTACTATTGAGGAATTGTATAACAATATTAAATTTGCAGTGCTTCGATATAATTAAAGTTTTTATCAAAAGTTTTACTCGATTAAAAAATATCTTTGGGAGTATTTAAATTATTTTTAAATGTACTTGTTTCTTAATCTGATATAACAATTTCTAATAGTATAATTTTTATGCAGGCTTGAAAATAACAGTGTTTCTCATGAATTTTAATATTTGGCCCTAAACTATTTAAAGAAAATAACAATTCTTTTCTGTAAGTATTTAATGTAAGAACAATTTCAAAATCCACACTGATTTCATCAATTTACTTACTAAAATGGTTGTTGACTAATTAAATCTTTAAAAAATCATTGGTCTCTTGATCAACTTGTTTACTTTAGTTCTATTATCGCTCATTCAGTTTTGTATTATAAAATATACATTCAGCAAGTTTACAATTAAAATCATTAAAAATTTATTTGTCTTCAATTATTGTCTGGAGATTGTTCTTCTCAAAAATATTTATTGTTTGTTGGACGCATTACTTTCTAGTGATATACGAGAGATATCACCTTTTAATTCACAACAACTTTTTCAAAATAAATCACTTCTCTGACGTCAACTTAATTGCAGACTTTCTAAGACTCACAATGAGGTTTAAAATGCATTTTCTTCCATCTGTTAATTTAAAAGGAACTAGAAATAATGATTTTATTCCTGTTCTGTTTCAAGAAACATTAAAATAAACGAATTTAAGAAAGATTAAAAAACAATATTGCTGTCAGTAAATTGAAAATTTTTCGGATTAAAATTCATAATATTTTTTTGAATTGGACTGAGCAGATTAAAAAAAATTATTTAAACAGGATTAAATCAGATAAAATAATATATTTTTAAAATGATATTGCGATCTCTAAGCAGTCTCAATTTAATCAAAAATCAAATAAAATGTGTAAATTTGTGAATGATTAACAATTTTATTTGCGCCTGAATTATAAAAATTAACATTTCATCATCCAGCATATCTTAACTAAAGGTAAAAGAGAAAAAATTGTTTATTTATCAATGTAAGTCATTTTTTTATTAAAAACTAAAAAATAAATGAAAATGAATTTGAAACAGTTTTTGAAAGAGTCAACTGTATCCTGACTCATGGATTTTCATATTTATGAGGGCTTTTTAATTTTTATAATTTCAACGTAAGCTGTGGAAAAATTGAAAAATGTGATTTATTAATAATAATAGTCAATATAAATTATTCTGTAAATCTCTATTTTTAATATTTTGCCAATATCGATTATTTGTTTCCAGCGAACGTATAATTCGTATATTTGTGAAAGGCAAAATATCATCTCTCGTAAGTATTGTACACCCTTTCAGAATAATAAGATAAGAGAGAATATTATTTTAAAAGAAATTTGTAGACTTTTTCTATATGTGTAAGCTTTCATTTGAACATTTTTTGTGCCTACCGCTGTTTTTTGAGAAAAATGCAAAAGGTTTTTAACTTTTAAAAATTAGAGATAAACAGCCGCCACTTTAATTTTTAAAATTTGTTAAATTTCTTATGGGGCAAAATAAAACACTAACAATTCCTACGTTGAATAACCAAAGAAAATCCCAAATAGCTGCCCTCGTTTGGAAAGTGCTGCATTAAAAAAAAGCGCTGTCCATTCTTTTAAATTCGCAGGTCATCTTCAAAAGATTATAACAAACCCAAAAAAATATGACTTTAAAAAATGTATTATGGTATCCTTTTTGATACTATTTATCTACAAATTGCTTTCTCATAGAGGAAGTTTTGAAATGATGAAAATAACTTCATTTTTTCGAATATCTTGAATCTGATCTCAAGAGTGCAAAAATTTGGTTTAAAAAAGTTTGCGCGCGCGTGTGTGTGCCAACAATACTTTTATTAAATGATAAAACGAAAATAAGTTGAGCGAGGGTCACGCAATTGAGAGGAATTGTAGGTTTTAGTAATCCCCATTATTATGTTTATGGAATTGCATCACATACGAACATTATTTTTTTAATTTTAAATTTTTCTCAAAAATTGTTTTAGATGTGCATTTTTTTAAGTTTAATAATATATAAGAAAATTAAATTTATACCTAGAGTTTAATTAAATACATTCGGTTTTAACAAAACAGGTTGAGATCCATTCATTAGATATCGTAAGAATGTCAAAAAAGAATTAAAATTGATAGACACAGATTTTTCAGTTTGTTTGGCGTTTATAAGAGAAAAAATGCTTACATTTTTAAAACACACCATTGTTTTAACAATTAAATTTTTGTATAAAATAAATCAATTGAATTATATAAAAACTTTCTATGGCTCCTGAGGAATAAAAAATAAATAAGCAATAATAAGTAATAAGTGAATGATAAAAAAACGGTAGATAAATCGATTTTTCCATCCCTTCAGACTTATTTTACATTTAAAAAATCCTTTTTTTATACACTCAGACTTCGTTTCCCATTCAAGATTCCTTTTTTGTAATCAATATAAAATGAAGTGAATACAAAACAATCTTCTTTGAGAATCAAGTACACTGCTCATGAAATTATCACACTCAAAGATTAAATGTCCATTAGATTTAAAAACAGAAAGCGTTACTTGAGCTTTAATTTTGTTATAAAATTTTTAACGCGCCAGTTTAAATTCCCAAAAGCTTTAGGTACTTTTTTATTTGAAAGTGTTTTTAAACCTAAAAATTATATTTCAAATTATGTAATTTAAAGAAGAATTTCATATTCATAATATAAAAACAATAATTCTAGTTCTATACTTTAAGTCGCAGAATCTTTTAGAGACGAAATCGGTTTATTAAATACGAAATTATACGAAACTAATATTTCCAATTTAAAAATAAATTGTCACCAAGCTAGAAATATTTGAATATTGACATCCATTTATTTCAAATCATAGATTTTTTCTTTCAGATTTTGTAGATTATGACCTAATTCAGATATTGCAATTTTCTTTACTGGTTTTGTTGAGTTTTACTGATAGGATACCTCCATTATATTTCCAGACATTTTTTTTAATATTCTGAATAAATAAAAAGATGTGGATTTTCAGAAAATCTTCTCAATTTTTTTCTCTTAATTTTGAAAATATGAATATAAGATTTTATGAAAATCAAACTTTTTTATTTCTTGCAATAATTTCATTTTATAAAAAAAGTTCTCCTGACTATAAAAATGACTTTTTTATATTCTTAATCAAATCGCCGCTACTTTTTTAATTTTGAAATTAAAAAAAAAGATTACGAATTGCGAAAGAGGACAATAAAACTTAGAAAAATACGAAAAGAAAATGCAAATATCTAAATTAGGTTTTAAAAAACTATACAATTTGATAAAACAAATTTATGATTGTTGAAAAATAGACGTCAAAAGGCAAATAATATTTGATCATAACAATTTTCCTAAAGTTACGGATGTTATCCGTAACTTTGTGGACATTTTTTATCTCGAATTGGAAATGTGAGTGTCGGTTAATATCACCAAAAAAAAGCATATTTTTCGGTGAGAGCTTTACTGTGATAAGCTAAAAAAAAAACGAAAAAATTCCTTATTAAAATTTTCAATTTCATGAAGACGACTGATGCGAACAATTAGTTTCACTTTGTGCATTTGTTTATTTATTTAAAAAACACATTTCTTTAGGTTTTGGAGAACGCTTTTCAAACAGGTAATTTATTTATTTTCTCAATTCGACAATTTTTTATATTTGCAAGTACTATTTATTATTTGTACAGTGTAACACGTACGTTTTCAATGTTAATAAGAAAAGTGTAAAAGAAAGTAGACCATGCAAATTTGTAACAATCATAATTTTTTCAGTTTTTGAATTTAATCAGTATGTATGCTAATGAGAATAATAAGATATCCGATTTTTAAATATTTTGATTTTTCTTCTTGTCCAAAAGAACGATTCCACATTATTAGAATATTTGTTTTTTCTTCACTCCACGCTAATTTGCACGTGGAAAAAATGTTTAGTTTTAGGTCCATTTAATATAATTCAGTATAAATAACATTAACCTTAAAGATACCAAACAAAATGTAACGTGTTTCTGTTAAAGAGTGATTGGAATACAGATCTATGAAATCTTACCCTAGAGTAGGTAAATGAAAGACTATCACTAGCATCATCTCCAGGTTTGTAATTTGATGCAATTATCACTATCACTCGGACGATAAATCCCTCCAGTTTTCTTGTTTTTGTGTAAAAAATCTACTTTTCTCGAAGAATAGCTTTCACTGTTTAAACTCTCCCGCCACATGTTTTCCCTCGCGTCACACAGAAGGAAAAACTGTCACGACACATCGATTAAAACTGTTCGCCGGCGAGGAGCGCGACGACCCTTCGTCCACTGTGCTGACGTAGAAAAAGGTCTTTCGAAAAACTCGGAGCCGGTTCAGAAAGAAGGGCGTTATCGGCACGTGGCAGCGGTATGGTGGGGCGGCTGGGGGATCCGCCACTCCAGTCTAGTGTTCGTGGATGTCACTAGTGCCAGTCGCGTCTGGGGTTCCCCCGATTGGCGGACAGTGGTCAGTGCGCAATCTCCTTGCGATAGAACAGGTACGCTTCTGTCAAGTAGGGGATAAGAAAGAAAGGAAGAGAAAGAAAAAAGGGAAAGGCGAGTTTCAGGAGAGGAAAGGAAAGAAGAGCAGATCGAAAAAAGAAAGAAGAGTATAAGGACGACGTTTACCGCTCAGTGTTTGCCCTTTTCACCAGGTTGGCAGAGCGGCACACGCTGGCGCGTCGTCTTGCTCGTGCCGATCTGTCATACAATTCCGGTCCCTTCTGCCGATTCAAAACCGATCTCCCCTTCCACTTTTCCCTCCCTTTCAATCCCTACTCTCCGTTTTTTCAACCCAGGCTGATTACACGTTTTCAGGAAAATTTCGACGATTCATGGGGTTTAGTTGGCTTGAATTCTTATTCTCATCCAGTCGCTACTGATAGAAGGGGGGTTGCAGAGGTTTTTTAACACGTGACACTTCTCTGATCAAAAAGTAAAATTTGATTTCGTGCCGATACATGCAACATCAGTATAATAGGCAAAAAAATCTAGTAGTTCCATTGTCAACAAAATGACGAACTTTTAAACTATAACGACAAACTTTTCAGAGGATAGTTGAATTTTCAATTCGAGAAGATAAAGATTTTCGACAGAAAGTTAATTTTTTGTGCAAGAGAGATTAATTTTCGACCGAAAAGTTGACTTTATACTATAAAAGATTAATTTTGAATCCAGAAGGACGAATTTTATAACAAAACAGTTCGTTTTTTAACCGAAAAAGATGACTTTAACAAAATAGTTAAATTTTCAAGAAAATACTTCAACTTCTAACAAAATATTTCATTTTTTTAACAAATATCTATACATTTTTGAACTAAAAAGATGAGTTTTCAACCAAGAAGATTAATTTTCTACCAACTGATGAATTTTCAATAAAATACATTATTTTTTAACCAAATAGTTGATTTTTCAACTAAAAAATAGAAGTCTAGAACAAAAATGCAATGGTTAACTTTTCAGTACAAAACAAAATAAATTACAAACCAGGAGCAATCAACGAAAAAAGACGAATTTTTAAACAAAATAGTTGAACCCTTTACCACCTAGATGAGTTTTTAACAAACATGAATAATTTTCTACCTGAATAGACACGATTTTTTGACAGAATTGTTAAATTTTCATGGTAAATAGTCGAAATTACAAGAAAAAAGTTGACTTTCCAACAGAAAAAAAAATTTAACAAGAAAGTTTAATTTAAACCAGGGAAGATGAATTTTTAACCAAATAGTTTAATTTTCAACTAAAAAATATAAATTTTCAAACAAAGATGGAATATTTAAATTTTGACTTGAAAAACTAATCTTCAACAAACAAAAAACACGCGAATTTTCAATCGGTGGATTTCGACTACAAAAGACGAATTTTTAACAAAATATTTTAATCCTCAAACAATTCATATGGTGAATTTTTCTATCTGATCTAAATAGACAATGTATCAACAAAATACATCAACATTCTACCAAATAGTTGGGATTTCAACTAATAAAGGGACAATTTTCTACCAAAAATGGAATACCAATATTTTCGGACAAAAATTAATTTTACACCAGACACGAAATTTTCTAAATAGTTAAATTTGTATATAAATAGTTAATTTTTTAGCCACATAATTAAATTTTATAACACAATAGTTGAATTTTGAACAAAACATTTATATTTTTAACAAACAAGTTAATTTCCGACCTAATAGTGTAATTTTCTACCAGATTGTTGAACTTTCAAGCTAAAAAGACGATTTTTCCACAAAACAGTTTAATTTTCAAACCGAAAGTATATGAATTTTTAACAAAAAAGTTAATTTACGACCGAATAGTAGAATTATGATCTAAAATGGTAATTCAACTTTAAATCAAGTAGTTGATTCAGAAACAAAAAAAAATTCAAAGAAACATGTAAAAGTTAATGTTTCAACAAAAAAATATTTAATTTATAAATGAGGAACAGTAAAATCCAACCCAAAAGACGAATTTTCAAAACAAGCAAAAAATTAATTCTCAACCAAAACAGATTACATCTCAACCGAGAGGTTGCATTTTTAAATAAAATGGACGAATTTTTATACAAAAAGATTCATTCTTAACAAAATACATGAATTTTCAACAAGAAAAGATCAATTTTCGATTTGAAATATCAATTTCAAATAAAAAACGAAACAGTTACATTTTCAGTGACGAAAATTAATTCTAAAAAAACAAAAAAAAAAACATTTTTTAGTAAAATATTCAATTTTCAACCAAACAGATGTGTTTTCAAAATATATAAATTCCTAACCGAGGAGATGAATCATCAATTAAAAAATTAATTCTTAACAAATTAGTTCAACTTTTAACCAATTAATTAAATTTTTGAACTGACAGGATGATTTTTTAGCAAAATATTAGAATTTTGAACAAAGAATTGAATACTCAACTAATTAGTACAATTTTTAACGAAGAATGCTGCCTAAATTAATTTTTAAATATATCAATATTCTTAAATGAAAAAAATGTCTAAGGAAATTAATTAAAAGTATCATCATACTGTGAGCAAATGGTTTTAACTCACTCCTCATTAATCGATTGAGGATTGCGTATAATTTCATTTATATTCGTATTTTAAAATAGGAGAGAGTCAGCTTCAGAACCACATAAAACTTTGAAGGATGAGGGGGGGGG
>NC_046662.1:80373509-80373886 GCF_010883055.1 Belonocnema kinseyi | reverse complement strand
GGGGGGGGGGGTCGCCAAAATCTAACAAATTGTCACAAGAGGGAGGAGTGAGTCGAAATCACTGAAAATAGTGTCACGTAATATGTGGTCGTTCCCCATTAGGATGGTCCAAAAGTGCATTGAACATTTTTTCCCTCAAATTTCCATGCTTATCCTTCCCCAAATTTATTCGAATCCGGAAAAAAATTCGTATTTAGGGTGGCCGCAGGTGAGGGTAAACCTGTAAATCAGGGAAAAGTCAGGGAATTTTGTTGCTCAGAGAAAGTCAGGGAAATGTAGGACTGGAAAGTTTAATGAAACTTCTGTATTTCGAAGCGGAATAATTAAAAAAAATTTTAAATACTATTAAGTATTAAATTTAAACATTGCGATTATGT
>NC_046662.1:80369873-80373409 GCF_010883055.1 Belonocnema kinseyi | reverse complement strand
ATATTAATATTATTGGAGTGAAAATTCGACTTTATTTTGTAAGAATAAATTCCAGTTTTCTTACCTTATATTATTGAATTATTACAAATAAATTAAAGGTTATGTTTATTTATCGCAGGCTTACTGTTTTGCCTTCTTTCCTTTCTTTTCACCTTTTTTTTCGTTATCTACTTAAGTATAAGAAAATGCAACTATTTTTCATAGAAAGTTCATTTCTTTTGTTGAAAAGTTTCTTATTATATTTTTTGTGAAGCATTCATTTAACTGATGCTTCGTAGAAAACTCGTCTGTTTTATATGAAAATTCAACAATTTGGTAGAATATTTTATAATAAATTCGCTTTCAATTTTAGTTTGTAATAATATTTACTTCACTGAAAAAAAATTAGCATTTTTTTCTTTAAATGTCGGAAATTCGAAGAAATAAACAATTTTTAGATTATTGTTTAAAAGAATAAAGAAATGCAAAAAATGGCCAATTATTAGAAAATGGTAATGAGAATGTATTACAAAATTAGAAAGAACAGTAAGAAATTCTTTTTATTTTTTATTTTGTTACAACTTAAAGTTTTCTGACAATTCGAAAATCACCCTTATAGCCAATTTGCAATAGATCTAATTAATTTTATCTACAGAAATGGAAGTAAATTTAACGAAGGGATGTTTTTTGAACATATAAAGACTAGAATACCTGTTTCTAGGACTACAATAAAATCGACCACTTATTACGATCTTATATGCTTTTCTGAGTAAAAGAAGTCAAGTTCATTGAGCTTTTCTAAGGATCATGGAAACATTTTTTCCATGAAATCAGGGAAATATTATATCTCAACAAGTCATAAATGCGATGTTGGCTAATTGAACTGATTTCTTGGAAATAATTATCCCTTACGAAACATCTATATTCTTCATATAGAAAGAAATGATTGTCAGATCCTTGAAAGATTTTTTTTATATTACATTGATAGATCCCACAAACAGATAGAAAGATAAAAAGAGTTTCGGGTAAAAATACTGGCGGTAATCTCGGCTTACAAAAAACTGAAGATAGGCCTGGGTGAAATAAAAGATCAATAATTTTGTATTCTACTATGGTACTGATATTCATTTCTTTTTGTATGGCGAGAATCGAGATTACCTCCAGTATTTTTACCTGAAACGCTTCTTACTGCCTGTTTTTTCCTTTTTAAGTTAGAATAGAAGCTCGAAAAGTTGGCGAGTTTTAGAAATAAATGTTTAAAATTGGACGATCTTTAAATTGTATAATTTCTAAATGAAAGCGTTCAAAATTGAACGATATCATTTTGAATTGAAAAGTTTTTATTATAAATCTTGAATATAGAATTATTATAAAAACGTTTTAAATAATAATAAAAAGTATTTTTGAATGGAAAATATTCATGAAAACATTCCTACTCCGGAACGCTGGATTTTGAAAGGATCTGAACTTCATTTAGAAATGAAAAAAATTTTAGTCACAAACAATTGTAATAATAAAAATTTTGTATACTCAAAATCTGTAAAATTTTTAATATTTGATATAAATTTTAATCCCCCAAAAATAAAACATTTCAAATCGTATCTCTTAAAATTAAATCTTATATTATAAAAGAAAAAATCAAGTTTAGAAATCTAGAACTGTAATGACTCAAAATAAAATAAATTGTTAAATTACTGAGGCATCAATTTCAGATATTTTAATTTTGAATATGATATAATATAATTATCATTATAATGATTATAATATTATATATATATAATAATAATATACTGTTATATTAATTATAATTATCAAATTAATCAATTGAAATTTGAAGTGTAAAAAAGTAAACAATTCCAAGCTTTGTCTTAAAATTGAAAGTTTCTTAAATTAGAATCTTCCAACTAAATTTTTGAAAACAATTAACATTCAAATTTTGCAACACGATTTTAAATACCTAATAATTTTATTTAATAATTAAAAATTGTAGTAGATTAGTATATATACTAGTAGAAAATGCACGCGCGCGAAGCACGCTTTCACATCCCTGAATTTATTTTTTCTAAAATTAAAAATATGAACAACTTAAAAATCCTTTATTAAAATTGTTTTAAATATTATAAAGTATTAAATTTTGGAAAACTATAGATCAATTAAAAATCAAAGGAACTGAAACTGCATTATTTCTAATTGAAAGCGTTGAAAAATAAAAAAGTTGGAATGAAAATAAATTTTAATTAGAATGTATTAAAATTGGAAAATTTAATGTTGAAAACTAAATGAAATGTGGAGTACTGAAATTCTAAACTACTATTACTTACAACATTTCAATATAATATTGAAATTGATTAAAAAAAATTTTCTGAGATCAAAAAATAAATTTTCTGTCCTTTTTAAAGTTCATGATAAATAAATGTTAATTATAAACTTAAAAAACGGAATTATTCTGAAAATTAAACGAATTATTATATAATTAAACGAATCCAAACTTCATTTAAAAGCGAACAAATGTTTAATGGCCAAGAATTGTGATACTTAAACAATTTTATGCTTGAACAATTCAAAATTTAAATCGTCTAAATATTATCAATTTTGAAATTATTAATTTTTACCCATGAAACAAAAATCCATTCACTTCTGTTTAATGGTTTTAGAAGTCTCTTGAATTGCGTACCTGTCACTAGAATTCAAAAATTGCCGCCGATTTGTTTTTTAAAGACTTTCAGTCGTTATAATTTTGTTGACTAGCAAAAAAGTCGATCTCGTTCAAAAAGAAGGAAACCGATTCAATATAACCTTGCTTGAAATGGTCATTGCAGTACATGGCAGATTCGAAGCTGCTTGAGAAAATGACCGATTCACATAGTCGCAAACCGATACTGTTTTAACTTTCTGAATCTGCAAATGACAGATACGCAATTCACAGAGTCATATTTTCAATGGATTCTTTTTCCCGGGGTACTTTTCAGAATTCAACCATTTCAATCTGAATCACAAGGTAAAAACTTGTAAACGGGAGAAATTAAAGATTTTTAAACACGCAATCTTGGACTTTTATAAATTAAATAAAAGAGAATACAAAACATTCAAAGAAAACATTTTCAATATAAAAAATTGCAAAATTTTAAATATTGTGAACATTTAGAGTTAAATTATTCTACAAAAGTTGAAACTTAGACGATTTATAATTGAAAACTTTAGAAATTAATTAATTGAAACTTGAAGAAGTAACAATTAAACAACTTCCAATTTCGTTTTAACATTCAAGCATTTTCAAATTGGGATCATGAAACTGTTCTTAAAAAAGATTAATTTTCAAATTTTGTATCCGATTTTTAAAATTCAATCATTTCACAGCATATCAAATTGAAGTATATTATGTACTGATCAACTGTCACATTGATATGATAGAAAAAGTCGCGAGACAAAAGACAAGCGAAAGGTGCGCGAAACATTGTACGAGGGTAGTTCAATAAGTCCTTAGAATGAAGTATAAAAACAATTTTTTTGGGTAAATTTTTTTTTTATTTTTCAACATAATCTCCTTGGAGCTCTAT
>NC_046662.1:80315880-80369773 GCF_010883055.1 Belonocnema kinseyi | reverse complement strand
ATATATCTAGTCGGGAGTGGTGCTGACTGAAAACAGGTGATTTGGAGCGATTCGCGCGCCATCTGTTGGTCATTCTAAGGACTTATTGAACTACCCTCGTAGCTTCAACGAAGACTGAATATATGCCTGAGAAGTCGTGAGTAGTAATAAGTAGATGATTATATGAAGGGTGGCAGTACAGAACTAGCATAATCAACAAAATCGAAATTTTTTCAAGAAAAAGAAAAAAATATTTTGCGAAATCTAAATCACCATGTAAAGATAAAATGCAAATATACTTCTGAGTGGAAGTTGTGCTTAACTGAGGTCAGAAAAGTTTGATTAGTATATTTTGTTTTGAGGAAACAGATATGGAAGTTGGCCTACATAAGAGTGGATCTAAAAAATATAGCCAATTACGATAAAATCGTCCAACAATGTTTAGATTGCAATTTCACAGGTTTTGAACTTCAGTTTTCGGTATGAATTGCAAATCACACTTATTTTCACATAAAAATAAAATCTTTCTCTCGAGATTTGGGAAAGATCAATAAGAGGAATAAATTTTTGAAACAAAAAAATTATTCTGTTTTGAACAATGAAACATTTAGTGTGGCGTTATTGCACTAAAAGAGAAAATTTTTCTATAAAAGGATTGTAAAAAAAATACTCTTATTTTTTCATTAAACGATAATAATTTCAAAAAATATCGATGCAAAAGGGGAAAAAAATATTATTACGCCTAAGTACTACGCTGAAGATTTAACTAAAATTTAAAGAAATTTTTTTATTACCATATTCCTAATGGGAATTCGAATAAATGTTTTCATCAAAACGTGTATTTAACTTTCTAGCCCAAAAAATTAATTCTTAGCAAAAAGCGTGATAGTTGATATTTCCAGAAAAAAAATTTAATTTTTAACAGAGAACAGTTGAATTCAACCAAAAGATACGAATTTTACAAAAGCCAAAAATATAAGCTTCTAATAAAAATGTTAATGCTCAACAAAATGTATTAAAATTTTTTTTAAACTTGTCAAAAATAAATAATTTTTAACATAATATTCAAATTTTCACTGAAAGAAATTATTTCTTTACAAAAATGATGAAGCTTTAACTAAACGAATGAGTGTTTAGCGAAGTATATAGTTTAACTTTCAACCAAGTAGTTGAATTTTTAACCAAAGGTAATTTTAATTTTGAATCAAAAACAGTTTAATTCAACCAAAAAAGATGAATTTGATAAAAAATAGTTGAATCCTCAACAGAAAAAGATAAATTTTTAACCAAACAGTTCTATTTTTATGTAAAATAATGAAATTTAAATGATAAAAGCAGAATTTATAAAGAAAAGAAACTAATTTTCTACAATTTTAACTAAATATTTGAACTTTTGTCAAAGAAGTTGAATTTTTCAACTAAAAAGACAAATATTCAACGAAGCAATAAAATTGTATACCAAATAGAGTAATTTCTAAAACAACATCAGTACAAAATAATAAAAAATGTATACTACTCGTACCATCAGAAATATTTGGTTCGATTAGCGCGAGTACTATCAAAAACCCCTGCTGACTTTGATACCTAATTCCCCGTTCAAAAAAGGAACGACGACTTTTTTTAGAACCCATTGGAAAGCTCAGGAAATTTCGCGTCGAATGATTCCTGATAAAGATATTTTTTACATTTTGCAGAGAATACATGGCCTTAGACCTTTTTTTTTAAATTGTAAGAACTTCTCGAATTTTGTACCTCACCTTTAACTCGTGACATGATCCAGGAAAGTTGCAGCGAAAATATAAAATATATACCATACAGTCTTTAAAGTCCTATTTTTATTTTTAAACAATAAAAAATCATAATGGTTTTCCGAGATATGACTAAAATGACATTTGAACTATAGTCGAAATATCAAAATGACGTATATGTCCTATATATCAGCTGAAATTTTGGAAACTGACAGCAATCCTTGAGGATTTAGTCAGTCTTGATCAAAAGGACAGCATAAACAGCATTCAGTACTCGATAAAGGACTAGCAGAATGGAAATTGGATTATGCGAGGGTAGAAAATAGAGGGTTGGTTATCCGAGTTGGCGTGGTGGCGAGGAACTGCGGTTCTGTGCCTCTGCCGCGGAGTAATCGTTTGACAGATTCTCCGAAAATAGTCGTAAATACGCCCGTATGTTGAGAATTCTGAAAAAGGTGAAATCCCCATATGCAGTTGGCGCAATCGGCTCCACCGAATACTATTCTACAGCTCAAAAGGGGAGTTACATGAGTATTGAGAATAATACTACCTTTCAGTCAGGAAACGGGTGATTGAAAAAAACATGTTATTTTCGGAAGAAAGCGTATGAATTTTTGAATAAGTATAGGCAAGTCACGCTGATCGATTGCAAATCATTCTTCTAATAGGGGTTACCTCCAATAAACAATTTATCATATATTTCGTTTACATCTACCATTAAAATCATCAATTCAAACGGTCTTCAAATAAATCTTTTTATGAGAAATTTACTAAAGTTAAGAATTTGCTAATCTCAATTTTATGGATTCTTTTGTATTTAATGAGAAAAATTGATTAGACCGTTTATGATCTTAGATTTCTTGGATTTTAGAACTGGGTTTTTAATATAAAATAATAAAATACTTCTTTCTGCAAAGAAAATACCCTCAAATAAAACTATTTGCAACTTTTTTTCAGCAGCAAAGTACCAATCAAATTCCAACCTAAAATCTTCATTTTCTATAAAAAGCCACTTTTATAACTTTTTCTTTCACTTAACTTATAGTGCTACATCGTCACAATAAATCTTTATTTTTGCGGAACAGAATAATTTTTTTGTATGAAAACTCTTTTTTTATTGAGCCTGCTCATATCTCGAGAGTAAGTTTGTATTATTGTTTACAATGGAAAAATAGATGTGTAGTCGCTATTCAAAAACGATTTTCAAAACTCATGCAATTTGAATCACAGAATTCTTGAATGATTTACTCGAAATTGGTACACTTTTCCAATAAAACTCATTTTCTTCCAATTTAGCAATTTAATATCTATAGAGTAAGTTTTTATTTTTTGTTTAAATTGAAAATTATACTTTTCATCGTGATACGCAATCGAACCTTTTCCATTTTTATGTTTTTCTCATTTTAAGGTTGCGTAAAGTCCCATATTCTATTTCTCGGAACTAGATGATTTTTCAATCATACTTTTTTGAAAATAATTCAGAAACACTTCAGAAGTAGAATTGTTCGATGTCTAAGGGGCGATTTTCATTTTACGGAATGTTATTTCGTTCTCGTGAAAGCTTTGGATTTTTTGGTCGTCTAGTTCTGTAACTACAACCCTTCAGATATTGAGCCGTACAATCTAGATTTATACCATATATTATTATAATGATATCTAGATTATACGGCTTGATATCTATAGAATACTGTAGAAAATAATAAAATCTAAGATCATGAACAGTATAGTCCATTTTTTTAAGTGCTATAAAATTATTCAGATCTTAGATCTCCGGGATGATTAACAAAATATTCTCTCGAATATTGATCAATTTGACGTTAAATATTCTTTGATGGGAATATTAGCAAAGCAAAAAGTAAAGTGAATAAAGATTGAAATAAATAATCATACAATATTTTCTAATATTTACATATCCTTGAACATTATAGTTAAGCAATATTTAATTATTACCGTCATGAACGTGACGCCTCCATCCCTTAAGGGCTGCCCATACACTGCTTTACCCATTTCAGGAGGGGGGGAGCGCAGTTGCTAACAAGGTGGGTGGTAGGGGGCGGAGTGAGTGGACGTAACGGTACTCTCTAAATATGAATCAGTAAAAAATTCACTAATTGAAATAGTAGTTAGACATTCCACTGATTAATTAGTGATTTCGGACGTATTCACGAATCATTTAAGTAACAACAGAGTAAATCATGTGAAGCGTAACTTCCAAATTTGTAAGATAAGCGTTGTTCTTACTCTTTTATTTAAGTAGCAAGAATAATTCCCTGATGAAATAAATTTGCTAATTTTCGGGCTGTAAGTCTACTGAATTAACTG
Organism: Belonocnema kinseyi; assembly: GCF_010883055.1. Lineage (NCBI taxonomy): Eukaryota > Metazoa > Arthropoda > Insecta > Hymenoptera > Cynipidae > Belonocnema > Belonocnema kinseyi. The sequence goes on along the minus strand of NC_046662.1, from coordinate 80,365,724 downwards.
CGGGATAAATATACTCTAACTCGTATAAGAACTACTTACTTATTGGGTTTGTACATGACAGTTCAATCTTGTTTGATTGAATGTACTAAAATATTATTTCATTTTGACTGCTAACTTGATATGGTGCAGTGCTGCCAACCCTCAAAAATGATTACTTCACTGATTCAATAAGTAACCTTTCACTGATTGTCAGTGGCCGATTTCTAACTATTCGAATCAGTGAAATTTTACTAATTCAGATTTAGAGACTAAGTACATTTTTCGATAATTTAAAAAAAAGTTCACAAAGGTACAGTTTAATAATAAATTAATAAGTATTACAATCACTATCCTATTTTTAAGTTCACATTCGTTCCCTTATTCCCTTCTTTACATCCTTTTTAAAGAATTACACTTTTTTCGATATTTTCAAAAAACTTTTAATTACAAATTTTTCATTTTGGTTGGAAAGTTTGCTATCATATTTTTCGTTTAGAATTCATGTTTTTTGTTTACAAATTCTACTATTAGGTTTCAAAATGTCTTTTTTTTTAAATTCAATTATTTTGTTAAAAAGTCATCTTTTTTTATCAAAAATTCAACTACTTGGTTGACAGTTGAACTTCTTGTGAACAATGTCTTATTTTTATTCATCTCTTTGGTTAAAAGTCATATTTTAGGTTGAAAATGTAAATATTCCATTTGTAGATAAAAAATATTTGTTTTATTTGAAAATTTACCTTCTTAGTTGAAACTTCAACCATTTGGCTACAAATTTTAGTATCAAGTTGAAAATGCTCTTTTTTGTGAGAAAATTAATCTTCTTGGTTGGAAATCCACCTATTTGGGTGAAAATTTAACTATTCTGTTTGAAATTCATCTTTTTTGCTCAAAAATTCAATTACTTCGTTGAGAGTTGAACTACTTTTTTAAACAATATTTTTCTTTTAATGATTCATATTTTTGGTTCAAAATTTAACCATTTTCTTGAAAAGTTGTCTTTTTCAGTAGTAAATTAATCTTCTGGGTTTAAAATTATCTTTTTTATTAAAAAGTAAACTATGATTGAATTATTATTAAAAGTACCCAGTCGGGGACTAGTTGGGCTTTTTGTTGTCAAAATTTCAGGCAGGGCCTGCTCGGTGGTTGGTCAAGGACTGGTCGGGCCTTTTTGTTCACTAATTTTCGTGTGAGTAATCTTCAGGCTTTCGTCGGGAGCTAGTGGGCCTCTGGTCAAGTTATTCTTATGTTTGAGTTTTCGGCAAGATCTTATAAAATGAGGTAATATCTAAAAAAGCGTAATGATTTTTTTATTCTAAAATACTAAGAATATATTTAACAATAATTTTAAACAGTTTTTTCGAGAAAAGATTTATTAATGTTAAAGTCATCTCAAACAATCTTAATAAATAATTATAAAGTTAATAATTATCTACGAAAATCAACTTTTTATAAAAACAACGATCAAAATCTACAAAAAGACGTAATCTTATTTTTTTAGTATTTTTTAGAAAATTGCGAATTTCTAGGAACATTTATAAATACCTTTATATGGAATTTTAAGAAAATTTATATTGGAAAAGGTACATATGGATGCAGGTGAAAAGTCTGCCGGATGTCATAAGACTCTAAATTTGTATAGATGCTTATTTTTAAATTGATCTGAAAGGTTTGCCATATGTAAATAAAGTCTAATCCTTCAGGAAGTTGAAATTGGAAAGAGAAAAGTTTTTGATTAATCATTGAAGAGCAGTATACTAGTAGTAAACTATTAAGCACGGTACAGTTAAAATTTCGCTACCACCTTCACTTTAGTCTTGCGGTTGTGGACTGATAGATTTATAGAAAATCCGCAAGGGTGCGACGTGCCGCCTCTCGCGCAACAGAAATGACGCGTCGAGTGTTTAAGACAGCATTCCACACGTAACGAAGCATAATTATCTGCAGCAGAAACTACCGTGACCAACATGGCGGTTCCTTCAGAGCGAAGCTCTTCCATTGTTGCGTCCCAGCTAAAGTTTTTTTTAAAATTAATATTCCACAAATTTTGGGGAATTTTAGTTACATAAATTTGTGCATTTTTAAGAGCAGGATATGTTCCCCATTGAATCTCGGGTAAATTTGAGCACTTTTTATTATTTCAAAAAAGTTTACGGAAATTTCCGTAAATAATAAGTATTTTGACAAACTTTTAGGGAATGTCCCACAAATTTTAGGGAGTTTGGTTAATATTCCACACGGATGTATTATCATGTGACACCTTCTAGTACTTGATCAGGCCCGGACTAGGATGAGTCGGGTCACCTGACTAGCCCCCGACAAATCTACCGTGACACTACTGGTCGGGGGCTAGTCAGATAACCCGACCAGCCCCTAACTTTAAGTGGGGTCAAATGGTCGGGAACCAGACTAGTTTCCCATTGGAATTTCTACACAGGATGCAATTATTTTAATGAAAATTCATCTTTTTCTTTGAATTTAAGTATTTTTGACTTCAATTATTAATTTTTTTTCACTCTAAATATCAATTATTACATATTAAATGGTGAATAAATCTTTCTAGATTAAAATAGCAATTATTTGGATCAAGATAAACTTTCCTAATGAAAATTCATATTTGCGGTTCTTTAATAGATTTTTCTCGAACAAAATAAATGAACAATATAATCATTTTGTCTACTATATATAAACTATAAGTAACTTTTCATTCTGGGTTCATCTTTTACGGTTAGAAGTTTAACTATTTTCCTGAAAATTCGATTCTTTTCCTTAAAAGTTTAATTGCTACCTGTAACTATCTGGTTTTTTCATTTTTTCTGGCAAATTTGTCTCTTTTATCAGAAAATCTTTTTTGCTTAAAATTCAATATATTTCAACTCGAAACTTTAGAAATTTAAAACTTTTCATATTGAATTCAACATATGGATTATATACATTGATTTTATAGAACAGAATTTATTCCCCTATTTTCGCGAAAAATTGCTCTATTATCCCTATTTACTATTAACAAGACTATGGTTGTCAACAGATGACAAGGGGGTGGGGGAGTAAAAATATCTCAAAATTGGAATAGTAGTTCATGAACGGCCCCTTGGTTCGCATACAGGAATGCAATATCCGTGATCGAATTGTTCATGAGCAGTGTCACGTTTCTTAGCTGTTTATAATTGAATGTTCAAGATATTTCGACATGCTTTCTGAATTCAGGAGTTTCAAATTAGATTGTAATTAAAATAAATGAAGAAAAATATTTACAAATTGGAAAAAGTTTCTAATATGAGGAGATCTGCTGAGTAATAAGAATAAATCCGACATGTTAAAAAAAAAACAGTAAAAATGTCACAGAAAAATTATAATAATGATTGCAAAAGTACGTTATAGTGTTTATTATTTTTTTAGTTGAACTGTAATCTTTTGTGTGTGAAGATTCGACTATTTGGTTCAAAATGTATGTTTGTAGGTCGAAATAGGTCGAAAATCCAACTTCTTGGGTAAAACTTCAACTATTTTGTTAACAATTAAATTACATATTTTTTAAAATTCAACTATTATATCATTTCAAATTTTTTGGTTGGAAATTTAACTGTTTTTTGTCGTCTTTTTGGCTTCTAAATGTTGCCACTTAATTTAAATTTCAACTATTTTGTCGATTATTCGTAATTTTTGCTTAACCCTTACTTGACACACTGGGTTACAAATAACCCCAAGCCCACATTTCCTTTATTTTGAATATCTAAACCTGAAGAAAATGGGCCTGTGACGTCATCTGTTAGTAGATGGAAAGTTTTGCTGTCCCCTCCAACCCGTACCATCACGCTGGGGTGATCAGTCTCTCTGCGACAGCCGTCTGAAGTCGAGTGGGATCACCTGTACCCCAGTGTGTCAAGTAACGTTGAGTTGGTGAAATCGAAGTGAATTTTTTTTCTTCCATATATTGACATCGGAGTGAATAAAAAACTAAGTATATTATGTTATACAATGTCTAATTTTTTACGGTACATGACAGTTTTTTTTATTCAGATGTCGTATTGATTGCGGCCAGACTATTACTTCCGATCGGTCACTGAGCCAATTTACGACACTAGCTATTCAGTTACTTGTGACAATTGATATACTTCGATATCTCTCCGGCAACGAATGCTCCCTGATCCATTCAACATAAAGGTAACTGAAACTCTAAAGAAAAATAAACGCGAAATCCCAGTCGACTTCATAGTTTCGCCGAGAACACGGCCAAATACAAAGGTTTGCCATACACAGGACTTAACCCGCGTCTCTTACGCTAAAAAAAACAAGAAGTCGAATAAAATTTCCCTCGTAGTTTCAGCTTTCATGCGTACCGAGGAAGCAACGGATGAGAAGCCGAATATTGTTCGGCATTATAACACAACAAAAGGAGGAACGGACAATTTCGACCAGTTTTGTCATTCCTGTACTGTGGCTGGGAAGACCTGCAGGTGGCCGGCAATGTATTTTTGCGGTATGTTGGATTAGGAAATTGTCAACGAGAGAATTTGGCTCAAATTCAAACTGAAAAATGACGGAAACGATGCCAAGGTCATGGCGATCGACTACCTGGAAAATTTATATATCCATCTCGTAACATCGTACTTGGAACAGAGCTATGCGATGGGTACGCTCCGGAAGAATGTTAGACTTGGTATCGCAGGAATAAAAAAAAAGATATTGGGGCAGAAAGAGCTAGAGTACGTATCAATCTACCTTCTGCAATGCGCTGCGTACTTTGAAAGAGAAAATAAGATAGAAAAAGCCGAAAAAGTTTCTCAGCCTGTCACCGTCCTATTTGCAATGAGCACAGTTATGTACTTTGCGACGATTGTACCGACAGTTGAAAGATGAATTGGTTTCATAATCAATGTGATTACGTTTTTCATGTCGTTTTTAACATATTTAATCGATTTTATAACCATACTCTTATAAATATTGGTTTGAAACAATAAATATTACTCATTATTCTCGTACTAATACAATTCATTTCTAAGAATGAATACCTTTTTTCAGGCATCACCAAGGAAACCTTTTTTTCTTGTAGAACTATATCTTGAGCGAACTCAGCTAAATTTTTAGCCATTTTTGAATAAAAAATAAAAAAGTTATGTTTTTTTTGTAAAACTGGTCATTTTTTCGGACAATTCAATTTTTTTACTATAGTTAATTTTACTTTTTAGCCATATCATCTATATAATTTCAAAAAGAATACTTTTAAGAACCTACAAAAAAACTAACAACTTAAAATAATCAAGAACTTATTTTTTATAATAGTTTTTGTCACTGGGGTACAAAGCACCCAAGTGTGTCAAGTATGTCACACAGTCGAAGTGTGTCAAGTAAGGGCTAAAAATTCAACTGTATGGTTTTTAATGCAACTATTTCATTAAAAAAAATTTTGTTTTGTTGAAAATTCATCTTTTTGGGTTTAAATTTCACCTCCTTGCGTAAAAAATCTTTTGCGGTTGAACATTTGACTACTTTATTGAAAAATCAATAAATATTTTTAATTTAAATCTTTGAAATTGCAAGTAAACTTTTAAAATTTAGATAAATTATTTTCCAGAAGTAGATACGGTAACGTTTTCAGTATGTTTCCAGATGATGAATGATTTTGGTAGAAAATCAATCTTGCTGTTTAAAAATTCATGTTTTTAGTTGAAATCCAACTTTTTGGTTCAGCATTCTTGAATGTAATTAAAAATCCGTTTTTGTTGTAGTGAATTAATCTTTTTGTTTAAAAATTCATCTTTTTATTTGAACTTCAAATTTTGGGTTCAGTATTACTGAATTTGATTAAATATTCGTCTTTTTTGGTAGTAAATAAAACTTTTGATTTATAAAATCATCTTTTTAGTTGAGAATTAAAATTTTCGGCTCCAAGTTCTTGAATTTTGTTAACAATTCTTTTTCTCGGTAGAAAATTAATCTTTTTTTTTTTAAATTCATCTTTAGAGTTAAAAATGTAACAGATAGATTTTAAAGTTGAACTATTAGGACTCTCTGAAAAATTAAAAAAAAAATTTCTTACCTTCTTAAAAATTCAACATTTTGGTTGAGAATTCTTCAATTTATTCGAAAATTCGTCTTTTTTGGTAGTAAATTAATTTTTTTTTTTAAATTCATCTTTTTTAGTTGAAACTTTAACTTTTTGGTTGATTACTCGTGAATTTGAATTAATATTCGTCTTTTCTGGTAGTGAATTAATTTTTTTGTTTATGAAATCATCTTTTTTTCGTTTAAAATTCAATTTTCTGGTTAAAACTTCTTGAATTTTCCTATAAATTCCTTCTTGTTCGGTAGAAAATTATTTTTGCGGTTTAAAAATTCATTGAAATTACCTATTTCATTTTTGGTGAAAAATGGTTATTTTTTATGTAAAAATTCAATGTTTTGTTAGAATATAAATATTTTGTTGAAAATAATCTAGTTTAGTTAAAAATTTAATTTTTGTGTTGAGAGTTCCTTCATTATGTTGGAAATTCATCTTTTTTGGTAAAAAGTTAATTTTTTAAATCGAAATTTCCTATTTTTTATTTGACAATTCAACTGTTTTCTATAGAAAAATCGTTTTTTTTTATAATGTAGAATTATTATTTTTTTAATTAAAAGTTGTTCTATTCCATTTTTTGTTTAAAAATTATCTTTCTTACTTTAAAAATACAATAATAACCGGATTGACTGTCACATAAAATCCCATTAGGCACATTTCAACAATCACTCTGAAAATAAAAATTTTTTTTAAATTATTGATTTATTACCAAAGTTTATAATTTGCCACACGGTCCCGCAGACAATATAAACATATTGGCAACTTGACCTGCTATAAACATACAAAAAATATTTAAACGTATAATCGGCTCTTCCTAAAGGATACATTACTTTCAGAGAGAGGGGGGTCGTAACCAAATAAACGGTTGAAAACGGGAAGAGGGGCGTAAAAAAATGCAAAAAATTGGTCACGTAGTTTAAGGATGATCCCTTTTAAAAAGCTTCTCATAGTTCGCACATAGTAATGCCATATACGTGATCGAACTCTTCGAGAGAGTTGGCACGTTTGTTAGTGGTGTGCATTTGGTATTTAACATTTTTTTCAGAATTCAGAAGTTTCGAACTACGTTTTGATTAAGAGAGCGGGAAAATCACATGTAAAAATTAGAAAAACTTTCAAATATTAGGTGATTTGATGAAAAATAATGATTGCCAGAGTAAGTGACAGTGGATATTACGTTTTTGGTATAACTTCATTTTTTTTTTAATTCGACCGTTTGATTGAAGATGCATTTTTTTATGTTAAAAATTCAAATATTTAGTTAGAAATTCGTCTTTTGATCTAAAAAATTAATTATTTGATTAAAAGTTCAACTGATTGGTTTTTAATACAACTGTTTGGTCCAAAATTATTTTTTTCAATTGACAATTCGTATCTTTGTTCAACAACAGCTTCTTAGTTTTCACACAGGAATACAATTTCCATTATCGAACTGTTCGTGCGAGGTATCACGTCTCTCAGCCGTTTACAAGTACTGCTCAACAAAATATGACCTTTGTGTTCATGGAATGAGATATATCATTTCCAAGGTATTTTTCTGTGCTAAATCCAAATCTGACCCTTGTTTTTTCCAGTACATCAGCTTTTTTAGATTTGTTAAATCAATATTTTTTAGAAAAATAAAAAATTATAAGATAGAAAGCTGAAAACAATTTTTAAACAAAAATACATGACTTCGATGCATTTTTCAACGTAGATTTGTTTTTACAATATCTTGTACGGTTCTTAGTGTAATAAGAATAAAACTAAAAAAAGATACAAAAATTGTTTTACTGAAAACTTTGTATTAAACTCATTATCATTTATTTTGTATTAAACTTAGTTAACTTTAGTAAACTTAGCCCTTTTCTTCACTGTTTGATGCAAAAATAAATCCAAAAATATTAAAAGTTCCAGCTGTAACTGTTCGAAAAATATATATTAGAGAAGATTTTTCGCTCAATAGGGTTGTCAGTTTGACTGTTCACACGCACTTGAGGTAACTCATTGTACTGTATGTTTTATCTCGTTGTATTATAATTTAAAATGTTGGATATATTCACAATGATAATAATATTTACAGTATTTGCAATATTCGAAATATTTGTAATATTTATATTAATAAAAATATTTACAGTTTTCATAATATTTACTAATTTAAAAATAATCATTCTTCATTGTGGGTTGTTAGCTCCAGTTTAAAAATGAATTCAAACTGCTGCTAGTTGATCTTGAAAAATTCTTGCTACTGCCATTACATCTGAAGTTCATAATCGTTAAAAATTTAATTAAAGTAATGGATAAAACCGGAATTCTTCTTTTTTTTGTAAAGAAAATTCCCTAAGTTTAAATATTGAAGCTAAAATCAAGGAAGAAGTTTTTAATGGATTAAATTTCAGGCAACTGATGTTGGACTGTGAATAAAAGCTCTTATAAACATTTTCTTGGGGAACACAAAATTCAGAACCTACAAACACCTGATCAACACTATGCTGCAGAACTTTCAGAAAATGAAAGTAAACATGTTACTAAAGATTCACATTCTTCATTCCGATTTAGACTTTTCCCCAGAAAATTTGAGAGCAGTTAGTGATAAAAACGGGTACAGATTCCATCAAGATATCGCTGCAATGGAAAGAGGTACCAAGCTACTCTCATCGCTGATGGGCAAATGCTTATCATCGTCGAGCATTCATCGTTAGGGCATATTTAACCAGAATTCTGGTTGATTTAACTAGACATTTTTTGAATGTGTGAACAAATTTCAAAAGCCTTTCGTGCTGGGAAAGACATATATGAGATTTGGATTCAGCACAGAAAACTACCCTGCAAATAATATGTCTCATTCCATGAACACATAAGTAATATTTTGTTGAACAGTGATAATTTGTCTTTCTACGTTATTCGATTCTGTCTTTTCTGAATTCGAAAATTTCGAACTACTTCGTAATCAAGAGAGCGGTGAAATTAAATCCAAAAATTGGAAAAACTTTTTAATATCGGAAGATCTGATAAAGAATAATAATGATTGCGAGAGTACGCGATAGTGGATATTACGTTTCGAGAATCACGTATTTGGCGTTTCGTTTTATTCTTGAAACGTTTTCTCTGATTTCTTTTGGAGTTTGAAGTGAAAGGACCAGAGGGGTAGTATAGGGAAAAGTTTTCTTACGATCTAAGTGAGTTCGCGCGATGTGATGTGTCCAGTGCGTGTGGGTGCGTGTGGATGCGTGTGAGTGGGAGTGCGTTTCTTTGTGTAAGATTTCTAGTAGAGGCCTATTGATCGAGCAGCTCGTACTTTGGTGGCCGGCACACGCGCATAAGTCTTCCCGTAAACAAGACAAATATCATCGTGCCGTCCTGCAAATCCATCTCTCCTCTTCCTGCCCCTCGTCCAGAAAGTAACAAAATTTCATCCCCCAACTCGCGAGCCACCCACCTCAAACTACCCGACGCCCATACTCACGCCATATTTGAAACTATGGCAACGCGAGGAAGAATCTCAAAGCGAGGAAAACTCACTTTTATGTGCAATTCGACGAGTCATCGTTTATAGCTTTGCTCTCAAGAAATCTCGATATGGATCACTGTCCGCCACCACCAGAGCGCATATATTCAATTTTTAATTGAATTTTTTCAAGGGACCCATCTAGGCTATCATACTCTAACGTCCGTCGAATTACTTAATATTTAAACTGTAAATGAAATGATTTGCATATAAATATATTGATGATGCAATAAAAAAACCGATCATCTTCTATCATTGAAATTTTTTTATTTGAACTACCCCAACAAATTTCGAATCGAAAATAGTGTTTTTTAATTCATTCCATATTTTTGAAAAGAATGACAATTCTAAAAGAGAATCTTATGGAAATCCTTAACTATAGATAAATATTTCCTAGCAAATGTTATTGTTCATTTTAGCCTTAAGGCTCAGGTGAATTCAAAACAGTTAAACTGCTTTAAACTCATCAATGTATTTAAATAAATCTGTGAAAATAACATTATTCCTTGTAGGAAAGCAGTCTTACAATTGAACGTGTTAATTTTTTGTTAATACCTTAATTGTAAAATTATATACAAATTTTGTATTTCACATTGAAACTGAAATTTTGTTTTATTTTCTTATTATTTTAATAATTATTATTAAAACGAAAATCACCATTCTCTGCAAAACTATGCGATGTGGGTCAATAAAATCCACCAAAGATTTTTTAAAGTACATATTTAAAAACCATTTGCTATCAAATAACTTTCGAAATCAAGGCAGCTTTAGAGTTTTCTTCCATTTGAAATCTTTAAAATGAATATATACATTTTTTAATTTAAGAGTAAAAGAAAATTAATTGTTTTAAATGCAGAACACTTAGAATTTAAAAAATGTAAAACTAAACATTCTTGAACTTTGTCCACAAGAAATCTTTCTACGGTTCACTGTCCACTACGAACAAAGCGAATAAATTAAATTTTTAATTACAGTTTTCGCAGGGATATTTCTAGGCACTTGCATTCTAACTTAAATGAGATAATTTCAAATTAAAACCAGAGATAAAATAATTTTCATAGAACAATTTCCACACTAAAGAAATCTAAAACAGAATTATTCATTTTTCAAAATTGTGATCGAAAAATATTAAAATTCATTTTTTAATCTATACAATGTTTTTGTAAATATTTGGGACACTTCTGAAAGCGAATTTAATTTTCAAACAAATTAAAATACTTGAATTACTTTGCAATATTTTACTATGAACAAATTACTAAGCCGGCGGAAACTGTACCTTCATAAACATCATTAAATTTGTTTTGATTTTATATATATATATATATAAAATTAATTTGCTTCAGACTCTATCTGCTCAATAATTTATTTTATGCCTTATTTATTGTGTACCTTATTTGTTGTATACTTTCATTTTTTTCTGAAAAAATTAGAGTTTTCTGAAAATAATATAATTTAAAAAAAAAATTAATTAAATTTACGACTTTTTAGAAATATTAAAATATTAATAAATATTTTGAAAATTTAGGTTTTTCTGAAAATATTTTAATCAACGTTCACAAAAACATAATTTTTTTACAAACAACGGCAGATTCGTAAAAGGGTTAAAAAAATTTACATAGAAGATTCCTATCAAAAATACCTCTTGTTCTTTTGCATTAGCTTGCATCATTAACGAGAACAATTCAAAAATTAGATATATAGGTACAAAATTCTCCCGTCTTAAAAAATGTTTAAGAAGGTTTAAAAAAAGTATAAAAAGGTGGCGTTTTCGCGAAAATATTTATTTGAAATTTAAAAAATACGAAGAAAAAAAATGAAAAAGATTTTCGGGAAAATCTCACTTTTTTATTTTTCTACAATATTTTTGTACCTAAAAATATAATTTTGACATTTTTTCGAATCTGCATTTTTTGTTTGCGAGAAATATTAGAAAATTCGATTTTATGAGAAAAAAATTCTTATTCCCTTAAAAGTTATTAAGTCTGCATAAAAATCACAACATGTCTTCCTTATTGAAGCACAAATTCAACAAACAATTATCATAAAATATAAGTGTGCTTTTTTTGAGAAAATCGACTTTTAATTTTTAATTAATGTTTTCAGTAAATCCACCGCTATTTTTAATTAATTTGCTTGAAAGCAGCTCACATACAAATTAAAAAATGTTATACTAAACATTTTTATATTTATCATTTTTTAAAAATTCAAGCGCTTTTATTATTAATTAATTTTTCCTTGCAAGTTTTGAAAAAATTAAAATTTTAAGGGCACCTTCAAGTGAAGCCTTTTTAGTCAATTGTCATTGTTAATTGGAATGTTGTTTTCTAAGGTGATTAAAAAAGTTGGACTTATATGAGTTTTAAAATTTATAAGATTGGGGTGAGTACTGAGTACACATGTCAATTAATGTATGATTAATTTATTTTTTCTCTTGTGGGTCGTGTGGCAAATAATTAATAAGAATTGAAACATGATGACATCAAAGAGAGGGGAGTTTATAATCAGGTTCCAAACAGGGGTTTCGGAGAATCAACAGCTCACCCTAAAAATGTGGGGTGTTTACTCACCGCCTTTTCCCCATATTTTAAATATTGAATTTAAACCATATGTTTCACCCCCTAACAATTGATTCATGTATTGTATTTTTTTCTATTCGAATTAGGAGGAATTACAGAAAAAAAATATGAATCGAATAAGAAATATTTTAAAACAATAATTCCTGTGGTAAATGTTTAAAACTATTATATAAGATTTTCGAAGATCTTTCTTCTACTGGCATATGACAGCATATTCTTAACCGTAAAATAAATAGAAAAGTTCAACAAAAATGATATCAGATGCGTTTTGAAAATCCACTTTATGTTAAAAATTAGATATTGAAAGGGGGGTTCATAGGTAAAATTTTATTTTATTTTTTACTTTATTACTTAACAATTACTGACAATCTTTTTTAAACCATATGTCATTCAGAACTCTTGAAAATCAAGAAAAATATAGGTAAATTCAAATTTTATCAAATGATGAAATTCTGAACTTCCCAAATTTTTTTTTTTTTTTTTTTGACGGTAGCCACGATAACAAACGAACAGAATTATCGAATTTCTTTATATTCATAGAATTAAAAAAATTGTCTCTATATTTATGTCTCTATTTATAAAAAAAATCGAATTTTTCAAACAAACAAAAAACTAACGATTTCTTATAATTAATGTTCACGTTCTCAAAGGAAAATTTGTGCCTTTTCTATAAATTTTCACTTTTTTCGGATAAGTTTGGTTAGTGCTACCATCATACCATAGAGGGAAAAAAGAAAAATGGTAAAAAATGCTATGAGGCGCTTTTCTCAATCTACGTCATGCTATTTGGAAAACTTTTAACATCCTCCCCTTCTCCGTTACATGTCATACCACAAAGCCTTAAGCCTCAGATTGACGTCCCAAATAGAAATAGAGAAAATAGGGTAATTTCTCATGAAAACAGGAGACAATTCGTTTAAATAAAATATTTAAGAAAATAATTGACTTTTCAGCCCGAAAAGATGAAGTTTTAACCAAGAAAGATGATTTTCCAACCAAATATTTGAATTTTCAAAAGAAAAAATTAATTTTAGATCGAATAGTTCCATTTTTGAACAAATATTTAAATCTTCAAGACAAAACGACGAACATCTATACGATAAAGTTGAATTTTTCATCAATGAACTTTTCTACCAAGAATAATGAATTCTCAATCACGAAGGACGATTTTCTACCTAAAAATAGAAATATTTTCAATAAAATACTTGAAGTTTTATTCACATATTTAGGTAATTTTCTATCATATATAAAGATGAAGTGCTCAAATGCTCAAATCCTCAAAAAAAAGATTAAACATTAACTAAATAGCTGCATTTTCTAGTCAAGAAGAGAAAGTTTTTAAAAGACAGTTGCCTTTTCAATCAAAAAAGATTAAACGCTAAAGAAAAATATAATAGCAATATTTCAATAAAATAATTTATTTTTAAATAAAACAGGTTGAATTTAACCATAAAAACACGCATTTCTAACGAAAAGTGTACTAATTTATTGTACATTTCAAGCAAAAGATATTTTCATTTTTAATAAAATATAGGTAAATTCAACAACAAAATTTTTTTAAATAAAATAGTGGAATCATCAACCAAAACAGATTAATTTTCCACTAACAAGGATTTTTCATTCATAAGTGAAAAAAAGTGTCAACCAAGTCGTAGAATTTCTAAGCCAAGATCATTGAATTTTAAACTAAAACGATGAATTTTTTAATAAATAATAACTACAAAAAAATGTTCTCATGAAGTTAGGGTTATTTAGAGATAAAGATTTGAATATTTAAATGAATTAGTGGAATAAATTATTCACTCAATAAAAGTTATTTCTTTAATAAAAGTAAAAACAATTCTTAGAATTATTCTTATTCATATAATTATCAAAAACAATTATGTAAAATATGAATCTGATCTTCAGTTAATAAAATGAATCTATAAGAAAGTAGTTTAACTTTTCAGAAAGGAGTGGAATTTTGAATAAAGCAGATTAATTTTCTAGGGTAACAGACGAATTTACAACATAATACAAATTTTTTTAACCAACCAGTTGAATTTTCAGTCAACAATGAAATAATTATATTTTTAGTTAAAAATGTTTTAACAGAATAGTTCAATTCTCGATTAATGAATGTAGTTAAACTTGTATACTTAAAGATTTTTCAAAAAAATTTAATAGTTGAATTTTCAATTCGTTTTTTAGGTCACTGTCAATCCCCTAATTAATTTCCCGTTTCCTTTTCACTGTATTTAAAAAGGTTTCACTTCAATTCCAAAGATGTATGAAGAATTAATTTATATAATTTTTATTCTCTTTTCAATTTTTTACGGGGATTTCGGATTAAAATTTTTGAACTGGAAGGCCTGTTTTACATATAACTTGGAATGCGAATGAAAGTGGGAGGGCAGGATGAGGAAGCCGTCAGGATCTGCGCAACGCGTGTAGTCGGATAAACACGTGTACGTATTCGCATGCAAAAGACGAGCCACAAGTCGATTCTTTAGTCAGTCCTAAATGGAGAGCCTTGTAGTGTAGTAGTGGTATACTATTTTTTAAGTCCTATTTCGTTAATTTATTGTTTTATAAACTTCAAATAAAAAAGCAGTGATAATATTATAATTGCACAAAAGTGACAGGAAAACGTGACTGAATCTTTTTTTTCAATTTTTAACCACTTGCAATTTATTGATTCTTTCTTTCACCTTTCTGTTCGAAGTGATGTTAATTTATTTTGCTATATTAAATGCTCTTATTATTAATTAAAATGTAGTGCTAATTGTTCAAATTACAGGTGAAAGTTTCTGAAGTATAAAAATTTAATTTGGATGAGGAAATATGTTTTTAGCAATGTTAAATATAAATAAAAATGGCAAATACTTTACGAAATGGTTCCTAATGTGTGTTCATGAATAATTGTTGCATTAAGTCTTAAAAAATACACTTTAACGAATAAACTTTCGAAATTCGTTTTCTTACATTTAATATCAACACCGTTAGTTGTCAATCACTGTTTATTTATTTCTAATCTGACGTTCACTATTTAACTTATAATTATTATATAATTTAAGAGAATTTGGTTTTATTGACTACCATAGTGTATTTGTATACAAAATTATTCGTTTCTTTGTTGAAAAAAAATTTTTTTTAGTTCAATTACTTTCTTTAAAATTGAGAACAACTCTTACCTACGATACCTCGCAAATTTACAAGAATACAAGTTATTTAAACAATTTTCATATAAAAATTCAGAGTTTGGCTACTTTTCAACGGATAGTCTTCATTCTTTTTACGGATTACCTAAGAAAACCTTGCCGATGACTTTTTTCTATTGTGCTTTGAAAATTCTTAAGAATTATTAATTATATAAAAAATTGTCATAACAATATTCAGAGTTTGGCTATTTTTCGAGAAATAGGCACAATTTTTTTAAGGAGAAAACTAACAATGCCTTTCTGATGATTATTTTCCATGATGATTGGCAAATTCCTAAAAATTATTAATTATTCAGATAATTCTTCCGACATTTTTAAATTGATGGTATAACTGATAATTTTATTAATTCTCCAGAATTATCTACCTCTAATTTCATATAAATAACAAGAAAAATTAAGTTCTATAATATTTAAAAACAAGGAGCTGGCATATTTTAAAAACACTCTTTCCACTCAAAACTATCATCAAAAATCTCAATAAGTGCACATAAATTTTATTTAATTCCCTTCAATCCATTCCATTCCAGTGAACAACAAAAATCAGTCACAAAAACTAATTACTATCGATAAACGTGATAAAATCGTCACATTAATCTCCGCGTAACTTGAGCTGCTAAAATATTCTGAATGGTAGCGAATCAACATTATCACATCATATATCATGTCTACGACTCGCAATTAGTGGAGGTGTGAAATAGCATAATCAGTGAAAAGGAAAGTGTGTGAGTGGGCTTGAGTGTGTGCGAGAGAGAAAGAAAACGCGCGCTACTTGTCCTCTGTTGAGGAATTTATGTGTTCCACGTGTAAACGGTTACGTGCGCGTCTGTGTGAACACGTGTGCATGGAAATAAATGAAAATGTTAAGGGGTCAGGGGGTGAAAAATATGTTTCTGTGTCTGCAAAAAAAATAATTTGAAAAGAGAAATGCGACTACTTACGATTGTTTTGGCCATCGTCCCACCATAGCGGCCATACTTGATATGAGAAAGTATCCCCACATTGTCCGCTAGGCCATCTACTAATTCCCCTTACACCCCCACGCTTATACAACCATTCCTAAGTCAGCCCTGGCGGCGCACCCCACCACCCCCACACACGAGCTTTCAAAGTCAGGTCCGACAACTCAAGGGCGATTTTAGGGTTTTCTGCAATCGACGATTGTACCCCTCTCAAATTGTTAGATTTTTTCGTATTTTTTTCAAACATATCCTCGAGTTTTATTAGGGTGGTTTTGGTTTTCTAAAGTCGTTAAGCCATTGTTGAACTATACGGTTGCAGGTACCTTAGATAGTTGGTGCGATATTTTTAAACGAATAGTCTCCATAAATAGTTTAATTTTAAATTAAAAAGGTGAGTTTTTAAGAAAACAGTTTCATTTTTAACAAAATAATGCAATTATCAACCAAATTCTTGAATTTTTAACCTAATTGTTGAATTTTCAACCTAAAAAAGACGACATTTTTAGAAGACTGACGAACTTTGAACAAAAAAACGAATTTTTAACGAGAAAAGTAATTGGTCATATTTTAAATAGTCAAATTTTTAAATAAAATGTTGGAATATCGACCTCAAAATATGAATTTTTAACCAAATGATCGAATTTTTAATAAAATCAGATTAAACTTAAACTAAATATAGTTTCATTTTCAACCAAATTTGTAGTTAAAGTTTCAAGCCAAAAAGATGAATTTTTTAGAAGACATGAATTTTCAACGAAAAGATTCATTCTTAACAAAAAAAAGTACTTGGTCATATTTCAACAAAAATAAACGAATTTTCAATCAAATAGTTCAAATTTCAACTGAAGAGTTGGTAACAAAATAATAAAATTTTCAACAAAATAGTCAAATTTTTAATCAAATACTTGAATTTTCAACCTACAAAGATAAATTCTAAATAAACAAATTGTAATGTGTAACATCTCAACGAAAAAACATTATATTTCTACAAAAAGAGATTAATTTTATAACATAAAAGAAGAATTTTCTTATAAGAAAGACAAACATTCAACAAAATACATGGATTTGCAACCAAATTGTTGAATTTTCAACTAAGAACGAACAATTTTCTACCAAAAATGGAAAAGTTAAATCTTCAGTATTAGAAAAATCATTTTAACAAAAAAGAAACTTTTTATCAAGCTAAGCTTTTACAATTGAGAAGAAAAAAAACTTCACACTAATTGTTGAATTTTTAAGCGATATCATATTAGCTCATGTTTCAACAAAAGTAAACAAATATCCAATAAAATAAATAAAGTTTCAATCAAAGAGTTGAATTTTCAAATAAAATCATGATATTTTTAACCAAATACTTAGAGTTTTAACCAAATACTTTTATTTTAAACCTAAAAAGATAATTTCTCAACAAAAGAATGTAATGTGTGACATTTCCGAGAAAAAAGATAAAATTTCTGTTAAAACAGATGAATTTTAAAACTAAAAATGAGAATTTTCTACCAAAAAAGACGGATATTCAACAAAAAACATGCACTTTCAATTAAATTGCTGAATTTTTAACTAAAGACGATCAAAATCTAACCAAAGATGAAAAGTTAGATATTGAGTAAGTAAAATTAATTTAAAAAATGAAAATTTGTTGGTCAAGGGAGAAAAAAATTAATCCTAGTTATTGATATTTCAAGTGAAAAAAATGTATTTTGTTAAAAGGTGATATTTCAACAAAAAACATTAAACATCTTCCAAAAGTAATGAATTTTAAAACCCAGAAGAAGAATATTCTAACTAGAAAGACAAATATTAAACAAAATATTTGTAATTTTTAAAAATTGTTGAATTTTCATCAGAGAAAAATGAAATTTCGACAAAAAAATGGAAAAGTTAACTTTTCAGTAAAAAAGATTAATTCTCAGAACAAAAAATACCAATTTTCAACAAATAAAGATTCTCAGTCAAGGAAGACAAAAAATTGCATCTTAGTTGTTGATTTTTGAAGACAAAAATATGAATTTTTACTAAAAAAACAGTAAAGTTTAGCTAAAGAGTTGAATTTTTAACAACAAAAAAAGAGGAAATTTCAAACCAAGAAGAATATGTTTTTACCAAAACAGACCAATTTTCCACTAAAAAATATCAGTTTTCGACCAAAAATAAAAAAGTTCCATTTTTTGTTGAAAAATTGATTTTTAAACTAAAATATGACCCTTTAATAAAATAGCTAAGATTTCAACTAATTCTTATATCGACAAATCTAACTTTTTCTACTTTGTCTTCGTTTTATTGTTTAGTTGAGAAATAGAGACGAAAATCTGGTTGTGTTCTGCGGATGCTACCATCAAAGTTAATTGAAGGTTTGCAGTACTTTAATAGTACAGTATTAGAGTTCTTAGCGTGCATTGATATTGAAACAGACGTATTTTTACTGTCTTGTTTTTATAATCGAAAAAAGAAACAAAAACGTCCATGACAAATTTTTAGATCTAATTTAGGCAAACAATTATTTAAACCCTAGAATACTATCTAAAATAAAAATAGCTGGTTACTAAATATACGTCTCTCAGACGTGCATATCATTAAAACCTGCTTAAATTAAGTTTTATAAGTATGGTGAACTGTATATTATTAGGCTAAGGGTTTAATAAATATACCCACAACATACGATTTAAAATTATAACTTTATTTATAAATTGTCATTTCTAATTTACAATAATCGTAAATTATTTATAAATTTCAACTCTTTTTTAAAATCGGCCCTATATTGATTTTATTTATTTTAAGTAAATTGGAACTTTCACAGTTTATCGCGTCCATTTTAACTTCATACTACGTCCCGGATACGTGTAGTTAGTATTCTAGAGTTAATAAACATTTCATTTTACCTCGGGTAGCTTAAAAAAAAATTTTATTTTTTATTTTACTTTGCATGATTGAAAGAAAACTACAAGTCCTATCATAAAATGGTTTAAAAAGTAGATAAAAGCTAGACGAACCAGTAGGTTTCATTTTTTGTTGCACAACTTTTGCCTATTTTTCATGAAATAATTCATAACGAATTTGTCCATATTTTTTTGTGTGGTGAATCTTTGTCTATTGGTTTGTTTCGTATCTTTTACCGCTTTTCGAAAAATTTTAATCTTTTCAAATGTTATTCTTACGTTATAAATAAAAAGCTACGCGTCCAATGATGAAATAATATATAACTAATTAATAATTCTTTTTTTGGTAAACAACTTTTATCTATTTTTTAAAATATACTTTTCTTAAATTTCGATCTTTTTTTTATAAATAACTTTTGTGTATTCATCCAAAAATTATTTATAACAAATTTTCGGATATCTTGTCAGGAACAACTTTTGTCTATTTATCAAACAATAACTAGTAACAAATTCTTTGTTTTTTTTTTTCGTGAACAGCTTTTGCCCATACATGTTTTCTCGTATCTTGTGTCGTTTTTCCAAACATGTTATTGTTTCAATTTTTAAGGTTATTTTTTACTATTAAAACAATAACTGCGCGTCCTATAAAAAAATTATGAACAAAAAATTTTGACATCTTTCTTGGATGACAAATTTTTTCTCATAATTTTTACATTCTCATCGTGTGGATGGAATGTCTGGGTTTGGTGTGATTTTGACTCTGTCCAGTTTTCTTCAATTCTGGACGTTTTGAAACCCCCTGAGTCAGAAAAAATAGGTTTTACGAAAATCTCTGTCGGTCTGTCTATAGTCTGACGACACGATAACTTACGAAGGAATTTTGTTATTTCAATTTCCTTTTGCACACTGGTTTTTGGTC
Organism: Belonocnema kinseyi; assembly: GCF_010883055.1. NCBI lineage: Eukaryota > Metazoa > Arthropoda > Insecta > Hymenoptera > Cynipidae > Belonocnema > Belonocnema kinseyi. Next base: position 80,345,667 of record NC_046662.1, on the reverse strand, counting down.
CAAAAATACAGGTCAAGTTCGTTAACCAGAAAGCTACTGCCAAGATTTATGGTTTCCGCCATAGATAATCAAATTGAAAAACGTAATAATTTAATTGTCCCACGAAACTACGCAAGATACAATATAAGGACAAGCAGTCAAAATTATTTATTTCTGAAGGTTCTACAAAATTGTTCTGTACTATTTTTTAACAGCAACAATAGTTTGTGTTTCAAACGTAGAAAATGCCATTAGAAAATCGAAAATTCAAATTTACAGCCAATCAACGCGAATGGCGGTGAAATAGTCAACAGGAAAATTTCTCTTCTCGAATAAACCTACAAAATTGCTTTTTGCCATTTTTGAATAGCTCCCACAGTTTGTTTATATCTATATTTCATTCCGAAACTATCAATAATAAAATTGAAATATTCCCAAAAAAATATTTTCATTACTGATGTCGGTTTAAATTTGTTTAGCAATTACACTGCAGTCTCGCTATCTCTCTAAATTTGAAATAGTGAAAATTTCACTAATTGAATTAGTGATTGAATGATTCACTGGTGAAATAGTGATTTTTTGGCTTTTCACTATCGAATTAGTGATCTTCTACTGTAAAAATAGTGATAATTTCACTATTTACTATTAGTGGATTTTATTTCACTGTGTAATTAGTGATTTTGACAACTTAATTAGTGATTTTCCACTATTTAATAGTAGATGCTTTAGCTCTCAAAAACACTATTTGCTTAGTGAAATTTCAATAATTGATTTAGTGAAATATTTTCACTAATTGAATTAGTAGTTTTTCACTGATTCGTAGTGACCTACTTCTCGCTAATTCAATTAGTGAAATTTCACTAATTCAGATTTAGAGAGATAGAAGCCGTTTTGGGGTGTGCCCTTTATCTCCCTTGTACAATCTCGAGACTTGCCATACCATAAACAATCAGGGATGTATGAATAATTTTTGTTGGAGTTTCATCTTTAATATTTTTGTTGTTGTATTTTTGCCATTTTGGCGTCATAATTTTATAATGAACGTAAAAATGTTTTTGCTCGAAAATCAAACTTGATAAAAGTACTCATTTTTAAGTATGTACGTACATATATCAGACTAGCCATTTTTATAAAAACTTAATTTACTCATTTACAAATTTATTTTTACGATTTAAACGTAGCACATGTGGTCGAAATATCAGCCTTACCTTTTTTCAACTTTCTAAATTAAATTCCCACCTCAGTGACCCACACAACTTCGATTAACGATGTTTTGGGGGCGGGGGTGGGTGGCGGTTAGTTTCATCTAAGAGTCATAGCTGATTAGTCTTTTATGTTGAGAAGTTCAATTAACCTTCAGCAGCGTTGTGTTAGATGGGAGTTCATGGGATCACATTTTCACATTCCCGGCAGAAAATTTCCTGTTCACATCCACATATTAACAATAACTGATTAAATTACAAATATTTTTGACTACCTCCAAAAAAAATGATGTCTTTACGAAACTAATCCGTAAGATTTTTCTATTGTTCAGTTACTAAGATTATTATAGTATTTTAACTTTTTTACATATTCGATATTTACTATTCTAGACTATACATATTTTATCGGTTCTCCTCTAATGATGGAAATGGTGAATTTCCGAAACGTTGAGATTTTTTCTTTTACTTTTTAAAACTTAAATAAAACTTGTCCGATAGCGTTCCTGACAACTAAGTTGTTTTGTTTCATCTTCCTACATAGGTTTCTCGGACGTTAAAGATTTACTTAAATAATTTGTTGATAACCAATTTTTTTAGTATGTTGTCTAATATTGGAATATCTTAACGAATGCTATTTTATGCAACTTGAGCGATTTCAACCATTATCCTGTTATTGATGAGCACCGGGAACGTCAAAAAGAAAGAAGGCCATTTTTTCGCCATGTTTATTTATTTATAAAAAAATGAAAATCTAATTCGAAAATCAGGCTGGGCAACTCTCTTAGAAATCTTATTAGCCTTTTTTTCCAATTTTTGTTTGTTGAAATCGGTGAAGATTTGTGGGCTGTACGTTATTCTGAACCAAACAAGTGATTGTTCTTCTCAATGTGCGGCACTCCTTTAGCTACGGAACCAAAAACTCTTTTTTTTTAGAATAATTTGGTAGTACATTAGAAAAAAAACATTTTTCTTTTCTTGACTTTTTTTCCATATCGTGCGTTATTTGACTTAAAATGTTGATTTTCATGTGTTTTTTGGAATTTTGTAAATGCTATAACTCTGGTAAATTTTGGTTTTATAGAAAAAAGTCATTGAGGTAAATTGTTCGTCTATTTGAATACAATGAATATTCTTACAGAAAAATTTTGAATTAAAAAAAAAGTAGTCTCAAAATTTTTCAAAATACGCTCACTTTTTGAATCTTTATCTAAAATGGTTTGCTAACGAACTTGACCTTTATGTTCGGACACTAGAAGAGTATACCAAAGGCCAATTCAATCTGTCTATTCTTTCGAAAGTCATCGTTCTGACAAACTAAAAATCTACAGACACACGGATACACACACGCATACGCACAGCCACACAGGTAGCCAGAAAGACACATTCGTAAAAACCTGTTTTTCGGATTCAGGGGCTCTCAAAACGTGGACATTTGTTAAAAACTTGGGGGGGGGGGGGGGGGGGGGGGGTTGTCATATTTTACACAAATCTAATACCTTCTCTTGATGAAAATGTAAAAAATATAAGATTTTAACTAATTATTTTAAAAGCTGTTAAAATCGAAGTTGGAAAGTTTTTTCTTTTAAAGATTTATAAATTTGCCGGAAAAAAATTAATTCTGCAAAATAGACTGTTTTGAGGCACCTGATTTCACTTCGTGAAAGCTTATATGTGTCTTCAAAAGATAAACGCTTCCTCTTGTTTTCCTTCGACATTTCCGTAATCCCTGGTTACACATGATTACGTAACGTATAACCTAAACACTGAGTGACTAAAATGAACTAAAGCGAATGTTCTGGGATATTTCGCCACTGACTGTAAATGACTGAAGCAGACGACACGATTAAACACCGAGAATACTGCCCGTTTTTTTCATACACTCCTGCGTTGTTGTGGAGTGTTTCCGCTGACCTAGCAGCGTAACTCTCTCGCCCCCTTGGACCACCTTGTCCTTTATAAAGGGAACTTTTCTTGGATGTCTGCAGTGTATATTGAATTCAAATTTTCTCATGATTTCTCAGATACTGCACATTTTTGCTCAAAAGAATTCGATTTTTGAATATTTTGTTCAGTTCTTTCTTGCTTTGTTTCATAATTTTTCAGCTGAGTAAAAAGTATAATGTAACATGCCAATTTTCTATCATTTAAACTCAACTTAAATAATATCGAGCGCGAAGGGCGAGTTTTATGATGAGAATTTATTCCTAAAACCTGATGGAATTTTGAGAAAGTTATATCTACATCAATTGATCAACCAACATCGGGCGCGTAGCGCGAGGCACATTTATCGAGCGCAGCGCGCGATGAGAATGTGCCCAAGCAGCGGGCAGATTTTTTTTCCTAATTTTTATGGTTTAACCGCAAAAATTGTTCTTTTTATCTTTTTAATACCATTTTTCACCATTGAAACAAAAAATATGCATCTTATAAAAAATGGTTTAAAAAAATTTGTTCATATTTTGAAGGTGAACCATTTTCATTCTAAACGTTTTTTTTCTTCATATCTCTTATAGTTTTGCTGGAAAAGTGGAATATTTGATTTGAAAAAAATAAATCGATCGATGAAACCAGAATTGTTGGTAAAAAATGAGTGGGTAATGAATTCTTCTTTTCCTTTTAGACCTAAAAAAAGTACGCTAAAGCTGAATCTAGGCTGATCATTTCTTCTGAAGTTATTGTGCTTACAAACCACTGCTAAGAATTGAAGAAAGGGTTTTCATCAATGTAAATCTGCAGAAACAAAATGTCTAACCACCAAAGAAGGTCGCAAAAATTTTTTAAGAACATTTGAATAATTATTCAACTATCAAGTTTTCTAAAATTTTATTTTTTACTCCAGTGTGATTTTGATGTAAAAAATTTCTTCCACGTTGATAATTTTTGATAATAGAAAAAATATATATATTTTATATAAATAACAAATGTTTGAAGCAAATTTTTCAATACAATTTTTTATATAAACAAACAGAATGTTGTCACTGAATGTAGGTCGCTGAAAATTTGTACAAGGAATTCATAAATTTACAATGATTTTGATAACGTTTTACTTTTACTACAGTGTAAATATTTTTATTAAATGTACGTCGCTACAAAACTTTGTTTAAAGAATATTTGTGCTTATATTAATACAATATTTTAAAAAATAATTTTGTTTTTGTATTACAGTATGGTTTTGGAAAAATATTACATTCATATGATTAATTTATAATGAAAGCAACAAATTCAGTACATTTGAAAAAAATATAATTTAAATTTAAAAACCTTATGTAATTTCAAAATTGCGGTATTAACCAAAGAATATTGCTTTCAATTGTTAATTATGTTCTGACAAGAAATTATGTAATATTTACAGATTTGATCAAATTCACTGCTGAGGGCCACCATTATGCGCGAAAATGTTGGTAGAAATTTAATTGCTTTCGATTTATTCGACCCTAATTCTCATTTATAACTTTTTTAACCTTCAAATTTTTAGCATTTTTAAAAATTATTATCATTTTATTAAGAAAAACAAATATTTTCTTTTTTTATTCGATTATTAGCTAAAAATGTCATGTTCTGTTATCGCTATCTTCAATTTTGATTTTCTCAGAAGGCAATAATTTTCTTGGATCAAAAATTTTTAATTCTCATTTAACATCTCAATATCCCGAGAGCGAGTTTTTATTTTTGCAAAAAATTGAAAATTCGTTTTTTAATTGATATCCATAGCTAATTTTAAAAACTCATGAAATTTTAATCTCCTAATTCTCCGTTGATTCTCTCGGAATTGGCAAAGTTTTTTATATCAAACTTTATTGACTCATATTCAAAAACCTAATATTTTAGAAGCATGATTTGATTGTTAATTGCATTTTTTATAGCAACCGGTAGTCAATTCTGGTCGAATTTCAAGTATCATTTAGATATTATCAATTTTCACATCCATTTCCTCGAACCTTTATAATTTTTTTTATTAAACTATTTTGGGTTCAATTCAACACCCATTTCTTTATCTCTAAATAGTTATTCCATTTTTAATTAATATTTTTCCAATCTCTTGACAAATTATTATTTTGTGGGTTATTAGTTCTGCACTGTCATCCTTCAAATGATCTTCGTATTGTAGAACATCAATATAGTTAATAAAGCAAGTAACTTTAAGGTTATTAACAATTATTTTTAGTAATGAATAATGGGAATATTGATTATTTCTCTTGTTACAAGTAACTTCGCTCAATAAAAACAAATTTGATCTTACCGCATGATAAGGCATTCCATGAAAATATATTATTTCAAAGTATATTTTTACATAGTAATAAACTAACAATAAAGTATTTTTCAAGTAAAAATTGCATGTTTTATTAATATCGTCTTCATAAACTCACCTTCAAAATATGGTTCTTCTAATAATACATCCGTGTTAACGGATGACACCGAATGGCTGTACGATCTTTTTCGGGCCTCTCAATTTTGACATCTTGAAGCATATTGAAGAATATTTAATTATTAATAAGTTTTCACGTGGAAATTTAACTTCCAAACCATACAATTAATGAAAAACTGTCTTGCTATTGGATGACATAAAAAATCGAGGTTATTTAAAAAGTGATTATTACTCTAAAAATTTAATCGTAAACGAGAAAAAGCGTTATTTTGTAATTCTGCAATTAATACTAAAAAATACCTGTATTTAATAATTAAAAGTTAGCCTTGCCTTTAAAAGATATAACGCCATAAATTTTAAAACCAAGTAGTCAGGGAGACGTTATCGGATGATATATTCTTATATATTTAATGAAATTTATTTTAGTACCGCGTAAACTAAAAATAATTAGGTCATAGGGTATTGTGAGCCTGATAGCCTTAATATAACCCTATTGTTAAAAAATGTATTCCTCTAAATACTAGCGTAAAATATTTCCAACAACAAGCCCTAGAAATTTTAGTTCGATCGGACAATATATCTTCTGTTTTGTGTATGGATTTAAAAAATTTAATTTTATGAAATTAAAAAAAATCCTATAAATAAATAGTTTAAATAGATTGAAAACTATCTGAATTTCTTAATTTTTAAAGAAGATATTGTAAACATAGTGCAAATTTATGTATTTTTTAAAAATCCTAATGAAATCTAATGTCATAAACATTCTACAACGTTGGGCCAAAAAATGTGGAAAAATTTGATGTCACCTCATTTGTAGGAAAATAATAATAAAAATCAAATGAATATATATTTTTAATAAATTTGCTAAAAAACAGAATTACACTTCATGATACTTCTTTTTGAATTCTATGTATAATCATTTAAAATAATGCATACATTTTTAGTTGAAAATAGTACAATAAAGCCATAAACTGTTTTTAACTTTGTTGGCTCACTCCTAAATTATGAGTATTTGCACACTTGTGGCGTAGGTGAAGAAGTAATAATGAATCTGCAAAAATAATACCATTTATAATAATTATTAGCATAATTTACTACATTATTCACTGGAACAGTAATACCAAATTGTTTATCCTCTCTCCTTCGGATTATGTACTGAAGTGGAAATCAATTGTAGATTGTATTATTAAAAACTATTTAAAAAAATGTTAATACAATCAAGTAAGACTAGTTTCAAATTAAAGTTCTATTTATTCTCTTTCACGCGCCTTGAATGTTAAAGAAGACAAACAATTTTATATTCTACTAACTATACAAAATTCTTAGATGATAAAAATGAAAAGTTTCCACAACGTGCTGCTTAAATTCTAGTCAATCAGAATGTTAAACCAGTTGAATTAAACGAGAGAAAAAACGGATTTTCTATAAAATAGTTGAATTTTCAACTTTTGAAGTATGCATTTTCAACAAAAAATTGGAATAGTTAAGTTTTCAGATTAAGACATTAGTTTTTAATTCAGAAAAACGAATTTGCAGCGGAAAAATTCAATTTCTAACCAATCAGGTGAATCTTTAAAAAAACTTTGCAAAGTGATTCAGCTTTCAACCAAGTAGGTAAGAAAAGTCCTAAAAAATAATAAAAGTAATAAAAGAAGATTAATTTTTAAAGAAATAGTTTAATTTTATCTAAAGTAGTTAAATTTTTTTTAATTGGTTTAGTTTTTAACAAAATAGTTGAATATTTAACCAAGAATATGGATTTGCAACAAAAAAGTTAATTTTCGAACCGAAAAGTTGAAGTATCAATAAAAAAGTTGTCACTCAAAATTGATGACTTTTCTACCATAAAACATGAATTTTCTACCAAAAGAAGATTGTTTGTCCAGTTGAATCAAACGAAAAGAACTAATTTTTAATAAAATATTTTAATTCTGAACCAAAACGATGAGTTTTCAACAAAGAAGATAAACTTTCCAGCCCGAAAGACGTATTTTCGCCAGAGTACCTGAATTATCAATTAAATAGGGGAACGTTCAACCTACAATGATAAATTTTGAGCCAAGAAGATTAACTTATACCAACACAAATTTCTTTAACTAGTTTAATTTAACCAAAAAATATGAATTTTTAACAAAAAAGATGAATCTTCTGCCAAAAAGATGAATTAAAAAAAACAAAATGTTTTAAACAAACTAGTTTAACCTTCAGGCAAGAAGGGGACTGTTCTCAAAATACGTGATACATTTCTCAGGAATTTTAAACACCTTCCTCCCTGATTTTTGACCAACTAGTTCAATCTTCGAACCGAAAATAAGATTTGTTGAATCTTTAAGAGAAAAGGGTGAATGATCTAAAAACAAAAAGTTTCAACACAAAAATATAATTATTCAACAAAAAAGTTAATTTTTTATAAATCAGTAAAATTTTCTTACAAAAAGATAAATTCATATGAACCCTATAAACCTCATTCACAATAATCTCAGAATATACAGCAGAGGAAGTTTATGAACTTATTGTAAAGAAGATTTTTTAAATTGGCATTAGAGTCGATAATATTTAATTTTCATCTGCAATTAATTTTTTTAATGTATATATATATTAATGAAATAAAAATCAGATTTTGTAGTCCTTCTTCATAAATTGTAAGTTTGACTGGCCTAAATTCCGTTAAAATGTATATTTTTGTTTGTAGATTTGACAAATTCTGCAGTGAATAATCTAAGGCATTTTAACTACGAATAGGGGTTGAAACTTAATACAATTGATATGCATTTTAATTTTATAATTAAAAACACCAAAATTAATTTTGTTCCAGCCACAGATAACTTAAATTTTTTAAAACTGAATTGATAAGGAAATATTATTATTTTTATTAACTGATTTGTGAACCAAAAAAAAAGAAGTTTTAAACTTATCTTCAGTAATTTTCTTCTTCTAATTTTTCTATCCCTATATATAACTTTATCAACAAATTTTGACCGGAAATGTTCGTTTTGTGACAGAATTTCCTTCTGGCCAAAAAATTAGTCGTAACTCATTGACTGGGTCGAAGCACGGAATTCATTACCCTTATCGATATAAGCTAAGTTGGGCCAATTTACGCGTATATCTGTTTGTGTCGCATTTTTGGATAAATTGCAATAATGCGAAGACGCATTCGACACAATCAATTCTGAGGATGGTACTATATCGATTTTAGTAAGTTATATATAACTAGAAAAATTTTACAAAGCACGCCAACAGACATAGATAAATTATACATCCACTGCCACGTGTTCTGCTAGAATGGGATGTCGTTGAACCGTTCGCTTTATCGATCCTTCAATATCCCCAGCTCGATTGTCTTTCATCAATAACCCTACAATTTCTACAATTTCTACATTTGCATCTTTTATAATTTTACTTACAGCACAATGTGTGTTACACCTTCAGACGCCTTTAGAAGTGCAAGTGTTTATTATGTTTCAGATGTACCTAGCTTTTCCGAGCCGCGTTCTTCTATAATCATGAGAAAATTGATTTTCTTTAAATAACATTAAAACAACCCACCTTTCGATTAATCATTTGACTTATTTTTAACTTCTTCAATTTCATCACCAATATAACGATGCATGTCACCAAAAACATTTACAAAGCAAAAAGTTTCGCCAAGTAAAAAGTTATCAGGACAATCAACATAGGGTTGATTCTCTCGAAGTGATAATTTTTCCTGTGATTAATTTTCTCTTTAATATTTTCTAAGGTTTTAGGCATTTTTTTCAGATTCTGCTATAAGTTGACAATATTCTGAAATAAGTAAAAAAAATATATGTCTGTTTGTTATAATAACATTAAATGTTTTTAAATATCGAGATTATAAAGATTTTATAAAACAAATTTTGTTACTCTCATCTAAAAAAATATAGCATAGATATATCGAATAAATTACGGTTAGAAACAGGGGGGGGGGGGGCGTCAAAATAATGTTAAGAACTTAGAATTCTTTTTTTTTCTGTTTTCAAGAAACATTTCCTTTTCCTTTTATTTTCGCTTAAATGCGAACTAAAGTAATAGAATCCAACAAGAAAAACCAACTATTTTGGTAGAAAAATCTAATATTATATCTTTCCCTCGGAATTCATCTCCTTCGGTGAAAAATTATACTATTTTGTTGCTTGGCTCCTGCATAATTTCTATTTTGTACTAAAAAATGTGAATGGAGTAACTGACGATGTGAGAGTGAAGTATTTAAAAAATGAATAACGTTTTTAATGAGTAAAAATTCGTGAAAATTAAAATAAATGTTTACATTTAATCATGTTTAATAATACTTTTTAATCCTTATAAGGATTCAAAAGTATTATTAAGCATGATTCTTTGTACGTGGTTTATTTGAATCGTGAGTGTTGTTATAGAAAGAATATTACTGAAAATAATTATATCGATTAACAATATATCATCAAGCAGAAAATTTGGACGATTCAACAAAATCGTTTTGTTTACTGTATTTGATTGATTTCAGAAAACACTTTGAGCCTACCAATTTGTTTTTCCTTTATTTATTTATTGATCCTGAATTACTATTTGATCTTCGGCCAATTTTTCTTAATTATGGTTACTCAAATATTTTTTAAGGGGAGATTGGAGAACATAAATCTTCGTTGTGGTCAATCAAGTGCACAAATGCGTTTATAGATTTGAAGAACGGAAATGTACATTGTACACAGGCATTAGAAAACTGTCTATCAGCAGTCACGCGCTCCTTTCACCGAGCCAAGCATAAGCATATATATATATATTTTCATTTGTCGTGCACGTGTAGTGATATACCCAACACGTATATGAGTTGTTCTTCAGAAACAGGAGAGTTTTTGACAAGAGTAACAGTTTTTTATATCTCAACATTAATTTTTTTATTAGTGTTTATTTTCAAAAATCTAATTACTTAATTATTTCTTAATTATATAAAATTACTGCTTAATTACTCCAGAAATCTTGTATACACTTTCTATAGAATCATATGCAGTCATATGCCATCTTTTTCACAATAAATTTTAATCCCGTTTTGCGAAAAAATATGGTCAAGAAAAATCAGTACCGAGAAACATTATGGGAAAATCAGTATAGAAATTAAGAATGTTAGAATATTAAAAGAGTTGATTTCAATAAAGGAGAAAGTACAAGCGAATGATTAATTTATTTATTTATTCAACGTGGGATTTCGAAGAATTTTTAGGAATTTCAAGGAAATTCAGAAAAATTCCATGGATTTTAAGCGATTGCGTCAGATTTCATTAACAAATTTTTTAATTTCATAGGATTTCCAAAGAATTTGTAATATTTCTAATGAATTTCGGAGAATAAATTAAATTATATTAAATTTGAAGAGATGTCTAGCGATTTCAAAGATTTCAAGAGATTTAAAGGAATTTTACTAAATTGAATTATTTCAAAGAGATTAATAATAATAAGCATTTTGTAATTACGCTTAACAAATAAGTTTATTTTAATTTGTATTCCAAAAAAAGTTGCATGGATTTTAAGCAATTTCGGAATATTTCATAAAATTTCCACGGAATTTAAAAGATCTCCATACATATCAGGAGTTTTTAAAGAATTCCAAAGGATTTCACCAAATTTAGAGTAAACTTTAGAAAACTAATTTCAAAGTATTTCAATCAATTCTTAAGATTTCAAGGTATTTCAATGTATTTCAAGGAATTTAATGAGATTAAAACTTCAATGAATTCAAGGTATTACAAAGTTTTCTAGGGATTGAAGCAGTTTTTTTACAGAAATCGAACCAATAAGTTTAATTTAAATTATATTCAAGGGCTGTCTAATAATTTTTACTTTTTACACGGATTTTTAGTTTCCCAAGATTCAAAGAAATTTCCTTGAAATCTCAAAAAATTAGTTAAAATCCTTGAAATCTCGTGACATATTTCCAAATATTACAAGATTTGTTGCAATATTTGAAATACTTTTAGAATGAATTCGAGCCTTTAAAATTTGTGGGAATTTTTTCGAATCTCTTAAGATCGCTGACTATGTATAAAAGTTCGTCAAAATTTTTTAAAAATTCATTACAACTCCTCGAGCTCCCCTAAAATTCCTTGTAATATTCGAAAATTCTTTGAAATTCTATTAAACCTTTTGGAATCTTACAACATTCTCTCAAATTTGTGGATATAATTTGGAACTTTCCTAAATATCTTAAATCCCGTGAAATCAATCAGCCCTATTGATCTCATGAAATCCGTTAAAATTCCTTAAAATATTCTGCAATTCCATGAATTTATTGACACCTCTTAAAATACCGTACAATTTGTCAAACTCCCGTAAAATCGCATTAAAATCCCTTATAATCGATTTATATAGGTGAAAATCCCTTAAAATATATAAAAATCGGTTAAAACCCTTGGAAATCTTAAGAGATGCCTTAAAAATCTTTAAAATTCTTATGGATCTTTCAGAATGTCTTGAAATCTCGTATAATATGTGAAACTTCATTAAAATGTTCCAAAAGCCATTGAAATTCCGTGAAATCCCTTACAATCCTTTATATTATTCGAAATTATTTTTGAATTCCGTTAAATATTCTGAAATCTTTCAAAATCATGTAATATCCGTGAATATAGTTAGAAATATTGTCAAATCTCTTTAAATTCCACGAAATCATGGAATTCCATTAAATCTTTTAAATTTTATTTATATTCCTTAAAATCCTTCGAAATCCTGTGAAATCAACGAAGCCTCTTAAGTCTCTTACAATCTGTTAAAATATCTTGAAACTCTTTGAAATCTTTGAAAATATTTTGGAATACCCTTAAATTCCTTAAAATCCCTTTATAATTAATTCAGAGTTTCGGAGACCATGGGAATCTTCCTGAATTTATCGAAATACTTTACAGCATCTTAAAAGCCATTAAAAATTCTTGAAATGCCTACAAATCTTTCAAAAGCCATTAGAATTTCCTTAGAATACTTCATAATATTCAAAGCTTCTTTGAAGTTCTGTTAAAAATTGTCAAATATTATGAAATCCTCTAAAATTTGTGTATATACTTTTGATTTTTTTGAAATGTCTTAAAATCCGGTGAAATCAACGCAACACCTCTAAACATTTTAAAATCCCTTACAATGTGTTAAAATCCTTTGAAATTTTTGCAAATAATTTTCTTAATTCAATTAAATCTCCTTATATTTCTTCAAATATTTGAAATCCCATTAAAATGGAACATCCAAGAAATTTTTGGAATCCTTCAACAACTCTAAAAATTCTTTAAAATTCAATATAATTTGTAATCGTTTGAAGTATCCTAACACTTTTAAAATCACTTGCGATCTTATAAAATTCTATCAGATCTCACAAACCCATGCAAAGATTTCGACATCTTGTTGAATTCTGTACAATGTTGTAATTCTATGAAATACTTCGACGTCCTTTAAAATATCTTAAAATCACTTGAAATCTCTTGAAATACTTCTAAATTACTTCAAATATTTCAAATCTTTTGAAATGCCTTGAAATCTTCTTTGCGGTTAAAATAAATAGTTTTTATATATTGAATAAAAAAATATTACGTAAGAAGGGAGGAGGAGGGTGCCATCAAAATCTTACGAATCCTTGCAATAGAAAGAGAGGGGATCTAATGTTTCAAAAATCATCCTTGCGTAGTTAATAGCGTATCCCTAACCAATGTCAGACTTATTGAAATTAAAAAAAAAATCATTATACGGGAAAGCGAAAGTGACCTTGTTGTGGAGAATTACCCATTACGCACCTGCACGCAATGTTACGTCCCGGTAAAAACAGCCATTCCCATAGGCGCCCCCTAAAATATTTTTCGAAAGTCGGTGGCATTTCGCGAGTAAAGTTTTACCCCTCTTCATGATATTCCCCTGGCATTGAAGTTCGCCAGAATGAGCGTGGCGAGTTCGAAAAATATAAGGGACGAGGTAAAGTGAACGTCGTTGGCACTTGGAGTGGGAAAATGTGTAAGAGGGTGGAGGAAAGGTTGTTTCGTGTGGTGTGGTGTGTATGTGAATCTGGGCACACATGAAACTTTCAACGGGGGTTGAAATTTACTGGTCAGTTGGAATTTGAGTCCCAACCAATTTCCGAGCCAATGTCACTATTCAGAGTATCGGCGTAGAATTCTGCTCATTTATATGTTGAAGCTATAATTTTCTTATGGTATGCGTAATTACGGAATGACAGTAAATATTATGCAAGTTAGTTTCATCGGGTCGGTTTTAAAGGAAGGGATTTGTTTTGGCTAACGAAATGTCTGCATTCATTACCATGTACGATGCGTCCACAAATTATAGGGTGAGAGGAGGTCTGATTTTTGAAATCTGGAACACCCTGGCTTTAAAAAAAAGGAGTTCAAAGTTTGGTTTCAAATTTTAGTCAAAATTGTTCCTTTAAAATTAAATATTTCAACGTCATTTCAACGTTTGTGTTTTAATGCGTAACATAAACGTCAACTTACCATTTCCAGAAATAAACAGATTTCTGATTAAAGCATGGAATTACAAAATATGTTATATTTTTCAATGAAATTTAAGAAAACTGGAGAACATGACTTCTGCCTAATGTTTTTTTCTATCAGAAAAACTAAAAAATCTTGCTTCGAGAAACCCGTATAAAATTCAGGGAAAAATTTCGTTCATTTGGGGTGACGCCCCCCAAAAAACTTTCATTTAAGGAAAAACTATTCTATGGATTTATGATGCATAAAATAATATTATTGCCTAAAAATCGTTTATCCGCCCAAAAAGTGAAGAGTATACATATTATAGGAAAATTTATAAATCATTCTCAAAAATGAAGAAAATACCACCAGTAATCGTGAAGTGAATTCTCTCGCTTTTTATCTCATTGGAAATAACAGAAATTCCATTTCATACCATAAAGTGATGAAAATTAATAAATTTTATCATTAGACGTTACCTTTTACATATTTTTCTAACAATATATGAAAATTTTTATCAATTGTCACGATCATTGGAAAATATAATATGTACAGTAGTAAAAAAATAGCAAACTATTTTCTTACTACTGCATAAATTTGTTTAATTAAATGAGAAAAAATCCTAATACATTTCAAACGTGGTAGTTTTTTACCCATAAGGGTATCTAATGTCAACTATTTTGTATCTAGAATGTTTTGAACAACTTTGTTCAAAATTGTATTTAAAATTCACGTAATATTTCCTTGGAAAGCTATGAAGAGATCAAAAATGCATTTTTCGTTCATGAAAAGGGGTATCTCTTGCTCCATATAGTTTGAGCGCGCCCATAGGGCGCGCAAATGTTGCTTCTCGCGTTTCGTGCTCGACGGTGTATTTATTTCGCGCCCGATTTTGTATTTACCTCGCGTTACGCGCTCGGCCTTTATATTTGTTGCACATTCGTGTGCAAACCTTTTTAAATTAAGATTCAAAACATTCGCCACTGTAATTTTGTGATTGTTAATTCTCTTTTGTTAAGAGAGCTTAGCTCGAGAGTTTGAACGCACCTTCAAGGCGCACGACTGATGGCTCTCACACTTCGCGCTCGGTCTTTGCATTTCTCCCACATTCGTGTACACACCTTTAAAAATTAAAGGTCAACGGATCGATAACTGTAATTTTGTGATTGCGAACTCTCTTTTGTTAAAGCTCTATCGGCTTTAACGAACACATTCTTATCACGTATCTCATGCTTCGCAACTCGATTTTGTCATGACTGTCAACTTTTCTACATTATACTCAACACTTTTATATAAAATATAATACATTTTTATGTAACTCTGCCTGGGAGTGCTTATTCAGATATTGCAAAATAAATCACAAAGTTTATTTATCACGATTACTTTAATATTTGTTTCTTAGTTTGCTTTAAATTATATTCTAAGCTGCGCTGAAACATGTATCATTTCAATAAATTTATATCATTACAATTCACAATATGCTTGAAAATTAAAACATACTTAATCTTATTTTCTTTTTTTTAAATAATTAAAAAAATTTGTAATCTTGCTTTTTTACGATGAAAGGGAAACTACTGCGCATCTGGATAGGGTCTGATACAGGACCCTATATAGGGTCCTATACGAACCTGTATAGGATCCTATATATGATACAATGTCCTCTTTCGCCTCTTGTGCCCTTTTTCCAAAAATTTAATTTTTTTATTTTTAATCTTATTTTTTACGATAAAAAAATCTACTCGTTCTATCTAAAAATGCTTAATAACAAATTTATAGATATTTTTAGGCGAACAATTTCTTGTCTGTTAATTTTAGTTCGTACCTTCTGTCGATTTTTCAAAAAAATTTAATTTTTTAATTTTGAATGTTATTATTTATGATTAAAGCAAAAACTACGTTTCCTATCAAAAATTGTTCATGAATAATTTGAATAAGTTTTCGGTATTTTTTGGAAGAGTAACTTTTGTCTATTTTTTCATATCTTGTTTCGTTTGTCAAAAAATTAATTTTTTCATTGTTTTTTTTTTCGTATAAAACAAAAACTGCGCATCCTATAAAAAATAGCTCATTTGTCTCATTTTTTTCGTAGCTTATGTCGTTAGTCCAAAAATGTTATTTTTATTTTATTTTATATGATGTTTTTACGACTAAAAACAAAAACCACGGATTATTTTCTGTATATTCAAAGTCAACATTTTTCTTTTCTTGACATTTTTTCATATCATGCGTTGTTTGGCTTAAAATGTTCAGTTTGTTTTTCTATTTTTACATTCACACCCTAATGAGAAGATATTGGTTTTATGTAAAATTTCACTTTGTCGGTTTTCATCAAGTCTGCACGTTTTGAGACCCACTGAGTCAGAAAAAACTATTTTTACGAAGGTAAAAAGAAAGGATTAAAAAGATTAAAAAGAAGGGCTGTCTGTAGTATGTATTCTGTAGGCACGATAACTTTGGAAAAATTGATTAGATTGGATTCTGCTTTGGCACACTTTTTTAAGGCCTAAAGACCTTTTTCTATAAAAAGAAAATTATCAGAGTTAGAGCATTTTCAAAATTAAAAAAAAAACAAAAATGTCAATTTTAGGCCAAACAACGCATGATATGAAAAAAAGTCAAGAGATGAAAAACGTTGATTTTTGAAAGCCTCACAAGATGATCATAACAACTTTCTTGATTTAGCTGAAAAGTTGAAATTTCAAAATTTGTTCGTACCAACAATTTTTGAAACTACATTTGTTCAAGATTTCAAAATTCTATGTACGGTTCTTCAAAGTACTCAGAAACTCAAAAATTTATCCCTATAACTTTTTTCTATAAAAAGAAAATTATCAGAGTTAGAGCATTTAAAAAATAAAAAAAAACAAAAACTAAAATGAACATTTTGAGCCAAACAACGCATGATATGAAAAAAAGTCAGGAGAAGAAAAACGTTGCCTTTTAAAAGCCTTAAAAGATAATGATAACAACTTTTTTAATTTCTTTGAAATGTTGAAAATTCCAAATTCGATCGTACCAAAAATAATTAAAAATCCAAAAATTCCATTTTTTGGCCAAACTATGCAAGATACCAAAAAATAATTAAACTAAAATTTCGCGCCCTGGAAGGACCTACAAATTTATAATGAATCTCTTTTTGATAGGACGCATAGTTTTTTTTTTTAGTCGTGAAAAACAATATTAAAAATAAAAAAATAAAACAATTTTGTACTAACGACACAAGATACGAAAAAAATGAGACAAAACTTTTTCATCCAAAAAAGAGATATAATTATTGATAGGACATCTAGTTTTTGCTTTAGTCGCAAAAAATAAAATTCAAAATAAAAATATTAAATTTAAAAAAGGGACACAAGTACGAACTAAAATTAACAGACAAGAATTGTTCGCCTAATAAGATCTATAAATTTGTTATTACGCGTTTTTAGATAGAACGAGTAGATTTTCTTTCAATCGTAAAAAATAAGATTAAAAATAAATAAAATAAAATTTTTGGAATAAAGACAGAAAATACGAAAAAGGACATAGGATCCTATATAGGCCCCTATATAGGTTCCTGTATTAGACCCTATGCAAATGATCAGTAGTTTTTCTTTAATCCTAAAAAACAAGATTAAAAATAAAAAAAAGATAAAAACAAGGAAATAAGAATTAGTATGATTCAATTTTTATGCACATTATAAATTGTAATGATATAAATTTATTGAAATGATACATGTTTTAGCGCAGATTAGAATACAATTTAAAGCAAAATAAGAAACAAATATAAAAACAATCATGATAAATACAGTTTGCTCTTTATTTTGCAATTTTTGAATAATTCATCCCAGGCAGAGCTACATAAAAATGTACTATAATTGATATAAAAGTGTTGTGTATAATGTAGAAAAGTCGACAGTCATGATAAAATCGAGTGCGAAGCACGAGATACGTGATGAGAATGTGTTCGTTAAAGCCGATCGAGCTTTAATAAAAGAGAGTTCGCAATCACAAAATTACAGTTGTCGATCCGTTGACCTTTAATTTTGAAATGTGTGTGCACGAATGTGGAAGAAATGCAAAGACTGAGCGCGGAGTGCGATTGCCATCAGTCGCGTGCCCTAGGTGCGCTCAATCTTG
Source organism: Belonocnema kinseyi (assembly GCF_010883055.1). Classification (NCBI taxonomy): domain Eukaryota; kingdom Metazoa; phylum Arthropoda; class Insecta; order Hymenoptera; family Cynipidae; genus Belonocnema; species Belonocnema kinseyi. The sequence goes on along the minus strand of NC_046662.1, from coordinate 80,327,542 downwards.
CAAGCGAAGCTCTGATAATTTTCTTTTTATAGAAAAAAGTTATTGGGATAAATTGTTTGAATGCCTGAGTCCTATCAATAACTGTACATAGAATTTTTAAATCTTGAAAAATGTGGTTTTAAACATTTTGAAAACGCGCTACCTTTTTCAATTTTTATCCAAAATAGCTGGTTCACAAACTCGTTCTTTCTTTTTATGCCTTAAAAAAGTGTGCCAAAAGCAGAATCCAATCTAATCAATTTTTTGAAAGTTATCGTGCCTCCAGAATACAGACAAACACCTTCATAAGAATCGCTTTTTCTGACTCAGGGGGTCTCAAAACGTCGAGATTTGATGAAAACCGACAAAGTGAAATTTTACATAAAACCAATACCTTCTCCTTAGGATGAGAATGTAAAAATGTAAAATCTACGATAAATTTAATTTTCTCTTAGTTTTTTATTTTGTTAGTCCTAACGCTAAAAATCTCGAAAACTTCTTTCACTCGTAATCGTTGGTCCTAAAGATGAAATCATATCCAAGTTGTGTGTGTGTAAACTTACGCCCTACAATTATGATAATAACTGGTTTATCTTTACAATCTTCATAAATGACCTTGAACGCTTCGTTAATGAGAGTGATAAATGTAAGATTTTCAACCTGTCTTATAATGGAATCTTCTTCGAAACGAAAATTCATTAATTTGATTAACTTTTCAAATTTTTATTTCATCAACAGAAGATCTCTTTTAAAACTTACGAAAAATAATTTTGTTAACAGTTTTTGTAATTGAATTTTGTATGTCATTTCTTACAATGTTTCGAAATACTTGAATGTTAATTAATCGTGTATTGTTTCTAGAGATGAAGATTCCCTACAACTTTAATCTTTCCAATTTTTAAAATAAATAAATAATTTATGGTGAGGATTTGTATTGAACCTTTGATACTAAATAAGTTGGGGTTTCTTTGTATCGGATTTGTGTAAATCTTCTTACACAAATGCTAAGTTTAGTAATGATATATAAAGACATAGAAAAAAACGGAGAAATTAAGAGAAATTATGTATAACCAAAAATTGTTTTGTTTGTAAAAAATGCTGATTTATCTTAATTATAATAAACTATTTTTGTATTTATGAATCATCGTTTTCCTCTTTTCAGATACGTATCTGTTATTAATAAATATTGAAATATTCTGCTTTAACGAAAATTCCAGAATTATTACAAAAAATATTGAAAATATATAAAATAAGGTAAGGGGGAGGGGCAGCGTCAACCAGTTAACAGTCAATGATTTTTTTAAAGTTATTAAGATGTTGAATTGATCCATTTTTTTCTCATTTCGAGTTCTACATTATTGTATATCATATTTCTATAAGTATCAATCGCGTGAAAAAACAATGATTTGGGAATTTAATTATTCCTAACAGGCTGTATTTCGTCGGCTGTGCCTCTCACCTGAGGGCAAAGCCGTCTGCAGCTTTTTATGAAAATGAAAACATTTAAAGATATGAAAATATGATGGTTTGCTTCTGTGGTATTTTATGTAATGGAAAAAATACCCTTCAAGATATCTCCAACAAGAAGAATAAGTTATTTTGAATAAAAATAGAGATAGCTGTAATATAACCTCTTATTCGTTGACATTCTACTAGAAACAGACTTTGCGCAATGTTTCTACTGTACCAATACAAGAAACCTGCAAACCAACCGGATTGATAATAATAATATTTAATAGTTTCTTCCATGTAGCACACACAAGATAAGTTGCTGTTCTACATTGCCGATCATTTATCGACGAAACTTGTGACACGTATTTCACCCAAGCACTTGTAAATATTATTTTCGTCGGGCTTGCCCCCCTGGCCAAGCTACACTTATTTATGGGATTTATGATATTTTGGACTTGAATTACGTCTAAATAATATAATAAGATTGTGTGATATTTTTATCTGTCAAAATATCAAATTTTTATACTTTAAGTATTGTCAATACAGTTGAAAACTTTATATTTCTCTCAGCGAAATGTCCATTCTTTTGTGATAAAAACTGTTTTCTGTATAATTTTTCTTTTGCATCGTCAATTTTCAAGATTTGAGCAAGTAACACTATCTCTCTGATAAAATAGATTTATCTGAAGCAAAGTAGAACTAAAATTGTTAAATAATAGCCATGCTATAAGAAAAATCACCTTTGCTGCACTGGTTGGCATAATACCCTACTTGTTGTAATAATTTTATTGTCTCTATATTAATCTGTGTTATATTTGATTATGCCTTCATATTACAATGAATATCGTACACAATTAATAATTAATTAATGACTGGACATGAATGGATTGATTTATTTGCAACTAATTACATTTTATTATTTATATTGTTTAATTATTTTAATATTATAAAAATGAATATATTTCAAACGAAAAATCCTAAACAAACAAAGTCATAATTAAATTTTTTAGAATTACATACTTCTTTTTCCACAGCTCTTTGTATTCAAAGTAAATAACTAAAGATGTAATTTGGGTTTCGTTTAGAAATATTTCACTGAAGGGGACTCTTATTGCGGTCGAAAAAACTGATTAAAAAACGCGGCGATTTATTATTAGACCCCATAGCCCATACAAAGAATCATTAACTAAGTAGATAATATTCAAATGAAGTCATTTTTTTTAAAAATGCTTTCTAAGAAAATTGTTTTAACGATGAGATTCATATAAAAAATTATATTCGAAACTGCAGACAGTAAAATTGTAGAGAATGTGTTCTTCCCACAAAAAGTCCATCAATTACTAAAATGTAAGCAGTATTAAAAAATTGGTAGAAAGTCATATTAAGAAAAAGTAAAAATGCAAAACAAATTGTTAAAATAATTTTTTTTATTTTTTAAATTTTTACATAAAAAATAAGGTTTCTTATTTTATTTGAATCTTTACCGATACTGTTCCAAACAAGTAACACATTACCATGCCTTTGCTTTTTATTATTTCATTTTTAACACGCCATTATCAATTTCCAATAGCTCTGGACAGTTTTTTGAAATGGAATGTGTTTCAAACTCAACAATTATATTTTAACCTACGTTAATTAAGCTAGAACTTTGCCATAGCAATCTGTAAATTGTTTTTATTTCATTCTATTATTTATTCTATACCGTAAACTTTACATAGAATTTCTTTTTCTTCGATTAAAATTAGTTTCAAAAAAGGTTAATTACTCATACGAAATATTTTAACAATAATAATGGATCCTGCTATGCGGAACAATAATCAAAGCATTGTTTATGGCTTAAATTAAATTTTTTTATAATTATTTTATTGTCCGTATAGTCTTAACAAGGACACCCCATATATTAGATATTAATAACCATATAAAAAGCACATACACAGCAAAAATCACAATTCTAGGATTTTATAAAATTTTCTTGATTAAATGAAAAAATTATAGCGGATTTTTTGTTGTACTTGTCTGCGGGTCAATCGTAATTGAAAAGCGTCTTTGCCTATTTCTTTAGTCAACATTGATAAAACAATCAAAGAACTTCTTAAGTTTGAAAACGTTTTTTTATCATGAATTTGATTAATTTATTGTTTTTATCATATTAAAATATAGGCTCAATCGTAATTTTAAGTAAAAGATATTCTTTGATTTTTAAATGCTTTTTAATTGTTTTCTTCTTATCCACTTCTCCACAGAAAAATACAAGTGTGTTTTTGCCTATTTCTTTAGTGAAAAATTGACCAAACAATCAAAAATCTTCGTTTAGGATTAAGAAACGTTTTTTTGATCATGTGCTTTGCTAATTTTTTGTTTTAAACATATTTAGTTACAGGGTCAATCATATTAAAGCAGAAGATAATCTTTGCTTATAAAAGATTTTTAGTTCTTTCCTTTTTGTACACTTATTTCCAAAAAAATATACATGCGTGTTTAAGTATTTCTTTAGTGGACATTGATTAAATCATCAAAAATCTTCTCGCGTTTGAAAAACATTTTTTGGATCATGTATTTGATTAATTGTATGTTTCGGAGATATTGAAATGTAGGTTTAATCATAATTTGAAGGAAATCATATACATCGATTTTGAAAGATTTTTATTTGTTGTTCTTTCAATTCAAAGGAACGTTTTAACACAATTGCAATCTTTTAGTAAAGAAATTTTATTTTTTCACTCCGAACCTTTGTTTATGGGTTCAAAACTGTTCGGTTCTTAGTCCAATATATCAATATAAACTGCTATGAGGAAGGTTTTTTTTGTTAGCTATTAAGTTCAGTAACATACGCTACTTCACAATACCGTTACCCAAAAATTGGAAAGCATTAGCGTAATTATCAAATACTGTTAAATTTATAGAGAAATTATTTTTCCAAACATGAGATTTATGAAACAACTACCATAATTTTATCGACTGTCAGATTTTGTGGATATAATTCGTACATCTTCAGGTCTACACGCAAGAGCGTAATAGCATATACTTTATACGTTAGTCAGTGGTTACATTTAGAAATTGTATCCATCGTGTTCGATTAAAAATCCCCACCCTCGCATAACTATACATAATTTAGAAGCAAGCGAGGTAAATTAGGCGTACGGCTGCAGCAAGCAATTTTAACCAGAATGGACTTGAGCGTTCCGCTTCGAGGACCTTCCAACCTTCCGTGCACTTGTCACGCGATTTCGTGTAATATTGATAACGATGTCGTTACCTAAATAGCATCGGTTTTGTTAAATTTAATTTCCCTGACGAAAAAAATTAGAGGCCTCGTATTTCGTGTGCTTTCAATACTTTGTATCTTCTGAATTCTCGGGTCAATTGACAGCCAAATTTGGGAGAACTACTATCAAATTTTATTAGTAAATTCCATGGAATACATATTAGGGTGGTCTAAAAAATGCTTTTCTTCTTCCTAAATTGGATTACTTACAAATTATTTCTTTCGGTGACAAAATGATCTCCGAATTTTTTTTTTTTTAGAATTGAATTAAAATATGTGAGGGTCTCGCAAACTTATTTTTACAACAAAATTGTTAAATATTTGTAAACAAATATTCAGCGGTCATGCAGGAACATTTTTGAAAAAAATTTATGTTTTATTTTAATCGACGCTGTTGATGAATCATTTTAATTTTGTATACCCGGAGTGTATCACTTTTAGTGAAATACAACGATAGGACTTTTGACAGAAGTTCAAAGAATATTTGGGGTTCCCGCAGGCCCATTTTTAAGTGGATTTTCAAAAATTTGTCAAAAATGTGGGTTATGTGTTACACTAAAAGTAATACAGTTTAGGTATATCTAAAATTAAAAAAAGAATTTTTTTAATGAGCTTGCGCGGACCCCAAAATTATATTTTTTAATTCTGAAAAAAGTAAGGGGTCATTTTGATTAAAAAGTCAATAATTTTTAGGTCACCCATTCTAGAAAAAAAGCATCTTTGAGACCTTAGACCTTAGGCTTTCTAAAGATTTTGATAATTTATTATTGTAAAATATCCGTATAGATGAATGAATTATAATTGATTTCCAAATATAAAATTCAGATCAAATAAGTGATTCAATGTTTTTGTACACATGCATTTTAACTAGTATAATTTCAACATTAATCTGAAGTATTATACATATATAAGTATAAGGTATAGCATAAAGTTTTATTTTAAACAAAAATCCCAAAGAAAAGTGATTTAAATAATAAAATATTTATCCTTCGATAAAGGATCACTGATTGTAGTTTCTTCATAAAAATTAATCAACTTTTCTTGAACATTTATTACTAAACGTCACTCTTAACACCAGACGGGAATACTTATCAATAAATACTAAAAAAAGATTACTTGATTTAAATAAATGCAGTACTGAATACGTCCAATCAAATATTTTTCTGATCTTAAGAAATTTTGCTTACAACAAAAGTGTGTTTTCTATTTGAAAAGCACTATTTCTTGAAATAAGAATGATATGCATAATATGATAATGATAAATATTTGATTGGATGTATTCAGCACTACATTTCTTTGAAGCAAGTAATATTTTTTCTCAGTGTAGCTGGTTCTTTTTTCCTTTATATACCAAATTTTTTATCTCCTATAGAACCAGAATTTTGTTTACATCGTCAATTTTGAATTAAGCAAATGTTAAGTTCATGATTTTAGTAAAGTCATCGCATAAATTTTACTGGATCTCTGCTTCTCGTACAATTTTTTATTCCTTCAATAGTTCGGTATTCTCAAGGAATCCTATAATTAGAGTGAAACGTTTATTTGTGTTGGAAACCTTTTTTTCACTTAATTTCAGAAAGAAGATCCACTTTTTATGAAGTGCACAACGTTTTTCCTCTTGTATAAAGTCTTTTATTTCGTTTCATTTGATGTGCAGATGCCTGGGACAGTTAATTGAAAAAAATTCCTGAGAGACAAGAAGTTCGGAAAAAGCCAATCTTTTTTTTTTTATTATGTGGATTAACAAAAGGCAGGCGATTGGTAACGTGAAATATAATCGCGAACGTGATCCGACAGATCGATTTTGCGTTATTAGGTCCGGTCAGTAAAAGGGAGGGTAGAAGGGCAGATGGACAGTTGGGCAGCTGGGCACTCGATTGACCATGGATATCAGAGTGCTTTTTTAAATTTAGTTTTTCATTCGACTTTTTTCCAAAAAAAGTATGGCACGTGATCAATGGGTTTTTATAATCCTGAAATATCCATAGATTGTGACACATGCTTGGTGCTATATAAATAAAATTGTAGGGTCAGTATAAAAAGGGGGGAATTTTAATCTATAGTTTAAAGAAGTTATAAATATATGAAATCTTCTTTAAGGCAACATACATTTTTTATAATAACTGAAATATTATTAAACTATATGAAATTTGGTACACATTTAAAGTTGTTTTATATAATCTCAAAAAGATGTTTGCAAACTTTTAGATAGATTAATTAAAAATTGGCGGAATTTCAAATAGTTTCAATAATATTTGGCCGAGTTATGGCGATTTATGCCTTAGTCAATTTAATTTTTGGGAAAATTCTTATTCAGTGTTTAATATGTATTATTAAAACTGATTATCGGAAAAAATGTAAATATAAATAAGTCTTTTTATCCTAGAAAAGCCTATATTAAAAAAAAATAATTTGTGAATGTGAAAATTTCTATTCATTGGGACCCGAGACCAACGCTTTCAATTAGGAACCATGCATAAATTACGTAAAGTTGTTTGTTTGAAAAGTGTACTTTTCAATTTATGGTTAGGAATTAATTTTTTTTTGTTTTCAAATTTCATTATTTCGTTAAAATTTAATTATTTTGTCGAAAATCCATTTTTTTTAATTCGTATTTTTGTTTTGAAAATTCAACAATTTCATTGACATTTTTTTTCGTGAGTGAAAAATCTTTTTTGTTCAAAAATTTTAATTATTTGTTTAATATTACTCTTCTTGGTTTGGTGACTCATGAATTTTGTAAAAACTTAATCTTTTTTGGTAGAAAAATACTACTTTGTAATCAAACATTAATCTGTTTCGGTCGAAAATTAGTTTTTTTTTTTATTGAAACTTTAGATTTTCGGGTTGATAATTCAATTATTTTGTATAAAATTGGTATTATTTGGCTAGGAAATTTGAGATTTTTGTAGAAAATTCAACTATTTCTTCGAAAATTGAACTTTGTTCTTAGAAATTAATTTTTGTACTAAAAATGTAACATATCTATTTTTGGTTAATAATGTATCTTATTTATTTGAACGTTAAACTATTTGGTTGAAAATGTTCGTTTCTTCATTGTTTTTTTATATAACTACTCTTTTTGGTTGAAAATACAACTTTTTGTTAAAAAATAATCTGCTTGTTCTGGTTAAAATTTTATTTTAACTATCAAAATTCAACTATTTGGTTCAAAGTTGATGTAATTTGTTGAAAATAATATGTCTTTTATTAGCAGAAAATTAATCTTTATGGTTGGAAATTCAGCGAATTGATTCAAAATTTATAAATTTCTTTGAGATTCCATGTTCTTAGTGGAAAATTAATTTTGTCGGACAGCTTAACTGTATGTAATATGTTGAAAATATTTCCTTTTTAGTTTTAAATTAATCGACTTAGTTAAAAATTTAACTATTTTTTTGAAAATATATGCATTTGGTTGAAAATTCATGTTTTTGGGCTGAACATTATTCTTCTTGGTTAAAAATTTAACTAATTGGTTTCATATTTATGATTTTGTTAAAAATTTGTATTTTTATTGGGAAATAAATTTTATAGTATGAAAATTCATCTTTTTAGTTTAAAATTGAATCATTTGGTGGAAAATTCAACTTTGCTGTTGAAAATTTATTTTTTTTGTTTAAAATTAAACTACTGGGTTAAAAGATGTACTACTTTGTTAATTCGTAAGGAGCAGTAACAGTACACCTCCCAGCCTATTGTGTTACGTTATTGTTAATGAATCCTTAGAATATTCTTCAGATGCAATTTTTCTTTAAAATTTACGCCAAATAGGGGGGGGGGGTCAACACTTAAGGATCTGAAGAAAGGATATAAGCAATTTTTAATTTACATTTAAAAATTAAAAAAATTTTTAATGAATTGATTATTTCCTTTTTTCATAAATTTAGTATACAAATGTAACGAATATTTGCAATATATAATATCCTGGAGTAATGTTGAAACAGCGAGAAGACTATGGACTAATAAATTTAAACAATTCCTAGGAAATTTTCATGTCTATGGTTTACAAGACCACGAAATTAGAGGAACGTTGGCACAGGTAGCGAGGTTACAGGTATGCTCAGGTTAATAGAATTTCTAAGAAGGTAAACGTGCTTCCATCTGTTGGTTACTGTGTGAACAGTAGTGAATGCATAGTGAAAATACACCCTTTGAGGTAGTTTCTGCAGGCTTTGGAATGCTCGTAGTAATAAATAATAATACAGCGGACTACACATGAGAAAATAAAATGTCAAAATAAACTCGATTTTGAAAATAATGATCTATTTTCGAAGGAAACTTTTTGGACTTAAGCTCCTTTAAGGTAAGGGAAATCAATATCAGCTGTTACATTGATTATAATTTATATTTTCTGCTTTATATCGTACTAAGTGCAATTGAGAAAATTATTCATAACTTTCTCGTACTTTCTTTCAATTCTTTGTCGTTTACGATATTCTTATTGCACATATTAAAAAAAGCTCTTGATTATTTATGGTGCAAAGATATACTGCCTTGATTTTTACTAATGCGTTTTTTTTTTAAATCTGGAATCGTGTTAAATATTATGTAGATAGTATGTAAGAAAAATGTACTAGTGAGTTTATCTTTATCTTCTCTTTTTAAAATTTGTTATCATATTTTATTGTTTATTTTCTGAAAATAAGGTGTATGAAGGGATTCTTCTTCTAATGTACATGTGTAAATATATTAACAGAAATGTCCAACTACTATTAAAATTGTGAATTTCCTTTGCAGGATATTGTTTTCTGGAAATTACCGACATTGCAGATGTTCCAAGTTCCCGTGTCTGCGATTTCAAACGTTAGTACCAGTTAGTACGTTTTAGAAGTTCGGTCGATAAATTACCTTCCGTCAGTTTTTAATGTAAAGAAATAAATAACAAAAACATACGATAATACAAATAAATGAAAATCGATACAAATAAGCAAAATAAATAAAAAATATCGACTACAATTTAAAAGCAAATGCCTCATATCAGATATAATAGAATGTTTCAATTATAGTTATAACTTATAACAGACGATATAAGAAAATCTTTTTCTCATTATTGTTTAGGAGGGGCCATTTACTTTCGAGTCAAGGGGATTAAGCCTTTGAAATCAATATGAAACCAAATGCAACAATCATAATACATTGTGACTTCATCTGAAACCAGCGGCATCTGAGTGGGTTTTTTGTAAAAGATCCAATATTTTAAAATGAGTGAAAATCGAGCGAAATTAGCAAAAATCTCTTAAATTATTTCGAAATATTGAGCGAGTCAGTAGGAGTCAACGGAAATTGTGAGCAATCACGAGCAGTCAAGCGAGCATATCAAGAGAGCAGTCAGTGTAGTCAGTGCAAATATTGTGCGCAAAAAATCAGCGTGCAACCACAGATTTGCTCATGTCGTTAATTTCATTTCGACTGACTTACCGTTCAAAAACTAAAATAAAAGGCGGCTTACCTGCCAGCGGCCTGCTGCTCACTTGGTTAAACATGGTACAATTCGATAAAGTCGGTAGAGAAGATCGGAGTTGGTCAAATGGGAATCATAGCGTTCTTGTTTTATATTTTTATTTCTAATTTTTTAATATATATTAATATTGTGCAATTTTTAGTTGAAACATTTAATACTCGAGTGGTAAATAAATATGCAGTTAGCAATTTATGTTCATGATAACTTTTGTAATTGTAACTCCGGCGGTAAATCATTTTTAACATTCTCTAATTTCATCAATTACCGACTCACAGCATCTGAGAAATGCCGAAAACTGCAAATTAACTCACAGGGTCCACTGGCCAAGGGGGCGCTTTTAGTGGGCTGATGTTAAAGAGCCTTTGCTTCGTCGCACTGTCCTCTACAGTTTATGTGCGCACTGCACAGCGAGCAGGTAGTTTATTTTTTATCGTTGACTTTCAAAAACTCTGCATATAAAAAATTCGCCATAATTTTTGAAACAATAGTAGGGAGGTCGTTTTATTCCAGAAAAATAAGCACGGTTATTTACCGGTGTTTTCTCGGTTCAGAACAATATTTGAAAGTCATTGCAATTAAAACAATGAAACTCTTGAATCTAAAAATGTTTTCATTTAAAGTTATGAAAAGTGAACCTCAAATGAAAACACTCAATAATTTACGCACATGAAATAAAAGCTTCTTACACATTTCAATATTTTATGAGAACAATTTTCAATTATATTCCGTTAAGCTATAAAATTAAAATTTTTAAACTTTTATAAGTTGTACAGTTCGAAGATTCATAAAATTTTAATTCTAGCGATCATATTTAACCCATGGTTTAAATATGATAGCTAGGATATACAATAAAAATTGAACGATTGTAATTTTTTTGAACAGATACTTATTATATTCGAATGTAAATTAATTTTATTTTAAGGCGTAAAAAATGAATTATTGTTTAATTATTCTTCATTTATAAAATCATGTGAATGTTTCGAAATCATTTAAAATATTCTTTTAAAACTATTTTTCAGAATGACAAGGGATTTAAAATTTTTCCAGGTATCTTAAGCAAAATTGTTATATTATCTTTAAACGTTTCAAAACCCTCCACAATCCTTCAAAGTTAAAAAAATTGCTTTCAAATCTTACGGATTCTTTTTTGACAATTTCGAAAATCCTTTCAAATTTAGAAAAATATTCTCTAGAAATAATTATTCAGAATAAAAAATCATTTTCAATTTTCTTTGTAATCTTAATAAATTTTTTATTCTTTTGAATCCTTTTAAACTGCTCTAAAACCTTGTAAATTTTTGGTGTGAAATCTTAAAAAATCTACATTTTTTAAAATCCTTATAGGTTTTAAATTATTTTTTAATTATTTGGAAACCTTTAAATAACTCTTAAACCTCTCGAATTTATATAAATTATTAATTATTTTATTTTGATTTAATAACCCAAATTGTTTTCTTTTTGTTTACTATTCTAAATATTCAAAAAATTCTGCTTCAATCATC
>NC_046662.1:80307226-80315780 GCF_010883055.1 Belonocnema kinseyi | reverse complement strand
TACGCGAATTAAAAAATTTTCTAATTGTTTAATTGTTATTTATACATTAAAATTGAACAATTTTACTTGAAAATTACAAAACTTAAAAAGTGAACAATAATTACAATTGAGTCGTTCAAAGTTTAAATTAAGCTGTGTGCAATTCTAACGATTCAAAGTTCTCTATTTTGAACAATTCAATTTCAAGATTTAATTTTGAATATAAAAAGTTAAATATTTTCAAGAAAAAAGTTAAATTTCCGACCAAGGGGATGAATCTCAAAAAAATATATAAATTTTTAACAAACTAGTTCAACTTTCAGTAAAGTAGCTGGATTTTTAACTAAAAAAAGATGTATTTTTAATCAAATGCAGTGAAACTCTCTTATAGCCCCGATTTCGGGACTGACGGTGGGTGGCAACTAACTCATTATAGCCTGCTCCGCTTTTGTTTGTTTAAAAGTAACATTGTTAGTTAAAAACATTAATTATCACACAAAAAACACGAATTTTCCAAAAAATATTTACATTTTCAACAAATAAGAGATGAATTTTCAAATAAAATTATGAAAAAAAATCACCGAAAAATCACCAAAAAGGTTCGGAGAATATTGAACTTTTAACAAACTGGCTCAACTTATATTCAAGTATTTGAATTTTCGTCTAAAAAAGTTGAAAACCCGAAAATATGTTTTTTTTTTTATAATATTCATTTTCTATCCGTTGCAACAGTTTCATTTTTAATCTAAAAGGATGAATTTTCAACAAAGAAGATTCATTTTCGACAAAAAGACGAATTTCTAAGTAAACGCATAAATCCTGAAATAGAAAATATCAATTTTCAATCAAAAATAGGATACATTTTCAACCAAAAATAGACATTTTTTATTGATAGTTAAAAAAAATCAATTCTCAAAAAAAAGATTGAACTGTTAACAAAATAGTTACATTCTCGACGAAAGAGATGAATTTTTGTCTTAAATGATTAATCTGGAAAAAATTGAATTTTGATCAAGAATCCAACCCATAAGATGTTTTTTTAACCCAGAAGATTAATTTAAAAACAAATGGAATAGTTAATTTTTCAATTTAGGAGCTGAAATTTTCTTTTACTTTGAAATATGACTTTTTAATAAAATAGATACATTTTCAACAATGTAAGAAAATTTTTAACAAAATTCTAGAATTTTCAACCATACGGAATAAATTGCGAACCAAAAGTATAATAATGGACTTTTCAACCAGAAGTAGGTGAGTTTTCCTGTTGGATTCTAATAATATGAGATAGTATATGTTTCTTAAAAACACAGAAATAAAATAGTTCTTTAAAATTTATCATCAGGAAACGTACTCTCTGTTATCCAAGTTCGTAACGTTACTTCCGCTTTACCTCCATCCCCTGCTACCTACAGTATTTTTTATCATGACTCCCTTCCCCTCTCAAATTGGTTACGTAGATAATGAACGATCCTTGATGTGTTTGCTTTGATATCGATTACTGTTCATTTCTCAACAGGTGTTAATAATTTAGATTCATATATCATTCAATGTATATTCAAATTGAAAAATTAAGATTACGAAATTTCAGGATTAAGAAATAAGTTTGTCAATAAGATTCAATATGTCACGCGATATAATTATACAAACCAGTATAGTTTAATTACTTGAGACTGATCAGAACAACAATGAAATAAATTTGTATAAATCAATTGTGTGGCAATTGTTAGCTATAATGAATGGTCGATTTCAAAATGAGTAGGGAAAAAAACTAAAAGCAGATTGCAGAGACGATAAATGTCATTACATCTTATGTTTTTCTTAAAAGCAGGAAATTCAAACATTTCAGTCTCTTCCTGGTATGTGTCATTTATTTGTCTGAACTTTCCTTCGCCTAAAAAACAGCGTAAAATGTAGAAGAATAGTATTTGAAAAATGCTTTAATTACATGGAAATAAAAATAATTTAATTATATTTATATAAAAATATAAAGCTTGAATCTAACAATTTTTATAAATGTAATATTTTAATTTGCTGATAAAACTAAATTTTTTTTCTAAATCTCGAATTTTGAAAGGCCTCCGCTCTTTCGGCAATTTAATCAATTTAAATTTTCGAAATTATCAACATAAACCGTTCATTTTTATTTCTGGGTTTGCGCATTTTAAATGATGAAATTACAATGTTTCTTCATGGCATCAGGAATTCCGCCTTGATGAAGATCGTACGCAGTGTTCATAATTAGTTAAAAAAATATATTTACCGTGTTGTTTCTCTAGCATTGTAATTAATGCTGTAGATAATGGGAAGCTAAGATTTAGAGTCGGTAATTTTTGGTGTTGAACATTTACATAAATACAATGTTTCGGATTTAATTTGTTTTCACAATTTTTACGGTTTTCGATATCAACAGATACGTTTTTAAATAAACCATACCGACTCTATTTCAAATCAGACAGGGCGCTACATTTGAAATCGCAGAATCTCTCGAGGGCAAAATATGTTGTTTTTTAGAGGCAATTAGGCGATACGTATTTTTATTATTTGCAAACAGAATTTTTTCCCTAAAAACTCACCTTTAAATTTTTGTCAATTTTTTCTAACTTTTACTATGATAATGAAGATGTCTTGTAAGTTGGATGCTTGCTAAATAACTTTTGTAGCCAGGAGATTTCTTTTTTGTCAAAAAAGAATTTTCTACTTTTTCTTTAAAAAATGATAGATACGAAAAAATGTTAAGATAAAAGTTTGCTCGTCTAAACCAGTTCTATGAAAAACGTTGCTTGTTCTTTTGTGATATTTTTCATAGTTTACGAAAAAAAATTCAAAAACTACATTTGTAGGGAAAAAAAATTCTCCCGGTCTCAAAAAATAATTTAGGCCGCATGATGCTACTAAGATGCCTTTCTTTTATTAGAAGAAACTTGAAAATATTGACAGAAATAAAAAAGATAGGGTTTGTAAGAAAATCTTTTAAAAATTTTTTTTTCAGATTTTGAAAACATGAAAAACGTATAATTTCGAAAAAAACCCTACTTTTTTATTTTTCTACATATAGTTTCGGAGATTTTTCTTAACAGAACGTAGTTAACATTTAGGAAAAGTTCGGGAGTTACCGAAAAGTTGGTAGTTTTTCGTATTACATAGGACGGCAAATTTCACAAAAGTTCGGAAATTTCCCTTAAAGTTACCCAATTTATCATAAAATACTGTATGGAAAATTTTGAATAAATTCGGGAATAGGGGAGCGGCGGGTAATGTGGCGCACATGTTTTAAAAAGCCCCGTTAAAAGTTAAATATGTTGAAAACTGTAGTAAAATAATATAGAGCACGTAAATCAATATCTTATCTACCCTATGTGTATGATTATTTTTGAATTTACGTCTATTAAAGTAGTTACTTAACAAATTTCGCAAAAAATGTGCTCTTAGTGCAATTTCGGAAAGGAAAGTAAAAGTTGTTTACTGAGTTCAGTGGAATTAATTTTGGGTAAATTATTGGTTCAAATAATAACTTATAAATTGTGTGCAGCTTGTACGTTATATATTATGTTTTTTTAATCTGGAAAAATGCTATTGTATTTTTTCACTACTTTTTGGTCACTTTAGAAATACACACATAACACCCAAAAACAACTGTTTATAATAAGAATTGAGTGATTAGCTTAATTGAGCAAATTTTTTCACTATACAAAACAGTACACATAAAAAAATACAGTACAGTAAATACCTTTCGCTATAAATAAATCAATTTCTCTAAATAAGGGTGCGCCACATTACCCGCCGCTCTCCTACATCAAAAAGTTAGGGAATTTATCTAAAAAATCAATTATCTGTTGACTTCGTACAAAAAAGACAACGTGACGTCTATGTTTATTTACCTAAGAAATTATAACCAAGAACGACTGAGGTTTTTTCAGGGTTTGTTTGTTGTTATTAAATAGATTTGCCAAAATCTTGATTTTTAAATATTGCAATTAAAAAGATATTTTATTTAAATTGAAGACAAATTTTATCTTAGCATTTGAGCGTAGTCGTAACTTTCTTCATCCTTTCAGAAATTGTTTGGTAATTAACATTTATTATTCTTATTCAGTGTTCCCATACTACAGATGCAAGTTCTTATTTTTGTAAGGAATTAAAAATTTGAATCTCAATATTTCGCAAGTTAATTTTCATTTCTATTGCAACTGACGATTTTATACTTTTGTGGAATTCTTCAGCCGAGCCTGTTCCAATTTTGTGTTCAGTTTTATGTTGAGATTGACAACTGACATATCTATTTCCTTAAAACTGTATAACTTTTTTTAATACAATTTGTGTGGGTTTGAATGATTTCATTTTTACCTTAGTTCTGTATTGCCACACTTAAAATTTTCCTAATTAAGGTATGAATATTATCAGAAGGTCGTAACATTATCCTAATTGTATAGAGCATTCCCTAAAACTTTTAGAAATTATGACGATGTAGGGGAAAATACTTTTATTCGAAACAACCATGTTATGAGCCTATAACACCCCCAGAAAAGCGAGCGTTAGATAACCCTTTATACCGAACGGTGTCGCCAAGTGTTATAATTGTAAATCTTCGTAAACTCAAAATCATGGGAAAGCAACCAAATGCCATCCGGCAACATAAATGAAGAAGTGAAAGAAACAAAACAAGATTTACTATCCGAAAAATCTAAGGATAAATATGAGCTAGCCTTCGAGAAATTTGACAAATATATCAAGCCAAACACAAGAATTTCGGTCAGTGCTTATCATCGTTATAAAAAAATTTTCACTTCATTGGGCGTTCGCGCACAATTTCAGTGAAGGCCTATCTAACGCTCATTTTCCAGGGGGTTTTGCAGTCTCAAGACATGATGGTTTCGAATAACATATCATACATCACTCGTAGGGTTACACACGTCTTCACGTGGAATTAAATTTTCTCCTGTCCTGCGAACATTGAGCTCCCCGTGTAAAGACGTGCCTAGCCCTACTTGCAATGTAATATAGTAATATTTACGATAATCATTTTGATACTAAAAATAAAAATTTCAGTATGATTCGTTGAAATATTAAGAAATATTTCCTATGAAATTATAAGAAAATTTTCCGAACGGATAAGAAAAAAATCCCATTTTTATGTGGTTTTGTTAATTTCCGCAATATTTCCGAATTATTCTCGATTTTTTGGGGGATAAAAAAACTTTTCCTGAAAATTAGGGAAAATTACCTATTTTCTTAGGAAAAGTATTTTTGCCAACAAAGTTTTTGAATATTCTATGCTAAAGAATACGGAAAATATCCGAATTTTTTCACAGTATTCCCATAAATGTGTTAATTAATTTCTTAACGTCGATCAATGTTTATATTAATAACAATATAGAAGTAATTACATTAAAAAGTTAGGTAATTTTTTAATTAGGTAAGCAATAATGTTAAATAATGTTGAAGAAACGTTTTCTTGAATAGAAAAATTCAAAGGCATGAAAATATAAGTCCCCATATTTAAAAGATGTTCCATCTTTGTTATTAGGTCATCAACATTTTGAGATATGCTGATTACTAATTCGATGTAACAGAATTTGAACAAAGATTACAGTAGTTCAGATTCTTAAAAGATAATTGATATCAATTTAACATACTTCTGTCAATTTGTTGGCGTCGCTAATCATTTGAAGAATGCTTCCATCAACGGCTTGCATTTTATTGGAGAACATTTCTTAATGGATATAACTATCCAATTAAAATTGTAATATATTCTTACTATATAGTTAAATAAACAGATTGGCCAGATGAGACACGGATTTTTATTCAAATTTATGTTACAGATTTTAGAAAAGCAGAAAGATATTGATATATTATTTATTGTAAATGATACCCTGTTTCTAATAAATTAAATGCTCATAATATCAATAAGTTATACATACAATAGCCTAGGTTTTACTTTCTTATATTAGTCGAACAATCCTTCAATCATACAAAAATTCAAAATAAGGTATGATTTAAAGGTCCTTGACCTCTTCGGATGATTGAAAATTTTTGAAGTTACAAAACTCTTTAGTTTTACATATGTACTATTTAAAGTTCTAAAATGTTAAGAGTTCAAATTCAAAAATCTTCAATTACAAAGATGTGTAAATAAAATTTTTAATTTTTAACGATTTTTAAGATGAAAAGTCAAACTTTAAATTTTAAATCTATTCAATTGAAAACACTTTAAATGTAAATTATTAAATTTATAGAATTTTTAATTGTGGAACTTAAAATTTTCAAAATTTTTATTTGTAATTTATTTGTAATTTGTATTGAACTTGCAGATAAGGAAATATATTTTTAATCTAAAAAACAAATTTTTAACAAAATAGTTTAATTTTCTACCAGAGATGGCTCTTTAGCTAGTGGTATACATTTTTATGAAGTACATTGGAACCCTTCAATGGCCCTCTCATCTATAGCCTTTCCGAGGATCGATGCCGCACCGCTAGTTGGGGTTGAAAGTGTTGCACGGGGTCGGCGATTGTTACTCAGGCGATCACTCAGGCGTGAACAAACAAAAGCGGTTCGGGCTATACTGAGTTAGTCCCCACCCACCTTCAGCCCCAAAATCGGTGCTACAGAAGAGTTTCACTGTACTTTTATTACAACTTTCCAGCAGGCATTTCAATTTTCAGCTAAGAAGATTAATTTTCTATCATAGAAGACGAATTTATAACAAAACACATGAATTTGTAACTAAATTTTTACATTTTCTGCTAAAGACGATACATTTTCAAACAATAATTGAAACGGTTTAATTTATGGTTTAAAAAATTATTTTTGAACCAAAAAATAGGATTTTTAACAAAATAGATCAATCTTCAATCAGTAAAATTAAAGTAGAAAAAAGAAGTTCAAATTTTAACCAAGTAGTTGAATTTTTAACTTGAAATCTCCATTATGAATTAAAACTTTAATTCTTGTCATTTTAAATAAAATCTATCAATTACCAACAGAAAATAGAATAGTAAAATTTCCAGTTAAATGTGAATTTGCAATAAAGTAGAGAGAATTTTGAATAAGTTGGTTCAATCTCTTAACATATAAAATAAAGTTTTAACAAAGTAGTTCAACTTTCAACCAAGTAGTTGAAATTTGAACCAAAAGATGAGTTTCCAGCAAAAATGTAATAGTTGAAATGTAAACAAAAACAGACTAAATTTGAACACCAACAAAATAACTTTTGACCTTGAATCAAAAAAGTAAAAGAATTTTGAACCAAGTAATTAATTTTTTACCCAAAGATATATTTTGAATATTATCCATTAATTTTCAACTCAATAGTTGAATTTTCATCTAAACAAGATAAATTTCAAACAAAAAACGATATAATTTAATTTTTAGTTAAAAAAGTTAACTGAAAAAATCAAGTTTTTTATAAAAGAGTTAAACTCTCAACCAAAGAAATGAATTTTTAAGTGAATTGATGAATCCTTTACTAATAAAAGTTAATTTTCAACAAAGTAGCTAAATTTTCGAAGAAATAGTTGAATTTTCCACTAAACCAAATAGTAGATTTTTCCTACTAAAAGAGATGAATTCTGATATAAACATATCGAAGTAAATTTTTTCAATTAAAAATAATAAACTTTTAATGAAAAATACTAGGATTTTATAATTTTGGTTTATCAATTACGATCGCGCTGAAGGAAAAATGGACTAGGTGATGTATTTGGATATTTTACTTGTAAAGTAAAATTACTAATTTTCAATTTTTTAAGGATTTAAAAAACTTTTCATTCTTGTCTATACTTCTTGTGAAAACTTGTGACATTTCGATGAAGTCCTCTTTAAAGTGTTAAGCGATACTGAAGTTGACCCTCCTCCTATTTTTAAATCCAAAATCTAAATGTCATATTATATAATCGTCATTCGAACAATAAATATTGAGTTAAAAGTATTTGCTTTATTACCATCTCTGTCACTCTTACGGCATTAACCTTAATATCGCTCCTCTAAATGCTCCTAGGGAAATCGAGTCAATTGTCGAGAATGGGAAGTGCCGCATATACTGGAACTTTATATTCTCGACGATTGTTTCTGTTGCTCACTCGAGGCCTGACATCGTTCTTCTTGACTTCGAGAAGCGAACCATGTTCGTTATCGAATTTTCGGTACCAGCTGACAAAAACATTATAACCAAGGAGAATGAAAAGAAAGAGAGGTATCGAGACCTTATAAGGGAGTTGCAACGATTGTACCAGGAATATTCTGCTAAACTAATCGTCCTTATCATCGGCGCTCTTGGAGGTGCCAAGCTTTCACTTGCTAATGGCCTAAAAAGTATCCCTGCGTGTCAAGAATATGCTAGAACACTTGCGGGAAAAATGCAGAAGGCGGTTGTCTTTGGGTCGCTCCGTGTTCTTCGGGTGCATGAGGCTTTTGCTGGATCGTCGTATTGATTCCTTTACAGACTGTAACCACCTATCTCACGGTTGTGAGACGTGGTTGTGGCTGAAATTTTTACCGCGATTTGGCTGGAAGCGGGTGAAATTTTTCAGATTAGCACCCGCTCCCGGCGAAATCCTGCGGTTGTCCTTATGACAAA
>NC_046662.1:80289511-80307126 GCF_010883055.1 Belonocnema kinseyi | reverse complement strand
CTGATTGTCAATTTGTGACGCTAGTATAGACTCCTCCCTTCCTGCGTGATGACATGTTATGTGTTAAACCACCCCGACCTTACGTAAAAAATCGTCAGAAAAACGACACACCCCCAGGAGTGTGACGTAGTTTTTGAGCGGACTTTTATACCCTGGGAGCCTTCAATTGATTCCTGACCTTTGTTAATTCTTTTTAAGTATAATCATATAAGACTATCCCAACTGTGAGATATCTTCAATTTTTAAAAGCGTGATATCTACATTTGAAACACATGCAAATGACAATCCAAGTGTCCATGTGTATGTTTTACATATGACTGGAGTAAAAACCACGTGCCTTCGGGTCTCGCGTTCATTCGCAGATATCGTTAAAGTTATCACCGTCGATTGTGTCTTCAGTCGTGCCTCCGGTTACCACATCGCGTCTGCATTCTACGCACATTTATCTATTTCGTTCAAGGGCACTTTCAGCTTTCCGACCCCAGGGAACAGAACTTTTCAGGTGATTAGAGCAAAGCAAAGCGAAAGACCTCAGTAACACGTTCACTGGTGACTCGAATGACAGTACTGTGAATAAATCCATTAGCGTCTTCAGCATTGTCTCCACGCATTATTTTGAGTTTTCACGTTTATTTGTATTTTAGCTTTAAACCGAAACATCTCTTGTTCTGTTCCCTCTCACTCTTTTCAGAAAAAGAGAAGCAAATGGGGAAGAATAAATAGATTGTTTGCATGAAGAAGTGACAACATTCGTAAATATCAAGTCGAAGATAATTAAATTCGTGATATTCAAGCAAAACATAATGCTTATTTAGACTTGAGGATCGAGTACACGATAATAAAGAAACTTTCCTGGTGGTTATACAAATACTCGTGCACCGATGGTTTTGCACATTTAGTGATACTTCTTTTTTGTCAGTAGACTGTTATCGCGTGAGTGAAGACGAGTGTAGTTTATGCGCAAAATTTGAAAGGAGGGGTTTGAATAATAGGAGAAAAAGTAAACACAGAGAAAAGTGTCTGGTGATCTTTTGGATTGGACTGAGGTTTTTTGGAACTGAAAATGGCAAAAGGTGTGGTGACTGTGACGGAAGAAAAACAGAGAATTGATGAGGAAGATAGGCTGAAGAAGACAGCCAGATGGAGAGATTTGTTGGCATTCTGGCTGCTAGGATTGTGTAATAATTATGGATACGTTGTTATGCTGAGTGCTGCTCATGATATTCTCACAAAAGGTTTTTCCGTAAGTATATTTCATTTTAAACAGTTGGAAAAGAGGAAAAATGATAAAGAATAGAATGTTAGAAAAATTCACTACCAACGCACAGTGGTAAAAAATGAAAAAAATGTCAAATTAAAAATATTGTGGTCTTACTAGTTACTAGTGTTATCGATAAATAAACGTTTGCGAAGCATATGTTGATAGTTTGTTATAAGTGAGTAATTTTTTATTAACAATTGTATTATTTTAAGCAATCGAAGATGGTTTTTTAAAATGATTTTAAATGTTTATTAAGTTATTTTAGTTTTCAATTCAATTTGAATTAATATACAAATATTACAAGAACAAATCAAATGTATTTATTATTGATATAAATGAATTTTGTAAACACATGTGCAGTTTGAACATTTTTTGAGGTATTTTTTTTAAACGTGTCTTGTTAGGCATGGCAGTGATGCTTCACTATACTGTATGGTCATTTCCTGATAACTTCGGGATCGTTATAAAAAGATTGTTTAAACAAATTCACCTTGTTAAACAATTTTGAAAAGTTTCAGGCCCTTTTTTAAATATGCTTTGTTCGGATTGCTAATATTACATGATTACCGTTTGGTGTCATCATAGGATATGTTACAAATCAAAACGAACAGCTTTGTTTCACTATATAATAGTTGAAGGGTTGCTATACAAAACTAGTTTTGTAGAGCAACCAAAATTTTTTTTAAAAATGACGCTTTTTCATAAAAAGTTCTTGATGAATTAAATATACGTTGGGTTAGAAAATTTTGTTTGAAAATGTAAAATTAGGTCAGTATTTTATTTAACAAATTATAAAAACTAAAATAAAGAAAGGTGACAAGTTAATTTTTTTTGAATGGTTGACGAAGAATACTATTTATAGTTAATATAGTCTTCAAATCCGACATATTCCTACTGAGTCACATAATATCTAAATCCTGTTTTTATTTCTAGTTCCGTTTCGATGAAGTTTTGAGTATTTTAACTTCTAAAGCTTAAGAGGTAGAATAATATAAAAAGTTTTCACTTTTCTCTCTCCTTTTTATCTAATTTCATTTTATTTTTTTAAATGATACAATTTTATGATGTAATTATATGGCAAATAAGATATTTTTGTGAAAGAATAATTAAATTACAATTTAAAACGAATTATCTATAAGTAAAAAATGTGTTTTTGATTATAGTTGAAAATAACCTTTGAGGTAAAGAAATGTAATCATTTTTCTTACGACAGTGTTCAATTTTATCATTGAAAAAGACACTATTCTGACTGTTTTGATTGATTATTTAAAAAAAATTGGAACATAAAGGCTTAGAAGACAGTGCCACGAGACTAATTTTGAAAATCTTAAAGCACAAATTAAGAATAGAAAACCGCTAGTTTTTTTTAACTAATTGTATTCTAAAACTTTCAAAAAAATCGTTACCATTTTGTGAATTATGAGATTTTTTATAGAATTTTCCGCCAGATTTAGAAAGAAAACATGAAATTTTATTAGATGCGAAACCAGAAAATTAAAAGAAAGAAGACTGGGTATTGTTTTACATACATAGGTTATTATGTTTATCTTTTTCTGGGGATGTAATAATAATACATTTATCGCATTTAGGTTATTTACTGTGTTTAATTATCGAAAATAATGGAAAAAGATTTAGTAATTCTTAAGGGGACCTACAGTTTAAGGTGGGTTCCGAACCACTAAGAGCAACAGCTTTAAGTACTTAGAGAACCTTTTTCTCCAAAGGTACCGGCGAGAATCGAACCCGCAAGCCGACGGGAGTGGGTCCAAAGCCTACGCTTTAGCCACCACGATCATCGTCCCACTAAATTATTGTAGTTTATTAATAAAATAAAAATTTACTTTTTCTATAGACCTGTAACTTTGAGACTGTCCTGTAACTTTGAGATTGTCAATTTTCGTATACCATTTCTCGGAACTGGATTATTTTTTCTGATCACGCCGATTTTGCTTAATTTAAAAACGTTAAAGTTCAGAAGTGTACTTCTGTTTGATCTTTAGGTGTCGATGTCAATTTTACTGAATGTTTTTTTGCTTCCGAAAATTTCCGATTTTGTGGGATATCTCGTTCTATCCCGAGTAAAAATGCTTCGACTGGAGTTCGACTTTAATTGCCCCCAATTAAGACATGCTGAAATCGAATAGTTCGAATTAAGCATGTCTCAGTTTTGAGATGGAGCCAGATTTCAATTTATGCCTGGGAGACAAGTTTTTATGTATGGAAGATATAAATTTATCTCTTGAGTCAAATTTTAATTACTCCAATACGAGCGGTTTATAAATTCGAGTGTATACCTGTCCTAATAAAAAGGGATATTCTGAATGCCAGACAAACAACACTTTGTCAATGATTAAAAAATCTTGTATATTGTTATACTATATATATATATATATATATGCAATAAACTTATTTACGGATTTTCATTTGTATTATACTTGTTTGACGATGATCCCGAAAATGTTGTTTATGTTTACGCATTTCTAACAGCTTAGGAGGTCCTTCTAGAAAGTGACAATTTTTATTTGTTTGAAGCAAATTTTTAATGCTTATACTCGTTCAGACCCACAAATTCCGAATTTTTTAAAATAAAAATAACTAATTTAATAATTAAAAATTTTCCATTCATCAATTTTAATCTCATTTATGAGCTGCAAAAGGTTCGACCATCTCAGCCAAGACATGGCTCATCTTGAGACAAGTAAACGGCGTCTTAGCTACGACAAGGCTCGACCTGAGACAAGTAAACAAGTTCTTACTTGACGTGGGCATAAATGCAAGATGAAGGCCTATGTCTCAACTCAGTTTGGAGACGCAGCCAGACATCTATGTCTTGGAGCCGAACTCAAGTCGAAGCACTTTTACTTGGGATACTTCAACCCTTCAGCTCCAGAGAATCTAGATCCAGCTTCGATTGTCTTAAGCTTTTGTGTAGATGCAATTAAAACATTTTTAAATCATTTGAAAATCTTAATCGAAGCTGTATTTCGAACATTTTGTAGTAATTTTGTTCCACTGAGCAACCTTAAAAATTAACCTTGACTTTGAACTGTGATATTGCCGTCCAAAATATAGATAGAAATATGTTTTAAAAAACGTTGCAAACTGAATTAAATTATGCGTTAGATAATAATAGACAAAAATAAAAAAACAGATTTAATATAATTAATATACTCCACACCAAATTATTTTAAATATGACTAATTCAACGAAAAATGTAATAACCTTCTGTACGGTTGAAAAAAAAAAGTATTTTTATCCGTATTTTAGACGGTGCTTTCAACTATTAAAGTCAAGAAAAGTTTGTATTAAGTCATCCAGTTATTGGCCCGATACAATCCATCGCATCAGCAGTATACATTATTTTAAAAATTGCAAAAAATCAGTTAATAGTTCATTCTGTGGTAATTTAACTAATTTTTAGTAAAATTTTTCTAATTAAATATTTAGTAACCTTTTTTACTTTAAATTATAGTTAAATTTGGCTGAAATTTCAGTTATCATTGCCTTCTATAATTTTTCAAATTTATGTAACTTAATGTATTTTAGATCGATTTTTTTTAAAACATCAAGCCAAAGTTAAATTAAAACAAATATCAAATTAAATGCTTTAATGTGATGACGACTATTAGAATATTGTGCACGCTAAGTCCGTCCTTGTAACACCAGCCTCATATTGCAAAGACAATGATTATAATTATATTATCATAATTATTGTAAATTTTAATTATTTAATATAGATAAGTATTAAAATAGTTATTATTTTATATACAGAAGTATTAAATTAGTTAATATGAATTCATTTCCCCATTGAGTCATTTTGCTGAAAATAATTATTTTTGTCACTCAGAGAAGTCTTCTTTTGTCTAAAAAGGGTGTTCTGTGACATAAATGGAATTTTCTCATAAAGTTTAAGGTTAAGGGGATTCTAAGTAGTCATTAAAAGAATATTTTTACGCAAAACCTTATCTTTTGTGTCAATCATCGGCCAATCTTGTTTGAAAATAATTCTGTTTATGAAAAAACACGTTCATTTAGTTCAAAACAAAACAGACAAGAAAACGATGCTTTTGTCTTAACATACATTTTTATCTAAGTGTGTATTATTTACGAAATAAGATTGTTTCTCATTTTTCAAATATTTTTTTTTAACTTGGATTCTACTAATTTTTGATGATATATAACATATGGTATGCATCTATAAAGCGCTTGGATTATTTTCAACAATAAAGTAGGAACCAGAAAACGAAGCCAGATGTATTACACTTTTGTTTTATAGATTGATTTTTCGTTTAAGAATTGAATTAATGATTTTGGGGGTAATGATCTATTTGGATAAATCAATTTTCGTTTGTTAAATTTTAAATGAAACAAAATTATTATTTACACTTCTTTAATATATACGATAATAAGATAATTTATTTCTTTATTAATATTGATCATCTAAAAATGACGCGTAAAAATTATTAAAAATTTTCTGGTTGATGATAGAGAACAGTGCAGTTATTGTACAATATTTATTTCTTCCTGTATAATTATTTTTCATTCCTAAATGACTCGATAAATTGAAAAGTGGTATTGTTACTTGTTGTAAAGATAACTGAATTTTTTTAAAAATTAAATGGTTGATCTTTTTTAGAAATGATGTTTTATGGTGTAGAAACTCTGTATTTTCACTTTTCAAATGAGTTGAAGTACCTGCCACTATGCAGAATTAATTTTTACCTCAAACTATAAATAGGCTATTAGGAAGTTCCGCTTTTTGGTGCGTAAGAAAACAGTTTTATTAACTTTACTCTTTTCGCTGCTGATAAAATATTACACAGTTGTACATTATTGCGTATTTCACTCTATTGACTCGGTTTTTTAGGTCTAAAATATTTTCAACTTCGAAAAAATTCTTAAGCAATGATACAAAATACGTGAAATCAATGAGGAAATATTATGGTTTCTGGTCTCGCTGCTCTATATTATTTAGATCAAAATATTATTTAGTTTTCATTTCCAGACTTTCAACACATAAAAAAAGCAGTAAGACAATTGCGACTATCAAACATAGATCTTTTAAATGCAGCAGTCGATTACTGATAGCAAAATGTTTTAAATTTACTAGTAGTATAAATTAGTCAAATAATTACCATTTGTTGAGTATTAGAAACTGGTTACCTATACGTGTCACATAAATTGCAAAAAAAATCACTTTGTCAAATTATTCTCTATCACATACTGAAAGATATATTGATTTCTATTTATAAGAAGCAGTTTACTTACACTTTAAAAACACTGAGTGAGTTATAAACCATTTAAATACCTTCAATTTTTCTGATAAGTATTTCTGGTTCCTTAAAAAATCATAAACTTTATTGTTTACTATACGTTTACAAATGGGAAATAAATGTCATGTAATTTTTTCACACAAGTGGCTGAGGTTTTTTGTTTCCTTGTATACAATGATTAAAACTAGTTTCAGATAAAAATGTATTTAAGTAGTATTATATAAGAGTGTAATTAATTTCTCACTGCAACAAAATATACTTTTCATTATATTATCCACATTATTGTTCTGGTGCAATTATAAGCTTACATTGTTACAATCTACCCCATGAAATAAAATTTTTCTATAAAATTCTAGTAAAAATTAAAAAGCAGAAACAAAATGGAAATTTTAGAGTATATTCATTTCATATAGTTAAATATCCAATCATTCCTAGAAAATGCATAATTAATCTGTTCATACCTCACGTATTTTATTACATTTGTTAGTCCTTCAAGTTAACTCAATGTCAACGTTTCTCAGCAGGTCATTGAATTTCCTCATTATACATACTGCAAAGTTTCCTATTAACCTTGCAGGAAGATTGTTAGTATTCATCAAGAGTTCCTGTTGTTACTACAATGATCGGGTCAAGAGCAAATTTTACAATTTCGCACATGTAAGACTTGCATAATGAGACTTGCGATTTATGCCCTTACAAACCAGATATTCACAGTTAAATCTAGCAGATTATTTTTTATCTTGATCTAGAGAATCTTGAGAATGAGAGTCACTTAATTTAATAATTAATTAAACTAATTTAATTTTAAATTATCTCTTAAATCTCTTAAATTTCTCGTGGGGCATAAAGCCTTCTTTCTAGATCAAAATTTTGATCCTGACACACATTTATATTCATTTCCTGTATATTTCTTTTTGTATCCTTCCATTTTAGCCTTACTTATTTTCTATATCCTTCATATCAGGGTCTGAAATGAGTATAGAAACCCAGATTAACTTTTTTATGACATTTTTCTTTTACGTTCACACACTTAAATTGTCTCAGATAATGACAAGAATTTCGAAAATATTCTTTCTGAATGAAACAAATGTATCTAGTTACTGTTGTTATGCAACGAAGAATAAGCCAAAGCACAATAATTAATACTCTTAAATGAATCGATTACTTGAGAAATTTCATCAAACCAGGTTATTGCCTTTATATCTTAATGAAATGCAAGAACTTCCATGAAAACAGTACAGTATTTTATTCTCTTATCTTTTACGCATGTCTGCGCAGACTGTAATAATAGTTACAACCTTCAGCTGATTACTAATGCATGTAACAACAGTCTGCCGAACTATAATCATAACAAAACTGAATAGAATATTGAACCAAACTTAGATTTTTGATCGTATTGTTCCATTTGATTATTCTAATCGTCAGGATAGACTTATTATAAGATAGCCTAACTGAACTTTCTTGAACTACTTGTATCATTTCCTTCTTATTCCGTATTATTTCATATTGTTCATTTTACAAAAAACCAAGAAGAAAAAATATTTTTTCAGTAACAGGTTTGCTACAGCTCAGAGAATTCCAAAAAATCAGGGAATTTGAAAAGGGTCAGCGAAAGTCGGGAAAACCCGTCAGAGTCAGGGAATTTTCGAGAAAGTTAGGTTTAACTGTTTTGTTAAAAATTCTACCTTTTGCTTGAATACCATTAAAAACTTTATTTTCTGAAATGTCACGTATCACATTTTTGGTGGAGAATTTTATCTGTTTTAAATGGAAATTCAACAACTCAGTTGAAAGTGGATCACCCGCAGTGTTTTAATGGGATATGTTTTCTGATGACAATAGAAGTCTTTTCAAACAAAAATGAAAAGCCGCCACGCAACACTTTTGTTTTACGTTAATTTTTCCATTTTTTCAGAAAAAATTAAAAAAAGAAAAAAAATATCGTGATCTATCGCTAATATATTATTAAAGTTTATTAATAAAAAATACTTACATTGTGAGTATTTATTATATAATTTAACAAAAATTGTTAAATAGATTACTATATTTTCTTAATAGTCAATTAAAAATCAAACAATAAAATAAAAATGTGTAACATATTACTGCTATGTAGTTAGTTTAATGATATATTAACGATATATCACGATTCGATTTTTTGAAAATTTTTGCTAAAAAAGTGGAAAAATCAACGTAAAAAAGTACTTCGTGGTGGATTTTCATTTTTGTTGAAAAAGATTTCCATTGTCATCAGAAAATATATCCCATTTAAACATTACGAGTGGTCTTCAGTTGGATTTCAATTTTTTTAATCCCACCGTGCATTTTAGTGAACAATTTTTTATGTTAAAATTAACTATTGTGCCGAAGAATTCTTCTTTGTTTTAAAATTAATTTTTTGTATTAAGAGTTTGACTATTTCATGTTTGCTTGAAAATTTACCTTCTTCAGTTGAAAAATCATCTTTTGTGGTAGAATGCTAATCTTCTGGCCGACTAATTTATATTGTTTGTTGAAAAACTAACCATATTATGTTAGAAATTCAATTAAGATTTCGAAAATTTGGTTAAAAATGAATGTATTTTGTTGAAAATTAATCTTATTGGGTGAAAATTGATATTTTTTGTGAAAAACAAATTTCTTTGTTGAAAATTAGTACTTTAAAATGGAAAATATTTTTTTTACTAAAAATTTAACTATTCCTTTTTTCCAAAATTAATCTTTAAGAAATATTTTTGGAATTGAAATCTGTTCGTTTAAAATTTTAATTATTTCCTCAAATATTCATTTCATTTTGTAAAAATTGAGTAAGAAATTAAAAATCAAGTAAGAAATGTATTTGTTTTAGGTGAAAATTCCACTATCTTGTTGAAATTTGTATTTTTGGTAGGCGTAATCTCGCTACTAGAAACTTAATCGTTTTGATTAAAAATTTATTTAATTAGTTTAATATTAATGAATTTTGTTTGAAAATTCGTTTGTTTTGATGGAGAATTAATCTTTTGGGATAAAAATGAATTTTGTTGTTGTTGATGATTCATCATCTTCGTTAAAAATAAATTTCTTTAACTAAAAATTTAACTATTCCACTTTTTGTAGAACATTTACATTTTTCATGGAAATTTAATCATCCTAGTTGAAAATTAGTCTCTTTTGCTGAAACGTAAATTATTATTTGGGGTAAAATGGACTTTTTCGTTTGAAAATTTTACTATATTGCTGAAAATTGGTTTTTACTTTTGGTTCAGAATTGATTTTTCTAGAATTTCATGTTTTTGTTAAAAATGTATGTATTTTGTTGAAATTTTGTGTCTTTTGATAGAAATTTTTTTTGCGTTGAAAGTTCAACTATTTAGTTAATAATTCTCTTTTTAGTGGAACATTCATCATCCTAATGAAAAATTTACGTCTTTAACTGAAAATTGAACTATTCTAATGTTTGTGAAAAATGTATATTTTTTGATAGAATTTCAATTTTGTGGCTAAAAAATTGATCTGCTTGGATGAAAATAGATCTATTTCATTGAAAATGTATTTTATTTCGTTGAAAATTACTGAAATTATTCTTTTATTGAAACTGTTCTATTTTTGGTTACTAATTGTTTTTTTTTTGTCTAAGGTTCAACTATTTTGTTGAAAGTTCGTGTTTTTTTTTGTTGAATATTTATTTCGCCAACATTTTAAATATTCTATTATTTGTTGAACAATTTTTTTGGTTAAAGCTTCATCATTTTAGTTAAAAATCAATACTTTGGTAAAAAATTTACCTATTTTCTTCAGAATTTGTTTTCCTTTAAAAGAAAATTAAGTTTTTAACTGAAAATCTCATTATTCCATTTTTGCAAGTGAACTAACGTGTTGTAGTTGAAAATTGGTTTATATAGTTAAAAAATCATCTTTTTTGGTTTGTAAATTCAATTATTTTGGGTCGGAAATTTAATTTTTCTGTTAAAAATCCACTTTTTTCGGCGACAAACTCATCTGTTTTGCAAGAAAATTGTCTTTTGTCTTAAAAATTCCACATTTTGAATGAGACTTTTTTGCATTGTCTGAAAATTAAACTCTTTTGTTGAAAATTCCTCGTGATGGTTAAA
Organism: Belonocnema kinseyi; assembly: GCF_010883055.1. NCBI lineage: Eukaryota > Metazoa > Arthropoda > Insecta > Hymenoptera > Cynipidae > Belonocnema > Belonocnema kinseyi. The sequence goes on along the minus strand of NC_046662.1, from coordinate 80,296,501 downwards.
AAATCAGTCTGTTTTAGTTAGGGATTTAACTAATTTATTATAAATTCCTATTTATGGTTTAATTCAACTGTTTTCAATTGAAAATAAAAATATGCTTGAGTGAAAATATTAATTATTACAGTTTTGAGTGAGAATTAATTTTTTATAACGAAGTTTCATTATATTGGTTGAAAATTTAACTATTTCATTAAAAATTCGAACGCAATGTTATGGACGACTCCTGATAAAATTATTTATGACTGTTACCATTAAAAGTGTTTAAAACAAAATTTAGAAAGAAATTTTGTTGCATTAATATTATTGATCTCCCATGTGGGAGGTTGTTTTTATATCTGAAGGAACAATTTAAAGTGGACAGGGAAAATAAAAAATGGCCAGGAAAAAATCAGAGAATTTCGAAATTGAGAGTTTGTTGCGACCCTGAATAATTAAAAGTAGTTTAAGTTCATTAAAAGAGGAGATTTCACTTATATGTGATAAATGACTCGTGACAAAAATATTGTAATTATATGAATCTTATCTTAATTAGTGCTGTTGGACATTTCTGATTGATAAGTGGAATAAAATACACTATTATAATCACACGACTTAAACTGTTGTATTCAAAACATGGACAATCGACAGCGCGACTTTCATAATTAGTGTCATAATTAGATTGGAGATATCTTAATATTAATAGCTTCAAATATCTATCACTTGAAAAATTCTTGTTTTTTAGGAGGATCAAGCTGATCAAAATTTCGATGAAAATGTGCATAATAACACAAGCGGAGAACACATTAGAATATGCAATCCTATTTCTACGGGAGCGATACTTTTGGCTGATATTTTACCATGTCTGGCTGTGAAACTGGTATTTCCATTTATACCATTTTACGTACAGTAAGTATGAAAAAAATGACTAAAGTCTAAATAATACATATATCCTGTCACTTCATTCTATTTTCATTAAATCACAAGATTTGAATTCAGTTTAGAGAAGCTCTAAAACCTATTTGAAACTTTGTAAGCAAAATAATTTTGGAATAATTTCGAGCAGAGCCTTACTAAATTTTAAAGAAAATTTTAATGTTTTTTATTCATATTTTGAACATTATCCATTGCTTGATAAATTTATTTGCCAGGTATAATTCGATGATTAGATGATTTTGTGCAAGATTTTTATGAGTTGCTGGTTACTATGGACGTAACTGTAAAAGATAAACTTATACAAGCCCTCAAAGGTAAATCTCCTAGCCTTTTTTTTAATTATTAAGAAAAAAACTTGTTTTATTAGAATACAAGCCAATTGTAAATTAATTCCCTTAGATTTATTTAAAAGAAATTTCTCAAGAATAATTCTAATCCCTGAAAGCCAATAAGTTCTTTTGGAAATAAAAAGTTGTATTTTTTTAATCTATTATCGCTTCTGCCTTTCTTCTTAATTGTAACATGCTGATCAACAGATAAAATATTTAATAAAGCTGTTTCCACGAGTTCTGAGATATGATGAGCTTGCAGGTCAATATTGAAAGCGACCAAGTATCTAAAAAGTTAGGATTATCTGGTAATAATTTCCTGATTTCAACTGCAAATAGAGACAAATTTGTGAATGTTAAATTTATTGAAAATTTGGATATGTATTCATAAATTTACTAGGTTCAAAATGTAAAATTAAAAAATAATACAACCAGCAGAATAATTTTATTCCAAACAGGGAAAGATTTCTAAAAAAATAACGTCCCATAGTTTTATCAGACTTGATATAATTGTTAAAAAAAAATTTATATAGAGGAAAATGACAAGTCAAATATTTTGCTTAGAATTTTGAGTAAGAAATTTTGAAATGACGAAAGTGAACTTGTACTCAAACGATTTATGGTTTATTTTATTTCGGATTGGCTTTTTAACGAATATCCATTTCATATTCATTTTTATTAATAGGTGATTTCGCATTCCTAATTTTGATCCTAAATTTTATAATATATTTATAATTTTTCAGTGCACGAGTGGCTAGCTGTATATTATTTTCAGCTGCAGGACTGTTGCTAGTGGCACTGGGGAATTCAAGCTTACTTCTGATTTTGGGCGTTGTTTTAACTTCAATTTCCTCGGGAGTAGGGGAAACTACATTACTGAGTTACAGCAATAGATTTAACAAGTACGTTCTCTGATGATAAAAATAGTTTTAATGTTTAAAAAAAATTAATTATTAATTTTTCACTCAAAGGCATGTCATTTCTACTTGGTCATCTGGAACCGGAGGAGCAGGAATATTTGGTGCAATTTCGTATGCTGGTTTGAAAATATGGTTGAGCACAAGAGATACGCTTTTATTGATGCTTATTGTACCTGTATTAGAAGCCATCGCGTTTTGGTTTATTTTAGTTCATCCAACTCAACCTATGATGCCATTCCGAAGTGAAATTGGAAGTCAGGAACAAATGATTAAAGTTCCGGAACAAACATTCTCTGAAAAGATGAAGTTACTTCCTACACTCATGAAATTCATGATTCCTCTAGGCTTAGTTTACTTCTTCGAATACTTTATTAACCAAGGCCTGGTAATTCTTATTTTTATTTAAAAATTATGTTTTTATGTCCCCAACTTTATATTTCGCATCATAAATAATTAATCTTATAATTGACTAATGTTCTTAGCTTGAACTAATCCAATTTGAAAAAATTTGGTTACCACATGATGCTCAGTATCGCTGGCTTCAAGTCGACTATCAAATCGGAGTCTTCATATCAAGGTCCTCCGCAGTATTTTTCACTATTGACAAAATTTGGATTATGTCAGTATTACAAGTGAGTAAAGAAATTATTAAATAAAATATATGAGAACAAAATAAAAATGGATTTTGTTTTCTTTTTAAGTATAAAGTAAAGAAATAAATATAAACATGCTGAAAGAAACAGAAGGAAAATATCAATTCTTGCTTCTTTTATAATTGGCGTGATTTTATATTTATCACGATAATTTACTATTCATAATCAGCATTCTAACATTAAATATAGGAAAACTTTATGCAAGTATTATTGCTAAACTATTAATTCGTATTGGATAACCTCTCACAGATTATTCGCAATTTTAATTACACTGTCATTCAGAATTGAATAATGATTTTTACACTTCCGTCTTATGACTGGCGAGAGTAAGACAAAATTTATTTTTAGTCGTTTTTGAAAAGATGTTTTTTAAGTGATAATATTATTCCTCTACAAGAACTTTTGAAATCGCTGTTAGACATTTTCGAAATTCAGCCTGTGATGTAGAAATATGAAATCAGATAAGACTAATCGAAGTTAATCGAAGGTTTCTTCACCGTTGGTCTGCACAATCAAGATATTGAGTGATTTGTCAATGGAAAATTATAAAAAATTTATCGCTGTCAAATTTTCTTCTTTCAGTTCATAAATGTCATAATACTACTTTGCGAAACATTATTTTACTACGTTCCCAACATCTGGATAATTTTTGCACTGGTTTTGTGGGAAGGACTTCTTGGTGGTGGAGCCTATGTTAATACATTCTACAGAATGGTAAAAGAGGTAAACAAATTTAATTTAATTTAGTTGTACAAATACCAAACAAGTAAACTTTTATTTCTGATTTAATTCTAGATTTTAAAATTCATTACACGCGATATTAATAAAATTAAAAGTTTTTTTTCTATTCAATGTTTCAATTGTGTAATTAAGGCGTAAAAGAGAAACTATATTTTATACAGTTCTGTTAAGAGTGAAGCACATGTCACATCCTAACGAGATAGCTTATGCACACAATATCATGATTGCTAAATGATAATTTTAACCACGGTTGTTGAATTACAAAAACAATAGTAGAAATTTGCTTTACGATAAAAAACTTGGAGACTCTGACTTTCAATTTAGCAGATTAAATTTTGTGAAGTATAATGTACATTTTTTAATTTGAGACTTTAAACGAGTTCAAACTTAGTGTTTTGATTTTTTTACACATATTCAATATTCCAGCTTACGATTTTTATTTAAATCCTCCAAATTTGATATCGTTCAAAATTCTAAAAGCTTCAAAGGCTAATCATGTTAAATTTGAAATATATCCAACCTGAAAGTTATAAAATTTCCGAGATTTCATTTTCACAGAATTGAAAATTTAATAAGAGTTTTGTTTTGTATTTTTTGCGGCTTATTCGCAGTAAGAAAAATGTGAACAAAAAAAATCTCTACCTTTTTTCCCTGATACAACAATAAAAAAATTCCACAATTGGGATTTTTACATAGATAAGATCTATTTCAAATAAGATATAGTCTACACTTCAAGTCGCAAAATGTCTCAACGATAAAATATGATGTTGTATAGGGGAAATAAGCCGACCATTATATCTCCGATCTAAGAAATAACTTCCGTATGAAATTCCGGATAATATCCGTTATTTCGTGGAAAATATTATTTTGGAATTTTGACACCTACTTTTCAAAAATCAGAAATTCTGTCTTTAATATTTTAAAGTTTGGACCTAATTTAGATATTTAAATTTTCTTTTGGCTGTTTTCAGCTTTATCGTCTTCCTTCGAAATCAGTCGGAAAATTTTAAAAACGTTCAAAATGAACGAAGTAGTGACGAATATTTTTAAGTAAAAAAGTTAGAATTCACAACAACAAAAAACTAAACTTATATTATTTTCTTTGTGTTAAATGTATCGTTCTATAAAGAAGTCATCCTGTTACTTCCATGCAGGCTAAGTTATTTTTGTAGTAAAGTTAATTTTTTTCATAGAATGAAATTATCGCATTTATTTCGGAAACAATAAAATATGCATATAAATAAATTTTAATAACGAAGTTTGCTCAAATGGAAAAGTTTTGAAAATGTTTTTTGCATTGTTCATGATCAAAATTGGTAAATTATATTTTCCGAAAAAATATCATGGCCCAAAAAATGGTTTAGCCGACGCAAATCTGATGTAATGCTTTTCTTAGATAGAAATAAGGAATTTTTTTTTTAATTTAACAAATACGCTATTCAGAAAATCTTTTCATATTTTGAAAGTTCGAAAAAATAAGAACAGCAAATTAAAAAAAACCTCACCTTTGTCATTTTTTCAAATATTAAACATTTTTTCGCCAAAAGGTAAAGATTTAAATATTCTTATTCGATTAAATATTCGTAAAAAAACTAGTTTTCTTAAAAGTAAAATAAATTTTATGCTAAATAATTCTATTCGATTCACGTTCAATTTAAAACACTTATCTAAGGTATTTGAAAGTGCTAATTCCGGATATAATCATTGAAATATTCGCAAATTACATTTTTAAGGTAAAAGCGAAAAATTAGACATCTGGTTTCCAAAAATATGAATGATTGGTAATTCCCCCCTGCAAAAGCGGTAGGATGTGACTGAACTCATTCTTCCCCTATCCAGGTCTCCCTTCCCAATTAAATAAAAAAGTGTTTACAAGCATGTTTAATTTATTAATGGAATTAAATTTGTTTAACATATTATCATATTAACAATAATTATGGAAGCGTTTATTATTTATTATTATATGTCTCAGTAATCAACTGTTAAATATTAAAATTACTTTTTAATTAAATTTTCGAAACAATTATTTAAAGTCTATCAACATATAACATTCATAAAATCTTTAATCGATTGACATTTTTAAATTCATATTAGAATAGAGATAACAACTAGAAATTATTGAAATCTAAATTAACGATTAACCTCAAAATTTTAATTATTTTTAAAAATCAATAATAAATCTACATTTTTAAAGTAATTTAATGCATACATTACATTGAAATTCTTAATATAATTATGTTGAAGAACCGAAAAGATGAAAACAATTATTAAAGTATCGACATTTTAATTTTTGAAATCTTTTTTTGGAAAAATTAATATATGTCTTTCAGTCTCCCTGACTGATACTTTACTTTTGGACTGGAATGAAGATCGTCCAAAAGGTTTTAAACCATTTATTGCAAATTTCGGAAATCATCAAACGAATGACCAAAAGCTCTAATTTGAAATCGTACTGAGTTAGGATTACGCCCTGTTCCGAATAGTATGAGCAATTGTTGATAAAATGATTGCAAAATTAAAATTAAATTATATACTTGAAATTAAAATAACAATATTTTTAGCTTCCATCAGGAGATCGTGAGGCCTCTATGGGAATAGCATCCCTGGCAGATTCCATAGGAATTGCTCTTGCTGGTTGGGCTGCTATGCCAGTACACAATGTCATCTGCAAACTTCCACCACCAATTAGGAGCTGATTCGACTAACATAATTTATTTATTTATTTATTGTTATCAGTCATACGATAGTATATAAATAATATTATTTCTGGTACCAAAAGAAGTAACATGTTATATGATGGTCATATATTTTGTTACAAAAATCACAACTATTACCTAATTGTAAGTAAAAATGAAAATTATATAATTGTCATGTAACAGTTCCCTTAGTGACATCAAAAGCGGGAACAGTACTTATTTCACTTTCATCGAAGGCTTTATAAAAGTTTAAACTAATTCAACTCATATGAGATCGCTGGTTGTGTATGGAATCTGAGATATTAAGATTAGGAAATCGATGAAAGGACTAGATTTAGATTACATTTTTGCGCACTTAATGTAAGAAGCTAATTTCATTGTAGCAAACATTATTTACAATCAGGCGACACATAATTTCAGAATTCCTCATTAATCTATTTTGACATGTAATTATTAGATTTTTAAAAAGTCCAATGTTTGTAAATATAATAGCATTTTCGAGAATCAGTGTTTCCTTTTGTAAAAATTACCAAAGATAAAAAAATATCAAACAATGTTTATTATAAGAAATTTCATTACTATATTTTAATAAAAAACCAAAATTGATGTAAATATTTTTTCTTCTCTGACAGGCTGGAAACTTCATGTGGAGAAAATTGCTGTTTAATTTTGATGGTTTCTTATAAAGATAGTAATTTAAAACGCCGAATACTAAGGAAAGTTATAAAATAATTTTAGTTAC
>NC_046662.1:80264493-80289411 GCF_010883055.1 Belonocnema kinseyi | reverse complement strand
GTGTGGAAGGGATAGAGAATTTTTAGATTTATCCAGAATTCTCGTGTTATTTATGTAAATAATAAATTTCGTTCCGCAACACTGTTCCGATCCAGGTTGCTGATCAATCTCTCTAGGAATCACCCCAAGTGAAGATCCTCACAAAGTCGTTAAGTAAGGTTCCCCACTTGGGTCCATTAGTGGCCAAGGTCTTTTGTTTCATGCGTCATTCACTTTACTGACACTCTTTTTATTAACTATTTGCCGCCATAATTTCCTGTCCTGGCATACTTCTCTAGCTTCTTTTATGTCTATGCATTTTTTCATATCAGACTCTCGTGTTTCTGTGTCTTCTTATGTCTCTTCTAGCTAGGGTCTTATTCACACATTCTAACCCGTCTTTCCGCGGTCTACCTCTGGGCACGCTGCCATGTACTTTATTTGTTCATTTTATTTAGTAGGAAAAAACATGAATGTAAAATTAAAATGTAATTTTTTTAACATTAAGTGATAAGAATATAAAAAACAGTAGTGAACGTTATAAAAATAGGGAATATGGAAAGAAATGACAGGAAATACGCCAATAAAGAAACCCAAATGTATATCCAAACCGCAATTAGTTTTTTGTATATTTTACAAAGTAAATAGAATATAAACAATCTCTAAAATCGTTTGAAACATAAGTGTACGAATCTCGTATTAAACAATGTACATATATGTTATAAAGTATACGATATATCAACAAGACAACTTCTTGGCGCGCGAATGTCAGATTTTGAAATTACGTATTAAGACCGAGTATGTTACGCGCTTTGCGCGTGTTGATAGTGGCAGTTCAGTATCCATTCTGCTTACGTCGATGTAATTCGAAACGAATTATGTAATAAATTCAGTGATAATTCACGAAAAAACACGCTTACGATCATTTTTATTTACACTGCGATAATGAAGTCACGAAGATTTCGTTGACCACCTCGTCCTCGATCTAAGTCGCATTCGGCTTCGCTCAATTCATGCGCGTCGGAGAAACCCGAGGGTGGATCCAATTTGGGGATGAACAATCCCGATCCGTCACGCTCCTGCTGCTGGTGCTCCCGGAAGACAGAGCTCGACTGGTGCCTGGAATGGCCAGACCTGTTGATCCCGAAGATTGACCGGGCCTCCTCGCTGGTATAACGCGCCAACTGTAACACCCTGTAAAAATATCTTTTTTTTGCAATTTCAGAAATATTTTACAAAGCGGGGTATATGGGAAAAAGGTATAAAGACCCCTGGAAGATAAGGCTAGCCTTGATTAAGTTCAACCTAAAAGTACTTGCATAACCAGTTTCTCTTTTATACGTGTTTCGGGAATGGCCCCGGTTATTTTGAGACAAGAAAGAAAAAAATTGTGCTATGCGTTTGTAAGAAAAAAGGTTTTTTATTTTTAACCATTAAAAATCTGATTCCTGAAATAGGGTAAGGGGGTGGGTAGCATCAACCGGTTAAAAGTCAATGATTTTTTTAAAGTTAATAAGATGAATTTATCAATTTTTCCTCATCTCGATTTTTACATTATTTTATATCATATTTATATAATTTTTAATCACATGAGAAAAAACAATGATTTGGTAATTTAATTGTTTTTAACAAGCTGTAATTTCGTCGGCTTTGTCCCCACCTGTGGGCAAAGCCAACGGCAGCTTTTTATGAAAATAAAAACATCTAAAGATAGGAAAATATGATGGTTCGCTTCTATGGTATATTATGTACTGGAAAATTACCTTTAAATATATCCAGCAAGAGAAATAAGTTATTTAGAACAAAAATAGAGAAAGCTGTAATATGCATACCGGCCGAATTGATAATAATAATATTTAATATTTTCTTCCATGTAGCCCACAAGATAAGTGGCTGTTCTACATTGCCGAACATTTATCGTTGAAACTTTTGATATGTGTGTCACCTAAGCACTTGTAAATATTATTTTCTTCGGACCTGCCCCCCTGGCCAAGCCTCACTTATTTGGGATTTAATATATTTTGGACTTGAATTACATCTAATTATTATAATTCGAACATTTGTTAAAAGAATACACAAAAAATCTATGAAAATCAACTAAAATAGCCTTCAGCTTAACTAATTCTAGCATTTTACTTTTAAAAACGTTTGTTTTTCGTTCATTTACTATATAAAGAACATTTTCTTTGTGATTATTAAGGTTCCTTAGCTTCAAAAGGTAAAGAGGAATGGGGGTTTCTCTCTAAAATTGATTTAATTTAATTTTTACCGATTCAAAATCTCATTTTTCTTGAAAACGTGGCGAAAAGTAATAGCAATTCATAGTTCGAAATTGTTCTTCTTCCTGAATTCTATGAAAATGTATCCTTCCCAGATGCATATCTTGTTCGTTTTAACGAAGACTTTCGAAAAATAAAAAAAAATCTATTAAAGCGACTAAAATAGCATTTAGTTTGACAAACTTCAAGATTCTATTCATAACAGTTTTTTTTATAGTTGATTACCAATATTCAAACTCGCCGCCTTCCTGCAATCTATAAAATGATACGTTTACCAAACATTTATCTTTTGTATTTGAAGTAACATTATTCGATTTTTATCGATTTTTTAATTCTATTTTTATAATTTGTTTAAATAAACAAGATTTATAGCTGGTAAGGGTATTATTTTATAGATTTCAGGAAGAGGGACGAATTTGAATATTGATACTCAAATAAAAAAACCTGTTTCAAAATGAAATCTTAAAGTTCGTCACATTAAATGCTATTTTAGTCATTTCAATCAATTTAATTTTTTTTATATTTCGCGTCGCTTTCAAAACAATGAGATTTTGAATCAGTAAAAATTATATTTCTTCAATTTTAGAGACAAACCCCCATTATTCTTTATTGTGAAGCTCAGCAAGCTTAATAATCTCATAAAACATGTTCTTTACGTATTCGGCTAGTTAAATACAAACGTTTTTAAAAATAAAATGTTAAAGTTCGTTAAACTATATAGTATTGTAGCCGATTTTTTATATATTTTTGAAAAAATTGATTGAATTAAGCAATATAAGCATCTTGAAAGGATACAATTGATTATATTTCAAGAAGCTATATACACAGAAAAGAAAGAAGATAAACTTTACATAGATTTCCGACGAAATATTTTCTGCAACAAAAATTAACTTCACAGGATAAACTTTACAAAAATATCGGTTAAACTTTCTTGGGGTTTTCCATTACAAACACATGTTTTTTCAAAGACGCGAAGTTGGCTAAATAAAACTTTATCACTCTAAAAAATTTCCTGCAGCAAAGTTTATTCTTAGTATTTTCTGTTCAATTTTTAACTAGACTTTTTTGGATCATTTGTAAGATAAAGTGATAGCCGAGGCGTATCCCACTTAGAATTCATTTTGGAATCATTACGAGTCATTAGGATTCATTTTACTCAGAATTCTTACCGATTCCCACCTGATTGTGGTCTGTCTGATTTCGGACGGAATAACTCGTGAATGCTGCTTGTGAATCCTGAGTGAGATGCCCCTCGGTGATAGCCTATGAGCTAGTATAAGTGTACATACATGCAATATTTTACAAACAGTTTAGAATTCTAGGTTTACGAAATAAAAAAAATGTAAAAAGAACCTGATTGAATTATCAAAAATATTCGAAATAGAAATTAGGTGTGAAACAGTTCAAAATACGCCCTAAATCAGCTGAACTTTTTTAGATCTCTTACTTTTGTTCAAAGTTTGTACGGATCCTAATTTCAGGAATGACAATCAATTCCCTTTTTTACCCATGTCCTCTTTTATCCTCCTTAAATTAGAAAAATCACCTGAAACAACTGAATTCGAGAATCTTGACATTATTTTTCCCGTTAATCCCTTTTCTACGAAGGATTTGATACTACTTGAAGTTTATTAAACTTTAGATGTGAATAAGTCTCAGTTAAATTAATAAAACATCGTTTCATTCAGTTCTTCGGTAAAATTAGAATTTGACCAGCCGTAATTGCTGCTTTATAGTTAGATTAAATAATTTAAAAAGTTTGGACAATAATAAAATTTATATGTTTTAGTTTAAGTTTCACTAAAAAGAAATAGAAAATTATGCGGTAAAAATATTCCTTGACATAAAAAATTAGACAAAATATTGATTTATTTAAAAAATATGAAGTCTTATTAAGGAAATTAAGAAATAAAAATTAAATAAACAGTATCTGAAAAAAGATGAATCACTTTTTAAATTGATTGAAAAAATATTACTTTCATGGTATCTTGTTTAAGCATTTAACTATGGACTGACTTTTTGCAGTCTTTATTCTGATAAAATTTATTTGCTTTTATTAAAAATTTTTGTTACTTGAACTGCGTTTTTAAATAATACATACTTGGGTCGTCCCCTTCCAGGAAACGATTTTCTCTCAAAAACCGGTGAGGGTTCTGTAGACGTGCTAGATTCTGGTCCATGGTACAGGAAGTCTGCAAAACAATTTGTCAATAATTACTATAAAGCAATGTATTCAATAATATTTTATTTATTAAAAATCATCTCAATCCTATTTTATTTAGTTAAAGACAATATGCGAATAACGGTGAATTAAATTGTAAAGATTATGAATTCTATACCAGTGAATTTTTTAAAATGTTATCCATAACACCTTTCGCTCTTGACAATACGAGAAAATACTGAAGGTAATATATTAAAAATTACTGAATCATAAAGTTAACACTTGATTTCATATCGTCTAAAACAATGCAAAATAATGTACCTCAAACCCTCTAACTTGTTTTCGATACCTAATTCTTTATTTCTTGGTTAGTAACTTAATAAATACTTATTATTATTATTATAACTCTTATTGTTAGTAATATATAGGTTTCAATTGATCAACATTAATTAATAATTAGGTAAAAAATTGATTCTATTAGTTCAGCCCTTTCCATCCGGCCTTCTAAACCTGAAACTCTAATTTATACTTTTCTATTTTCCTTTGCTGTGTTAATTCCTACTTTTACAGTTATGGTTTTTGCGGCCCCGGGCAAAAATCCTTATGGTTTTGGTAGGGGGGTTCGTCCTTTCGTTCGTTCGTCATAATTTTTTACCGGGAGAGGAAGTGCAGTCAGGGGGGAGTATAGGAAACGGGGAGAGGCAGTAGGGCAACTGTGGGTAGAAGTGTTAAGGAAAACGAGGAGATGGGAAATGAATGGTGAAGAGGTTAGCAGAAATAAGTTTAAAAAGTTAGGGAAGTCGAACTAGTGGTGGGAAGCGGAAGAAGGGACGAATACGTAAAGATAGGGATGGTATGGAACGAGGAGTTATGAAAAGTAGGAAGGGATAGTTAAGGGCTGATAAATGCTGACACAGGAGAGAAGTAGTGGCGGGTAAGTATAGAGGGGAGACTAAGGAAGGTGATAGGTTGGGTTTGGAAGGGAAAGAAGCGAGGTAGGTGTAGAGAATGGGAAGGAGAGTCAGTGGGAAGGGAATTTTAGGGGAAGTTGTAGAGGGGCCGTAAAGTAAGGATAGTTTAAACAGGGTTTAGCAAAGAAGGTAAGGAAGGGTGTGAATAGGAGGGGGATCGGTGGGGAAGTAAGCGGAATGAGTGATGAAAAGTAGGAAAGGGGTATGGAAGGGCTTATGCATGTTTGTATAAAGGGGTGTAGGGGGTGTAGGGGCGGGTAGATTAAAGGAAGTGAGAAAAGTGATAGGGATGGTTATAGAAGAGAGGGAAGTGGCGAAGTTGTATAGGAGGGAAAGTTTAATAAGTTGGATTGGAAAGTAGGTCAAGTGATGGGAGAATTATCAATAGGAAATCAAGTGCAGGTGTATAAGATGCGGAGGAATGAGATTAAGTGAGGGAAGTAGAAGAAAAAGAGTGAAGGGAGTACGAATAAGGATAAGCAGGGTTAGCCGGGGTGGAGAGGGTTGAGAAGTATGAGGATTAAGTGATGAAAAGTAGATAGAGGTAGATAGGGGCTTAGGGAGGCTAGATGGGAGGGGAATTAGGCAGTGTGGGGAAGTAGGAAAGAAAGCGTAGAGATGGGAATTAAGGAAAATGATGGGGTTGGGCTTGTAAGGGACAAGAGTGGGGCAGACATGGGATTGCAGGAAGTAGGTTGGCGAGAGAAAGGGAGAGTGGAGTGAATGATAAGATATGATCGAAAAGGATAGGATCGGATAGGACAGGATAGGATAAAAAAGAGGAGAAAGAAAAAAGGGAAGGATAGAAGGAGAAAGGAGATTTGAACGACTTAATTAGCCTTTCAATAGGCTATGAAACCATTTTTGTAGGCACATAGCGACTATCTTGAATAATTTTTAATCCATAAGCTCGTTTTAGTGTGTAAAATTAGATTGCTTATTAGATTGAACATCGATAAAAGTGATAATTATCGTACTGTGAACACGCGCGTCAGCCGCAGCTACAGAAGCCGAAAGGTGCGAATCGACGAGGTGATTGGAAGACTCAGTTCGGCTGCTGGTCCCGACTTCCGTGTCGCTGTCCGAGCCCAGGGTGTCGTACTCCTCCGACTCGGACTTTCCCTGATTGGTCTTGTGCGTTTTATGCAATGGCGCAGAGGACGAACGGCCTCCGCGCACCTTAGTGTACCGGTTGCAATCCGACTGCAATCAGACGGAATTGGTTGATTCAATTTCATTGGATTTAATGATGATCGTTCGGGTCATGACTGATTGAGCAACAATTCACAAAAAAAACTTGAGTTCAATGTAATCCAAAAAGAATTTTAATTACCATGCAAAAAATAACATTTCATAAGAACCTGATCCTGTTTAAAGGAACCAAATTTCGATTTAAGTTGAACTGGTGGTTATTTTGAACCGAATGCAGGTTCAGTATGAAATTATTCAGGTGTTTATGAACAAAAACTCAATTAAAATGGAGTGGCCGGATTCTATAACAGCCTATAGATTTGTATCGATGAACGAAGTTGGCCTATGGACACTTTTCAAACAAATTACGGATTTTTATTTGAAAATGATATATACTTATATCAAATTAAATTGCGTATTTTGTTTTTTCTGGAAAAAGCGGCAGGTTTTGCCGTTTTAAAAAACCAATTTTTTTAAAAAGAATTTTGTTGTTTCTCTTGATTTCAACTCAAAGTAAATCAGACAATTCTTAGAATACTTTAATGGGAAATATTCCTTATGGTGTTCAAAGACTACCAGAGTAAATAACAAATCAATATTTTTTTTTAAAGTTATAAAATTTCAGATTCGATTAAATCATGCATTTATCTCTTAAATATTATGGAAAGTCGAATGAGTTTTGAGCAACAAGAAACTTCTAGTAGTTTCCTAATAGAAAGGGAGTTTTTAAAAAGATATAGATAATATGCTTTCTAAAGGGAAAAATTATGAAAAATAAATCATTATTAAAAACTTAAGAAAGTTTTAATTTTATGGCGGTGCTCCTTTTTCGCACATATGTATCAACTCGACGCGCTTATGTCGGAATTCAAGCTATGACATTTCTTAATAATGTATGGATGATGTATTGAAATTGCGTTGCAATCTAACAAAATCTAAGATGTATGAATTAGTTTACAAAACTCAAGATCAAACAAACCAATACACAGCAAAATATTGTGTTAAAATTATTTCTCGTACTCTTTCTTTTAACCCTACATCGTCTTTGACTCATAGGGCATTTATGCGCTATCAGTCGAAAATGATAAAAAAAAGATAATTTATAGAAAAAAATTTAGTTAATTGAATTCCGAAATTATTGTTTCGTGGAAGTTGCATTTCCACGTGAACGCGTTGAATTGGCACAGATGTGCGAAAAATGGACCACATAGCCAAAAAAATACCTTTATTATTTCCTAATGATGACTTATTTTCAACAACTTTATCCGTAATGAACATATATATACCTTTCTGAGCAACTTTTCTGCTAAATATTTTTTGTTGTTCAAAATTTGATTGACTCATAATTAGCTCAAAGATATGATGTTTAGATGTTATTCACTCTAACAGTCATAGAGCATTATAAAGAAACTTCCTTGAGATTTCATCAAAAAGTTACAAAATTTGGCTGAATTGTGGTGAGGAGTCCAAAACCACAAAAAATTGTTTTCTAATAAACGGGGTTTACTTTGAGAACAGAAAAATGCACAACTTTTTTTGCCTTTTACAATTAAAATTCGAAACTTGTTTAAAAAGTATTGGGGCCAACGCCGCTCAGCGAAAAAAATTGATAGGCTGCTATATAATCTGGCCCCTCAATTATACCGAAATCTGGTTCAGTTTGAACCATATGAAGTTCATTTTTTTTGCATGTCATTTTTTTATTTTGGTTGGATCATCTTAAACTCAGGATTTTTCAGTGTTGCCAAATGAAAATATTTGCGAAAAGGAAGCAAGAGGGGACCAGCAGTCGCGAAATGATTGGTTGCAATGCTAATGTATAACAAATCATAGTCGAATTTTTTTCTACTCGCAAAAACAGCGAACTATTCAATTTATGCAATGAAGGACTAGTTTAATAATAATTGGAACTATGTATGAAGGTCAGTAGAAGTTTTGGAATGGCACGAATAATCGATTCACGACTTTACGTACCTGAATATCATCAGATCTCAGAATCCAGATAGAGCCAACGTAAAGTGAAATACGTCTTTTTTTAAATAATCTAACATTTAAAAAACATCTTTGTCCCTATAAAATTTAACCAATTCTCAAATCTAACGTAAGTTAAGATGAACATTGATACCAGATAAATCATTCTGTTTATTATATTCTAAATGATATCCTACTTTCTATCTCGTATTATCCTTATAGGGTTGCTAATGTATGGAACTGGAACTCCGGAATCTGAATAATTACCTGGATAAAGTAATCATTTTTAACATCCATGTGAAAATAACTTTATGGACCTGATTTATCTATTTTCTGATGTACATTCAACTTCGTTTTCTGTTGTATTATTCAGTATTGAATAAAGAACTGCAAATTATGAATACCGACGATTTATATCAATAAAATTTTTTAATCAAATTGAATCCTCAACTTCACTTACTCTTTATTTGGTTCTTGATTTAATTTTGATGAGAATTAGTATCAGGAGACTTGACCATGTTGCTCAAATTCTTGCTTTATCAAATATCAATTACATTTTTTCCTCAATACTTTTGTGCTGTGCATGCATCTAAATGTGCTTAAAGCTTATTTGTTATTCATCTATTTTTGCCGATATTGAGTTATTTTAATTTAAAAAATAAATCTTTTGAAAGGAAACTCATCAGAAAATATTACAGACAAAAATAAGGAAAAACTTATTTCTCAGAGTCATCTTCCACTCAATGATTTGTTGAAAAAAATAGTAATACATTTCACAAAATTATTGGTTAACGTTAAGCAATGATGTTAAGCAATCACATTAAGCAATGACGTCAAGGAAATCTGTCTGGTTTCGAAACGCGTTATTATTTTTGAAATAAATCATTTTCTGGAAGACGTCGCTGAACATACTTCTTGGTTTTCCTCATTCAATCCGGTTATATTGTAGTAACCAAATGATAAAACCACAAAAATACTTCCCTTATATTTGGCTTGTATGATATTGGCATGACATATAACAAACACTATTAAGTAAAATATACTGCAAAATTCTTTTGAACAAAAATCTTGATTCAAAAGCAAGGGGCTCACTAACAGCAATTTTCAAGTACGTGTGGATTCAAGAGTTCAAGGAATTTAAAAGAATTAAATGGGTATTTAAAGAAATTCAAAAGAAAAACAAGAATGAAGAAAAACTAATTAAATTCAGAAGCATGTAAGAAAATGAATAAGAATACAACTGACCCGAAAAATTGACCAAAATTCCATTTAGTAGAATAATTGTAAATACAGAATAATAAAAAGAATTAAAAAAAGTCCATGGAATATAGTAGAATGAAAGGGAATTAGGAAGAATCCAAGGAAGTTCAAAGGAATTAAAGTGAATTTAGAATATTTTAAGGAAATGCTAAAGACATCAAGTGAATATATTAGAATTCAAGGAACTTCAATTAATGTAATGCATAGAAAATTTAATTGAATTCAATAGAACTTAAGTGGATTCAAAGGAATGCAAGCAAATTCAAAAGAGTAAAATTGGACGTAGCAGGATTTAAAGAAATTAAAAAGAAATCAAGTAAATGCAAAGAATAAATCAATATTGAATTGAATTGAGTAGTATTAATGTGAATTCTGAATAATTCAAGAAATTAAGAAAAGTTAATTAAATTAGTAGAACTGAAGCGACTGCTGAGAATCCAAGAAAATTAAACAGGATTACTGGGGTATATTTCTTCAAATTTAACCACCCGAAAAATCGATTAAAATTAAATTTGGCAAAGTGTACTTCTTTTGGCCGGTAGTTTATGGGAAATATTTGTCAACAGAGTAAATATTTAATGAAGGCGAGGAGGTTTAATTTTTCGAGTTTGTGCGAAGAGGATCTTTTTCGAGTATACCTAACTGCTTTCATCTCGGATAAAAAAATGTTGAACCTTATGTTTTGATACATTTTTGTACGGTATATGGAATGGTCCTAATCATTTTGACCAATTCAAGAATTTAATTTACATTTTTTTTAATACATTTTTTTTAAGCTTGACCAATTTTTCTGTATTTGTTGGTCCTACAGAAAGATTAAGATTATTACTTTCAAAGGTTTTAAAGACAAACGTTGATTTCTATTATTGTTTTTTTGTTTGAGAAATAAAATTTGGTCTATTCTATTTCAGGGAAACCTGTAAATTTAGAATAATTAATTTAATTCAATTAATAGTCAAAATACAATAGGCGTTAATAAATTAAAATTACAATCAATTATTTTATATACATTTGTACTGCTAATTAATGATCATCTACTGCAGGTTTATTATCTACCGTAGGGTTATCTCGCCCACTCTTTAAAAATAAAAAAGTTAATTTATTCACTATAGTTTCGATTATATTTTTCCCGTAAGTTTGAGTGATTATAAGCAATTCAAAAAAAATCGAGTTGACGTTCAAAAATGAAAGTCAATACATCATTTCAGGGAAAAAATATTATTCGTTCGTTTTTGAATGTCAAATAACAAGGGTTTAAAAATATACTCATGATAATTGAAAAGGGTAGAACAAATTCTTTTAAAACTGTGTTTAAAAAAATGGTTGCGTTATAATTAAAAAAACACCAATTCTTTGGAATAGACGGTTAGCCTGAAACAAAATGAACAAACTTAATTTCCCGAAAAAAATACATTCTTCCCTTCAAGGCTTCGTAATTGAAAATCCAAAGATTTATTTTTAAACCAAAATATTTATTTGATTTTCAAGAATGATGGTCAAATTTTGAACGGACGTAAAAATTGTTATATCCGTTCGATATACTGTACAAAAAATTATAGATAAAAAAAACATGTAGATCAACATTTTTTTTATGTCATACGAAAGCAGTTAAGTACATCCGAAAAAGAGCCTTTTCGCACACAAAAAAAATTGACCTTACCCTTCGATAAATATTTGTTCAAGTGGGAAAAGGTTTATTCCCATGAACTACCGTTCAATAGGGCTACATTTTGGCCAAGTTTTAGTTCCACCCAAGAAAATCCTATTTTTGACTTGTGAAAAAATAAGAAGAATTTAAGTGAATGGGTAAAAGTTGAAATAAATGTATAAGTATCCAAATGAATGCGGTAAATTTTACTAGAATTCAGCAGATTTTTAGTCAATTTAACTGAGTTTCTTACTGAGTATTTAATTGGGAATGATGGTAAATTAAATCAGTTACTTTCATTTGGATTTTTAATTAGTCAGTTTTAAGTGTCAGATTTACAATTTGAGAGAAAGCTTTTGAAATGTTACAGGCATCACTTCAGTTTTCCGAATTAAAATTTTCACCTGAATCCAACCTTCCTAATTCACCCATAGTTAAAATTGTCTAAATTCAAGATAAATGAAAAAGATACATGAAGGATTTTAAGAAAATCGAAAGAATTTAGTAGATTTTGAAGATTTGAAAAGAGTTAAAGAAATGATCAAGAATTCAAAAAAATTCAGAAACAGATTTAGACCTGAATTCAGTAGTCGGTAACCCCACGTTTAAAAGAAATTAGATTATTATCATTAGATCTGTTTATATGTCAGATTGAGAAACTCATGCATTCCACTTAGATTAGATTCAATAAATGATTATTCCAGCTACAGATAATGAAATTTGGAAGAAAGCAGAGTTAACAATTTCTTCTCAATCTATTTTGAAAATTTCCCTGTCCCTAAAAATATAAATCAACTAAGTTAATTTTAAGTTAAAAAGTGCAAAACTTTTCTTCTATGATTTTAGATTTCTATTTGGAGATTATTTCATTTGTATTGAACTTTTATTCCATGATGTTTGTAGATGTTTAGGATGAACATGCAACTACAGAAAATTTTCCAGGCACTTGCTGATAATGTGAGATTAATAATTCTAAATTACCTCTCGCAACTGGAGTGTGTCAGCAGCTGATAACCGCGGATCATGATAGACAAAAGTTTGAAGTGGGGCAGCAGAGTCACAACGACTATCGCCACTTGCAGGTACGCTTTCCTTTAACTGGAATGTTGCATAGGGATAAATATCTTCCGAGTACTCTGTAATCAGGCGGTAAACAAAACAGGAATTAATCTCTATGAATAAGTCTCAAGGCTCTTTTATGTAGACTCTGGGAAATCCCATAAAGATAAACATAGATGCATGTCAAAGATTGCTGGAAAGTTACGGAAACTCAGGGAATTTAAAACTGGTCAGGAAAAGTCAGGGAAAGTCAGGGAAAGTCAGGGAATGTCAAATATATTGGAGATGTTGGTTTTTCGATCTAATGATCTATAAGTTTATTTAAAACTAGTTTTCGCTCCACGACGTGGATCAGTAGATCGAAAAACCAACATCTGCAATATATTGCTTTAATTAATTATTCTTAAAGAAACTAACGTGCTTTTCAAAAACTTTATTTCATGGTTGTTTCAATCTTTTGTTGATTTTTTTCAGTAATAAGAGACAATATTAAATTTTCCTTGAATAAACCTAGATGGTTCGAAAATTCTATATTTTTATTATTTTTAATGATAAATTATGAAAAAATAATTATAAAACAGACTAAGGAGCAAGTACGTTATTTGTTTCTTCTTTTGCATTGTGAAATTGGAAATCTGTCAACAGTTCGAGGTTAATTAGAGAGGTTAATAAACTTCATTTTTAAAATAAAAATGTAAGTAGATAAAACGCAGTTAAAATTTAAATGTATAAATTTACATAGAAAAATAGTATTTTAAATAGTATTAATATAAATGAAGTTCTTGTGAATTATTAATTTGCTTAAACCTCGTCTTTTTTGAGTTGCAAATAAAATTATTATAGTAAAAAATTCTTATTTTTGGGTTGAATATTTAACTTTTGCTTGTAAAAAATTAGATTTATTCTAATTTCAACTTAACCAATTTGGTTGAATATTAATTCGTATTTTTTGTAGTAGTTCAATTGTTTTCGATTGAAAATTCAAATGATTTTTGTTTGAAATATCAACTATTACTTTTTTCGTTAAGAATCAATTTTTTTGGGAAAAAGATTCATTAATTGAAAGTCGAACTACTTTTTTAAAAATTGAAAAGTAATTTTTTTTTAGTTGAGAAGTTTTGTTTGCTTAACATTCATCATTTTTGGAATAAGATTTAGTCATGAGGCTGGAAATTCAATTATTTTCATAAACATTCCATTTTTCATTTAATTCAATTTTATATTCTCATCATTTATGATTTCGAGACCACCTGAATCGGAAAATAGGGTTTTTCGATGGCGTCTGTCTGTCTGTCCGTCCGGCTGTCATGCTGTCCGGCTGTCCGGCCGTCCGTAAACACGATAACTCTCGAAAAAATGAACGGATCAAATCCATCTTTCGCACACTTTTTTAAGGTCCTAAAAGATAGGACGAGTTCGTTAACCAGCCATTTTTGATGAAAATTCAAAAACTGAGCGTATTTTGAAAATTTTTGAGACCACTTTTTTCTGAATTTGAAAATTCTATGTACGCATATTTCTAGTATTGAAATAGACAAACAATTTATCCTAATGACTTTTTTAGATTAAAAGAAAATTCTCAGAGTTATAGCATTTTCAAAATCTTGTGAAACAACCGAAATTCAAAATTTTAACCTAAACAACGCAAGATATGAAAAATGTCAAGAAAAAAAAACATTGCTTTTTAAAATCCCTATAAGACCTTCATGAAAAATTAGTGGATTTTCTTAGAAAATCCAAAATTCAAATTTTGATTGCCCAAAAAATAATGAAAAATCAAAAAATTCTATTTTGTGGTCAAACTATGCAGAATACGAACAAAGATGAATTGACGAAAATTTAACCCCCCAAAAAAATACAAATTAATTAATAATCAATTCTTGATTAGAGGCGTACTTTTTGTTTTATTCGTGAAAAATAACATTGAAAACAAAAACATCATCAAATTTGCTATGAATTACTTTGATAAGACGCGTAGTTTTGGTTTTAATCATGAAAATGACATTAAAAATAAAAATAAAAAATTTGTGGAAAACGACGAAAGGTACGAAAACTAATCGATAGACAAAAATTGTTCGCCCAAAAAGGAGATGCAAATTTATCATAATTTATTACATTCTCATCATTTATGATTGATAAAGTATTGGAATTAACCTAAAGGACCCCGCACTAAATGTATGGGAAAATGGCTTTCTGTGCATTTAGCTGAAACTTTGTAATTCTTAAGGTTATAAGTGCTGGATGAAATATCTGTTAAAAAAATCCAAAAAAAAATGGACAGTTTTAGCGCTATGCGGCGCTAAGCCTCAAGATCAGTGAATAAAACGAAATACAACAGATTTTGTTACAAAAGCGATGTCAACATAGAAATCACGGTTCAGTTCGTGGTCTGTCATATTTTCGCCTACACCGTTGACTCATATAGCGCGTTGACTCATATATTCGCTGATCATGGGCGCTTAGCGTTCGGCCCTCTGGCGAAGGGTACACTGTTATTATCGATGTGCGCACTAGTTACTAATGTTACTTTGGGTACCATTTCTGCCTTTAAAGAAGTGATTAATTAGTCAAGTTAAAATCTTGGGCGCTTAGCGTTTGATCGTTTTGAGAAGCGCGCTATATGAGTCAACGGTGTAGGCAAAAATATGACAGACCACGATCTGAACCGTGATTTCTATGTTGACATCGCTTTTGTAACAAAATCTGTTGTGATTCGTTTTATTCACTGATCTTGAGCGCTTAGCGCCGGATAGCGCTAAAACTGTCCACTTTTTTGGATTTTTTTACGGATATTTCATCCGGCACTTATAACCTTAAAAATTACAAAGTTTCAGCTAAATCCACCGAAAGCCATTTTCCCATACATTTAGTGCGGGGTCCTTTGACGCTACAAAATTTAGATTTCGAACCAAATGGCGCAAAATACGAAAAAGTATTAACAAGAAATATTATATTTTGAAAAATCCTATAAATTTTCACTTAACCATTTTTCATTAGGACTAGTCATTTTATTTATATTTCTCGAAAGTAGTATGCGAAAAATCGAAAATTAATATTTAAAACCAATATACAACGCAAAAAAAAATCTCGAAAAAAATGAACGGATCAAATCCAACTTTTGCACAATTTTTTTTGGTAATAGAAGAAAGAACGAATTCGTTAAAAAGCCATTTAGGATAGTGATTCAAAAAGTCAAAGCTTTTTAAAAAGTGTTGAGAATTCTTTTAAGACTCAAAAATTCTATGTATGACTGTTGGTAGTACATCTAAAGCTTTTTTACGATAAAAAATGATCTGAGTTATAACATTTACAAAATTTTAAAAATCAATCGATAATTAAAATTTTTAAACAAACAACGCACGGTTTGAAAAAGGTAGAGAGAAGAAAAACATTGCTTTTTGAAAGTCCTACAACATTTTCATAACAACTTTTTGAATATAATTGACCAATTGAAAATTCAAATTTTTATTGCACAAAAAATAAGAAACAATAAAAAAAATAATATTGTGCTCAAACTATGTATGATACATATGAACAAAGATGCGTGAATCAAAATTGTGCTCCCAAAAAAGATTTACAAACTTATTATTATTACTCACTTTTTGATAGGATACGCAGTTTTAGTTTTATTCATTAAAAACAATAATAATAAACAATTAAATGTTTGGACAAACAACACAAGCTAGGAAAAAAATTCAACAAAAGCTGTTTAAGCAAAAATTGGTGTATATTTTGGAAGTTAATTCTTTTAACTGAAATTTTAACTATTTTTTTGAAAATAGAATTGATTGGTTGTAAATCAACTTTTTCGTTAAACGTAAATATTCTCGAGTTTTTTATTTTTATTTAAAATCTGGTTTGTTGAAATATCAACTACAAAATTTTACATCGAAAGTGAATCTTTTTAAGTTACAAATTTAACTCCTTGATTAATGCAGCATCGTAATAAAAAATTTTTTTTATATATTGAAAATTTTTTTCTGTGACTTAACATTGAACTATTTTATAGAAAAAATTTTTTTTTTTAGTTAAAAAAATGCCACAATTTGTATAAAATTCAACTACGCGTCCAATCAAAAAGTGATTTATTTAAAATTTCTCATGATTAAAGCAAATACTACGCAACTCGTGAAAAAAAATTACAAATTTTTATGAATATTTTTTTTTATGAGTTGCGTAGTATTCTCTTTAATCATGACTTGGACGCGTAGTTGAATTTTATACAAAAATTTTGGCGTTTTTTACATTCTCATCATTTATGATTGAGAAAGTATTAAAATTGTCGGAAATTTGACATCACACATTTTCAACGGATCTCCACGTTTAGAGACCCCCTGAATCCGAAAATCAGGTTTTCACGATGGCGCCTGTCTGTCTCTCTGTCCGACCGGCCGTCCGTAAACACGATAACTCTAAATAAAATAAGCAAATCAAATCCATTTTTGGCAAACTTATTTTAGGTCCTAAAAGAAAGGACGAGTTCGTGAACCAGATATTTTTGATAAAAATTCAAAAAGTGAGCGCATTTTGAAAATTTTTAAGACCACTTTTTTCTGAATTTGAAAATTCTATGTACGCATATTTATAGTATTGAACTAGACAAACAATTTATCCTCATGACTTTTTTCGATTAAAAGAAAATTCTCAGAGTTATAGGATTTTCAAAATTGTCTAAATCAACCGAAGATCAAAATTTGAAGCCAAAAAACGTACGATATTAAAAAAAAAAATTATTTTTGAAAGCCCTACAAGATCATAACAAATTTTTGGATTTTCTTCAAAAATTAAAAACTAAAATTTTTATTGCAAAAAAATAATGAAAAATAAGAAATTCCATTTTATGAACAAACTATGTAAGATACGAAATAAGAAGAATTAAAAAAAATTGTTATCCTAAAAAAGATCTACAATTTCGTTAAGGATCACTTCTTGATACGACGCGTAATTTTTGTTTTATTCGTGAAAAATAACATTGAAAAAAAATAATTAAAAAAATGTGTGGAAAACGACGAACTTACGAAAAAAAAAGTTTTAACAAAACCTGTTCACAAATATCGGTCGAAAATCGAGCGCGCAGTGCGAGTGTCACGATGAGAATGTGTACCTCAAAGCCTACAGAGCTTTGAGAAACTTAATTAAGTAGAAAATTCAGAACATGAAGACGCATATAAATACTGCCATCTAAAAGAGATCTTTTTGATAAAGTTTTTTTCTATCATTCTAAATGCAAAGAATAAATATCCGAGCGCGAGGTAACTTATTATCGAGCGCGAAGCGCGCGATTCAACCGTCTCGCGCCCCAAGCGCGCTCAAACCTTCAAGCCGCGCGCGTAGGGCGCGATGAGAATGTGCCCGCGAAGCATGCAGATTTTTTATATACAATTTAATTATCTCATTTTTTGTTCTGAATTTTTTTTAGTTCAAAAAATGTATGGTTGAAAATGTATGCATTATGTTAAAAAATTTTCTTTTCTAGTAGAAAATTTATATACTTGATTAAACATGTTACTTTTTTTCTTAAATTTTACTTTATCGTTTAAAATAATTTTTATCTTAAAATTAACCTGCTGTAAATAAAACTTCGTTTCCTTCGATAAAAATTCGTCTTTTGGGTAAAAAACTAAACTTCTTGGTGAACAATGCATTTTTTTAGTCCAAAATTGAACTATTTGGTTTATAAGAAACGATTTCATGGAAAATTAATGCATTTTTTTAAAAATTCAACTTTTTGTTAAAAAATTAATCTCAGTATTGGAAATTTATTTTTGTGCGGTTTTAAAATTAATTTTTATCAAATTTATATTTTCGGGTTCAAAATTCAAATATTGCGTTGAAATTTCTTTTTTTTTGAAGACAATTAATCTTCTTGATCAAAGTTTTTATTATTCTTTGGGAAATTCAACAATTTTGTTAGTCATTTTGTTTGACTTAATTAAACTATTTTTTTTTGTTTTTGTTGAAAAATGCCTATTTTGTTGAACAATTTTTATTTATTTGGAAAAGTCAACTCTTTTGTAGAAAATTAGTCTTTTTGGTTTAAAAATTGTTGTGTTATTTTATTTATAATTCGTCTTTTTTGTTGAATTCAACTGTTTTTATTTAAAATTAGTATGTTTTTTGTTAAATTACCAAGTACGGTATTTTTTGCGGAGAGTTAATCTTTTTGGTTGATAATTGAACGAATTGGTTAGAAGTTGAGCTATTTGGTTGAAAATCAGATTTTTTTATTATTCCATTTTCAATTAAAGAGAAATATTTTTTAGTTTAAAAATCAACTATTTTGTTGAAAATGCTTCTATTTTATTAAAGACTCTTTTTTTTGGTAAATTTTTTTATCTTAAAATTGATCTTACTAAATTGAAATTTCATGTATTTTTGTAGAAATTTGTTTCTTTCTTGGAAGAGAATAAATGATCCACAGTCGGGCAGGGAAAAGTCAAGAAAGTTTAGGTAATTTGGAAATTGGAATTTTGTAGCAGCCCTGTAATATTTCTTATCAAATAAGGCAGGTCAAGGTTTACGGTGGACTTCGATGAAACTAAACCCAACAAGTTTTGCACCTTCCAGATTTTTCGACCCTGCGATCATTTTAAGATCTACATGGAAAAATCGTTGAATCCGTTTTTGAAAAAACTTCTTTTTTATTTGTTTTGGGGTGGTTATTAAGTATAGTATTGTGAATGTAACAGATATGTGGTGAATCATTGGAATTAACTCCTTAGTTTTGCAGCTAAATAGGGACACAATAATTTTAATATGTTAAGATAACCAAATATCTTAAAACATTATTTATTACTTTTTTTTTAAGTTTTCAAAATTTCTTTTTTATGGTGCATCCGAATTCTTGGTCATTGTCTATGATAATTTATAGCTGTCAAAACATATTTTTGATCCAAAATCTTGAGTAAAAATCTTGTTTTTTCTAAATGATATATAAGTCCCGATTGGATGCATTTGGATGCACCAGAAAGGAGCAATTTAGAAAATATAGATTTTTTAAAATTTCCCACATATTTTTAAACATGCTAAATGGATTTGATTATCGCAAGGTATTTAGCATACAAAGCATATTGTTAGGTGCAAAAGTAAATAGTTTATGTGAATTATTTACTATTTAGGTGTTATTTTTACAAAATTGTACCTAATAATCCTTGTGAGTTGGGTTCCATCGAAGCCCACCAGGAAAGTAGATGTCAAGAATATTTGGATTGTGAAATTGTTAATATACGCTTTGGCAGAGACTAAAACCATTATGTGAGTAATCAAACATTATTTACTAATTTCACCTGGTATCCTTTCCAAAGTACCCATTTCGTGAATTGGCGATCGAAGGGGTTTTCGTACAGTCGCATAATACTGTTCACGTTGCTCCATATTTTGCTTATTATCTAAGGCAGCTGCAGTCTGTGCATCATGTAGACTTCCTAGGTCACCCATCAAAGGCCCTGCATTAAAAATGTTACTTGCAAACAGTACTAGCAAGTAATGTCCATAAAAAGATTAGTTTTCTTATTCACTCTTCCACTAATGGAAATAAACAAACCTAAATTACTTTTTCAAGTGATCAACCTAATTGAATTTAAAAGAGGCAGCTTAGAGCCTAGTAAAGCAAGAGGAAAATTTTACTTCAAATTGGAAAATGGGTTATTAATCATTACAAATACTCACGTTTTCTAAAACAGTAAAATACAGCTCCAGCAGCAGAGATGACTGCAAACGAACTCAACACCAAAGGTACAATAAGTTTTAAATCCGAGTATACAGGTGTATGCTGCGGAATAAAATGATCGATTTCGATCGCAGGTACAGTAGAACTGCTGTGTGGCTGTAACGTCGATATTTTATATTCTGCTACCGAGGAACCAGCATTGTTGTGCGCTCTAATTCGTACTTCGTAGGTTGTTCCCGGTTGCAATTCACTAAGTGTATAAGTCTTTTGTACCTGAAAACAGAAAAAATTTCTATCTTATAATTTCCCTTCTTGAAAAGAGATAAATGCTGTAGGCGAAATTGTGGTATTATGCGAGGAAGATTATGTGCAGATCAGATATGTTAGTATGGAAAGTTTTACAAAAAAAAGTTTCAGAGCAAACAAAAAAATTTTCTGTGCTTTTTTGATCTGGAAAATTCCTTTGATAAGGTGGATGGAAGTAAATCTTTGAAAGTTCTAAAAAAAGTATGGAGTCAATGTTTTGTCCCTAAAATGAAGAAAAGCAATAAGGTTGTAAAGAGAATGTAAAGAGAAATGGACAACTGAGTAATTAGTTTGACATTAGAAGAAGGTGTTGACGTCAGATCGATGTTTAGATATGATAAGATTGTCACGGCAGAATCAGTTAATGATTTGTATGGAATGTTGAGTAGACTAAATACTAGCATAAGGATTTTGGGTCTTAATATTATCATAAGTAAAACTAATGTTATTGTTTTTGAAAGAAGGCATTAGAAAACAGTATGAAACTTTATATTAGATGAAGAGAGGATATACCAAGTTGATAACTACACATATCATGGAAGTTTATGCTTTCATGACGGAAAGATAAATTGAGAGATATACAGACGTATAAGCGAGGGAAGAAAGGTTTTCGGCAGTGTAGGAGAAATCACCAAAAGTGAAAATGTGACAAAGAAAGCCGTACTTGCAACATGTAATTCTGTACTTGCACCCACTGTGATATACGGCAGCAAGACGGTTTACATTTTATTCTTGCAGAACGTTTGCGGTAATACGATATTGGACAATGTTCGTTGTAAGGCATGGTCCATAAACTACGGTACTACTTTATGGTTGGGGGGGGGGGGTCACAAAACCAACGGATGGTAGCGGGAAGGGGGGAGGGGTGTCCCAGTTAACATAATATTATACGAAAATTAATTTTTTAGTTTAAAATTTTATGTTTTTAGTTGAAAATTCAACTTTTTGGTTGAGAATTCTTGAATTTAATTAAAAGTTCGTCTTTTTTAATCGAATTGTTTAAAAATTTGTTTTTTTTTGATAAAAAATTAATTTTCCTGCTTAAAAATTCTTCTTAAGTTGAAAATAAACTTTTTGCTTAATGGTTTTTTAATTTTTCTAATAATTCATCCGTTTTGGTAGTAAATCAATCTTTTTGTTGAAAAATTAATCTTTTATATTTGAAAATACAACTCTTTGTTTGCGAACTCTTTAATTTGGTTAAAAATATGTTTTTTGGTTTTCATATTTTTCAGTTAAGAATTCAACTTTTTGGTTGAGAACTTTTGAATATTGTTAAAAATTCAGGATTTTCGGTAGAGATGTAATCTTTTTGTTGTTAACTACTTTCTTACAAGTGCATTCGTTGGTTGACGATTAAAAATTTTAGTTAAAAATTCATCTCTTTGGTTGGTTACTGAACTTTTTTGTTAAAAATTCCTTTTTTTCTGGTTAAAAAATTACTTTATTATTTGAAAATTTACCCATTGCATTTTTGGTGAAAATGGTTCTCTTTTGAGTAAAAATTTAACTTCTTATTGGAACTGAACTATTTTGTGAGGAAATATTTTTTGTTGTTGTTGAAAATTAGTGTAATTTAGTTAAAAATTTATTGTTAGGGCTAAGAGTTCTAGTATTTTGTTGAAAATTCGTCTCTGATGGTACGAAATTAACTTTTTAAATCAAAATTTCATATTTTTCATTTGATAATTCAACCATTTTGTATAGATAAACTTTTAAATAAAAGTTGAACTATTTCATTTTTGTTTGAATATTCACCTTTCTTAGTTAAAAAATTCAATAATATCCGGATTAACTGTCACATTGGCAACTTAATTCGCTATAAACACACACAAAAATAAGTATAAACGTAAAATCGGATTTTACCTAAAGGCTACGAAGCTTTGGGTAGGGGGGGGGGGGGGGGGGGGGGGGGGGGGGGGGGGGTGGCGTAACCAAATCAACAGTTGTAAACGAGGGCGAAGTGTACTCAAAAATTGCTCAAATTGGTATCTTAATTTATGGTTGATCCCCAAGTGGATTCTCAAAGAATGTGGCTTAGAGGAAACACTGTTCGACAAAAGTGAAAGAAATTTTTTCAGGGCGGTGTTATGGAATAAGCATCCTGTTTAAAGAAAAAATGATATAGACATACCTCAATATTATTAGAAACAAGTGTCCAAAGTTCCTCCCCACTTCTCTTGTACTCCAACTCAAAAAAAGTGATAGGACACCCTCCATCATTCCACATATGCAGATGAAGAATGATCCAAGAAACATTAACTGTAATAAATCTATCTCCACTTGCAGGAGAGTCTGCAGGCTTAGAACCTTCAGTCGTTGATTTTACTATTTCGCTTGGAGAACCCATGCCAATTCTATTGTAGGCTGTTAGGTATATTTGATAGTCTGTTCCACACCAAAGTTGCGATAATAGGTAGCTGTTTATTTTGTGCGACACTCGAACTTCTTCCCATTCACCGAATTCGCGTTTGTAATGAAGAATATAGCCCCTGATTGATGCTCCACCATCATCTCCATTTTTCCATTGTACGTTTATGGAATTACTTGTGGAACTAGTAGCATGTAACAGTGGTGCAGCTGGAGGTACTGTGGATATAGAAGGGATGTGAGTGATTAATTTAATCATATTAACACCCACGCTTGAGTGACGTTTAGGTCTACGTACCTTGAACGGTTAAACGATGTGTGATTTGATCAGAGCCATGTCGATTTTCAACGAGACAGGTGTAATTTCCGCTGTCTTCTCTATGGAGATCCGTTATCTGTAAAGAGCCATCGGGTTGCATGGAGACCCGTGTGGATGGTTTCACCATCTCTCCCCATTGCTTCCAGATTATTGATGGTTCTGGTTTTCCAACGCTTTGGCATGGTAGTGTTACATCCTGCTTCCAAGGAACGACGAGGGTTGTCCCGAACGAAAATACTGCTGCTCGAACTGAATCAATTGGAATAATTAGTGAAATATTAGTTTTCCTATTAAATTTCCTTCAAAATCAAAAAGGTACCATTGCAATCTCATTAGGATTCCGAATCAAGTCCCACTAAAGTATTTTTAAATACCAAGAATATCCATATTTTTATCAAACCGAAAATAAGTCCACGTGGACAGAGGAAAAAAGGGAGAGTGTCTTTAAAAGTCCAGATTTTTCCACAAGTCGGAGAGGGGTTAAAAAGTGGTAAAAAATTGTGTGTTACATGACCGGATTGATTTGTTTCATACCCAGTATTTTATTGGTGCATTACTTGTTACCCTAACTCCATAGTCAGGTTTCAAAAATTCTTCAAAAATACAAAACAAAACAAAAATCAAGCAATCCTTTAACCTATCTGATCTAGTTTATATCCCTTTGAGAAATTATTCCCATTATTACATTACTCCACCTACCTTCACTGGAGGGTGAGACAGCAACAGATGGAGTTCTGGGTCCCTCCCCAACTGAAGTTACCGCAGCAATGCTAAATTCATATTGATTCCTTTTAGTCAGATTCTCAGCCTGGTAGCTCGTTTGGTGAGGTGGTAAAGCTCTGCGGAACCACTTCCCTTCCGGACCATGAACATGAACACTGTAAGACGTGATAACACCATTGCTTCTCAGCGGTGGCTGCCAAGACACTATAATGGAATTACTCGAACTCGCAACCGCCTTAATACCCGCGGGCACTTCCGGCAAGTCTTCTTCTGTCACACAATAAATGGAAGCTGATGCTACTCCATCTCCGGCTCTTGTATATCCCGAAACCTGAACGGAATAATTCGCATGCTTCTCTAAATTATTTATGACAACCGTTAAAGCCGTTGTGAGCTTCGTTTCTGATTTTGTAGTTTCCGTCAGGAGATCCATATTCTCCCACATGACCTTATAACCCTTTAAGATTCCATTCAAGCTCGAGTCTGGTGGTGCATCCCATGATACTTGCAGAGACTGCGATGAAAGGGCAGTACATCGAACATCTTGAGGTGGACTACCTGGAACTGCAATTTTTATTACAAATTTATTAAATGTTTCTAGAATTTTCAGGTGGTAATTATAATAGACTATCAATCACAATTCGCGCGCTGTACGCATGATATGTTTCTTAGTAGTAGCCATTTCTCGCCAAATGCCTCTCCCTTCAATTAACTCTAAATTCGGTAAGTGACTTGAGCGTGACATTAGACGTGCGTGCGCGAAAGATATGCAAGTGATCTGACAATAAGTGCCAGAAATATTTACCGACAAGCTTTAGGGGCTTCTCAAAATTGAAAAATTTAAAATGGTGGATCCAATATTATTATTATTATTATTATTACACCATTAAGCCATTTCCCTTTCGGGGTGGGCGTGACTCACTCGGCAGGGGAAAGGAGTAGTGTGTGGATGGGATAGAGATTTTTCAGATTGATCCAGAATTCTCGTGCTATTTATGTAAATAACACGTTC